>NW_023494792.1:55137547-55497272 GCF_904425465.1 Colossoma macropomum | reverse complement strand
AGATATGATCAGGTAAACAACACTGTTAGGATCCCATTAAGATTTTAGTTGACTTAACTCAATTAAAATGTGGTCCAGATCAATACTGACCAAGCTTTTAGGCATGTTTGCTACATACTGTGGTGCTTCCATAGTACTACACATGGTATGACAGATAAATGACAGAGTTCTGCTCTCTTCTAACAGGAAGTATCCTCTCTGAAGAACAGCATTCAGGATATGAGAATGTGGATGAGGAGCTTCTCTCAGGTAAGAGCATCTATGTCAGACTCCATTCAACTAAAAAATATTACAATCACCATTTAGAATAAAAAAATAAAAAATAATTGTAAATCAATGATTCTTAAGCTACAGCAAAACCAACAGCACTGGTGATTCCCTGTGGAAAAAAAGAAAATGGTCAGATACTCATTTAAATTACAAATATAGTTAATTGTACTTTGTTTGATAATAGAGGATTCATTTTCATTTTCATTTTGAAACATTCATTTTGAAGCACTGCGGTCATTACGGGTAAACAGCCAACAGGTTGTGGGCTCGTGCGGGTGGATGTTATGGCTGGCTGAGTGGGGGGAGGCTTGGACAATTATTGGCTGCTTGTAACAAACAGGAAGCGATAAATGAGCTGCAAGTGTGCTACAGAGAAAAACTATTTAGTAATTAGTAATCACAAGCAGTAAAAACACATGAAGCTATAGAACACCCAGTAAATAGCTATGTGCAAAATCAAATAGATTTTTCTCCACAACAATTCTTTTGACTTTTAAATGTCATGGCCTCAGTCTCGGTTTTGACTTTAATTTAATTTGAGCTGACTTTTATATGTTTTATAGAGCAATTAGCTAACAATATAATGCTGGCACACATAAAAACAATGTTAGTAGCGAAGCCAAGCTGCTATGCTTTTTTTGCTTTGTTTTTTTTTTTTGGCTGTGTTGCTGCCTGCTTGTCTGTTGACAGTGACTCATTGTGTTGTGCCATGTACAAGTTCTCATGACTTTAATTAGCTTAAAATACACAAACTTTTACTTTCACTTTGCAACACTGAAACGTTTATTTTTGCTGCTGGGTGTGTGGACTTAAAATAAGTCTGGAGGCATCAGTGGAGGAGTTGACGAGGACCACATGCACAGCCCAAAGTATGCAGACGCGGGTGAGCATGGTGCGTGGTTGAAGTGGTTGGGTGCAGGTGGGCATGGCCTGTGGCTAAAGCAGATGGATGCGGGCAAAAATTTGTGCTATGTTTTGCGGATTGGAGTGGACAAGAATCACACTAGATTTTGCGGGCGTGATTCTTGTTGAATCAGGCAGGTGCAGGGTATTAATAATCAGACCCATGCACACCTTTATTTGATAGACTCTAAATACATTTATTAAACATTTATTAAACCATTGATTAATCCTTTAAGCCTAACTGCTGATGTAAACTTCAATGGCTGTGATGAATTTGTGATTGAAAAGTAATGGCAATAAAAATTACACAGACACATAAATCCCCCCAAAATCATATCATTTTTGCTACATTTTGTGGTGCTTCCACAGTGCTACACATTATCACAGCTAGATGAGTTCTGCTCTCCTCTAACAGGAAGTATCCTCTCTGAAGAACAGCATTCAGGATATGAGGATGTAGATGAGGAGCATCTCTCAGGTAAGAGGACCTGACACTCTATTCCACTGACAAATACCACAATGACCATTAGAAATAAAAAAAGTAATTATAAATACATGTTTTATTAACTACAGCACTGCCAAAACCATGTACAGTTAATGTGATGTTTTAAAACACAGGACATACATTTAATCACCTCAGTCTCTATTCAGGTTGTTCAGTTATATGATTTTCTAGTAATTTGCTGCTCTTTACTCTTTCATATTCTTTTTAACCATTCTCAATTTACTGAGTCTAGTTTGTTTCTCTGATTAAAGATTTGTATGGAATTAATTTTGTGCAAAAAGTTTTAATTGAAAAAAAAAAAACCTAAAATCCACAAGCAAAATATTAAGTACCAAAATGTCCAAAATATGTGGCAAATATAAATAATGAGAGTTAAATTAAACATAATTTTCCTAAAAAAGATTACTACATGTTTTCTCTCATTCTGATATAAATTTAGTAAGCATTTTGCCAGTTTCAGCTTTAATTTTTGTCTTTCTTTTCTTTTGCTTCTGACTTTCGGCACTTTTCACAGAGGATGGGTCTTAGAAGAGGGCGTTCACCTTCACCATCTATTGGTCAACTGATTGGAGTGGCAGCTCTTTAGGTGTTGTGTTAAGGTGCAGCATTGCACTGGCGGCATTATGAGCAATGTGTGTTTGACAAACACATACCTAGCTGTTTATGAATGAGCTGCACCACCTTTTGAGTTTTTGGTTGCTAGCAGTAGCTGTACTCTAGGGTTAAACAGGCTAGCCATACTGGTCATGTAACTAAACTGCTATCTAAAGTCAGTTCACTGTATTAATGTGCAGCCAGTGATTTGGATCAACACATTCAGTAAACTGACATATCGGCCTTATTCCCTTTTGTAGAGATTAAACATGACTGTTTATCTCAGCAGCAGTAACTCATAACTGGCAGTTAAGTGCTAATTTCCACTCTTTATGATGTTTAGCCATTATTTCCTTTGACCCACAGCAATGCAGATTCAGTGATTTCCTGACTCAACACACCTGATCAGCTCAAGAGGGCTTGATAATCAGTTGATGAGCTACATCAAGGAACAGTTAAAACCATGTTGAGCTGCAGGTCACCAGAAGCAGGGCTAATAAACACTGATTTAAACTGCTGCAAAGAATGCCAAGTTGACCCTTGAGCAGACACTGCTAGCAAGTTAGCACTAGCAGCTGCAAACCCAAAAAATGACACAGCCTGCTTCATCAGCGCTCTTAACCTAAAATATATCAATTTTCTAAAATATATAGTTGACATGTTTTGTAAACACAGAATGCTGAGTGTGTGCTACCTTATAAATATGACAAACATTGCTCATAATGTTGGACATGCTAGCACAAATCTCTCTGGAAATACTACACTGAGTACAAAGTGCGTGGGTGTGGCTACGTGTTCAGACCTGTCACTCCAAAACAACTGACCAAAAAGTCAGAAGCAAAAGGGTGACTCTAGAAGTCCACAAAATCGCATAGATTATAATCATAATAAAGTAGAATCATAATAATAATAATAATAATAATAAACCAAAACCAAAATAATAAAATAAAAATAATAATAAACCAAAACAAAATTTTATTATTTTATTTAGTAAAAAATTAACTTCATAGAGTTGATTCATCTTTTGATCTGAAGATCAGAAGAAAATTGTACTAAAATTGTAAGTAATAAGTATTTTATTTTTAAACATAATTAACAGTAATACTTTTTGCTTTTGTGCAGAAAACGTCTCTGACTGGAGTAAAGGCAGCATATTATGATGATGTTATCAGCAGTGGGCTGATAAGTGAGTTCCTTTAATATTTAATCACCTGATTTTTATCTTTATGTTAAACTACAATGTAAAATGTGACTGAACTGTTTGTAAAGTCAGTCTGCTTTTATTTGATTTAGGTGGTGCAGCAGAAGAGGACACAGCAGAGAACTATGATGATGTCATCACTGCTGGAAAGATTTATGATAGTGTAGTAGGTGTGTTTTTATTTTATATATAAACAAAATAATAAATACAATAAAGATAGAATGATCAAATAACTTTTACTTTCACATATTAAAAATCATGAATCATGACAAATAATAATTTAAGTCAAAATTAATGGTGCTGATACTAATCGGCTCATAACGATATTTTCAATGATTATGTTTGAAACAGCTGAGAAATATTTGTTGCAGACACCTACAGTCATTCAAAATGTAGTTTTGATCCTTTAAATATCTCTGTTTTGTTGTAGAGGACGTAGCAGATAATTATGATGATGTCATCGCTGCTGATCAGAGCTCAGCTGTTGTAACAGGTTTGACTTGTAATGTAACAAAACTGTAATCTGAAACATGAACACAGTCACTGATGATACTGAAGCTGATTTAATGACATTTATCTCTACATTTTGACAGAAGACATGACAGATAACTATGACGATGCTGTTACCGCTGGACCAAACTCCAACATTATGAGAAGTAAGTTTTTCCTTGATTAATACATAATTTCAATGTTAAACATAATTTAAACTGAAACATCAATACAGTAAAATGTCTGGTTTGTTGCTTACTGTTGAAATTTATTTTCCTGTGTTGGTGAAGGGGATGTTGTGTCTGCTGTTACATTCCAGATGTGCAACAGTGTGGAGGGTGGAGTAAGTGCACAGGAAGTCTAGTGATAAATGAGTTTTGTTATCAATGATAAATAATGTCCTCTTTATTTTGATGGGGAGCCTTTTTATGAAAAAAATCATCATCCATAAAAGAAGTGCAGCTACATTTATAGGAATATAAATGATTAAGAAGAATAAGAAACAGTTGATTAGTACCACACTGCTCTCTAGACAGGACTCGAAGTAATCAGTCCTCTCTATATCTGTCTAATTCCGTTCTAAGAATGATGGGACAGTGCAGATACTCAAAACTAAAACAGTTGCTTGTGTTTTTGATGGTTGTTTCTTTCATTAAAGGGCACTGAATAGATGTATAGAGTTGTAGGTTCTAGATGGTCAGATAAAACATAGTAATTAACCGATGAGTTAAATCAGGTGTGTTTGAACACTAAACTGGGAAACAGGGAAATCTGCGCTGGACACCAGCCCTTCTGGGACCAGAGTTAAGAGTCCTGCACTAAGGACCACCATGGAGGGGAATCGGACTGAACTAAACTTAGTATTCACTGGCAGCTCTGTAGCTTCTTCTACACATGGATCATCTTAGCATTATGGTGGGGTTTTGAAAAATATAGGAATAAAAACTACTGGAAAAATATATTGGGAAGAAAAAAATATCAGAAAATAAAAGAGAAAGAGGTTGTTATGCAGTGAAAACCTGATCTGAACTGTAGCCTGCATGCTTTTTATTTCTGTGTTCTTAATTATTATTATAATTATTATTTTAACACATTTTTTGATTAATACATTATATAAATTATAAATGTATTGATTTTACAGATTACTTTGGAGCCTTAGACTGAGATGAATCATGTGACCAAGAGGAGAGCACACACCTAGTGCCCTTCAAACACAAGAAATGATTGTTTTACATCACAGTTCAGTATATTTTCACTGAGCATAAATACTGCTGATTATAGCTTCACACATCATAAACAGAACATGGGATTTAACACCTATGTTTATTTATGTATTTATCCACCTTCATAGAAGCATTTTGTTTAAAAAAATGCACTTTATTTTTGTAAAGGAAAAAAAAAACTGTTTTACTGTAATAAATTTGTATGAGCTGCTAAATTAACCCACTGATTGTGATACAGACAGTTTACAGACTTTATCAGTGTTGACATTCAGAATCAGGCAGCTCCTTATAACTGTTTACAGAGCAATTCTAAAACATAATTATTCACTTAATAATACAGTGCACTGTAAGAAAAGGTGTCTGGTATTTGTCTTTCATAATGTTTGCAAGCCTCAATGATTGTCAAATTATTATGTTAATAATTTAATATTTTATCCACACCAGCAAAATCAATTGAATTCTGCTTCCTGAGTTTCTTATGATGTAACTATGCAATATATGGAATCTATTACTGTAGTAACAATGTTAAACAAATGTTCTCTATATAAAATGAATTTGGTCTTTTGAGTATAAATGTTTGACTTTTTGACTTTTTTTAAAACTTTAATTTGTTATTTTTTGAGTTGATTCAATTGTTTATTATCTATTTTCATTTTTTTTTGCATGGGATTGAATACTGTATGCTATCCTAAAAGTCTGACAAACATTTTTTGCTAACTTGTCATTTCTTGCAGTTGTTTCAATGCAACATTTCTAACTGTATTTACAACGAGAATCATGTCTTCACCTCAGCTTCGAGTAGAGGCAGCTTTTCAGGGTTTATCAAAGTAACATTTTTTCAGTCATTGTGTGGGACCTTATATCCTCCAATAGTTTGGATTTTTTGTTTTTGGTAGAGACTCGGCTTAAACCTGATGAGAACTGGCACCTAAATTAACTTTGCCCACAGAACTATTCCTCTTTTTAATCTTTTGAGGACAACAGGACTTGGAGGTGGACTGGCTGTTATTTTCAAAGACTCTTATAAATGTCTGTCTTTCTTCTTGAGGACATTTTCAAGTTTTGAAATACAATCTTTGAAAGTGCTTGGTGAAAGTCACAGCACAAAATGCTGGATTAATCACCCCCCTGGGGCTCAAGGTTGTTTTATGACAGTGTTTAAGGATTTTCTTTCCTGTATAGTGGTGGACTATGATAAAGCATTGCTGGTTGGGGATCTGAATATTAAAAGGCTCCTGTGACATGCATTGTTGATAAATCATATAGCATAATGGACTTGTATTGCCTGAAATGCATCAAGGGTAAACCTACTATCCAGTCCCATTAACGTTAATCATCATAAGCTAATGTTATCCTTTAGTGAATAAGCCAGCTAAACGAACTAGCTTTTTATCTTTGTTAGTCCAATAACTAGGAAGAATGCATGCAGCACCTGCCAGCAACAGCTACTAAGAGCACCTTAACCTGAAAAAATGTTTTTTATTTCTACATTTATTTATTTATGTGCAGGAGTCGTAGCAAGTTAAAAAACAATAACCTGTTGTAGCGTGCTTTGCTGTTTTTAGATTATAAACTGATCAGAACTTTTTGAGCAAAGTGAAATCTGCATCTGCAGGTGGCAGGATGTTCAGAAGGACCAACAGCTACATTTATGACTGAGTGCTGAAGACACTTCTCTCAACCCCCATCTGCCCTTCCCCCTGGGCAACCTGGTGCAGAAGTGGGGAAAGGGGGGGTGGGCCATTAGGGACAATCCTAGTCAAACCCTAGGTCTGGAGACATTTTGACCAACAGTTTAAGTGCAACTTAATGGAACCTCATGCCACCCCTTTTAAAAGTCCCGAAGAGACCTTTGGACATCACATTGTATTTTGGATACAAATAAATTGTGAATTTTGAAAACTCCTTTCTCTCTCACACACACTCATCTCATCTCCTACACAAAGAGAGATACCTCTAGCCTAAACGGATAAGACCAAGATGGCCCATTAATCAGCCTGGTTGAGGCCTAATGGCCCCTCCCAAATCTCTTAGCAAAGATGTTCAAAATTCCTATGCATTGTAAATTCCTCAGGACTTTGAAAGAGACTAAACCTAAAAACTCTGAAACTCTGAACTCTATGAAACCCGAGTCCTGATTAAATGTTAAATCAAATGCTTTTCTTTCATCAAACTGTGAAGAATACCTCTGTAACTGTTAACATGTTGCATGACCTAGGTTACTGTGTTGATCTTTGATCATTTGCAACTGTGTTCATTTCATTCATTTTATTTTTTTTTTATTTTTCTTTAATTTCGGAAACATGCAATCCATGTGTTTCATAATCACAATTTAATCTTATATATCTGCTTTTCTTGCAAGTCTTCTTGTAGTTGTATTAGAAGTATGATTATAAAGTTTGTAGCTTGTAGCTAATCATAGAGGTTCTGCCAACATAGCTACAGAAATATTGATGATAATGCACTCACTTATTTTACTCTGAGTTAGTATGTAACTATTCATTTAAGCACTGTTTAGAAATGGTAGTGTGATGTATAACCTGGATATTGTCTTTTAACAATGTAATTCTTTTGTCTAAGTAGTTCCTATTTCTTATATGACTAGAATGGTTAAGGATTCAACTAATTGTATGTAACCATATCATGGTTTACGTTTAGATATAATAATCTGTAAGCTCCACAGTTATCTGTGATAGTCACTATGGAAACAGTAATGTTTTATGTATGAAATTGCATGTGTCTAAGTTTCTTTTACTTAAGTGTAACCACACCCAGCATCTCCAAAGGATTATGTGACACTTGAGCAGCATTCAAAGAAATTGCATATTCATTATATGCAACCTAACAAACCAACCAAAACTTTTTCCCCGTCTTAGCTCTGCCTTAGCTCCACCTCTCAAAGTTCTTTCCTTAAAGCCAGCAAATACAGTCAGGACAAGAAACAGTCAGAAGAAAAAAGTTGGTCCTGAGGGGAGCGAGACAGCCAACACGTAACCTTAAAGAAACTACAAGTAAAGAAGCCCGCTCTCCTCTTTTTGCCCTTTTTTTTGCAGTCACAGCTGATGCTCACTTTGCTGTCTCTGCAGATGAGCTGAGTACTGACCAATCAGATTGTTGATTTGTTTTTGTTACAGCCATAGTCAAACTATATGTGAACATCTAGTGAAAGATTATTACAGTGTAATACAGTAAAAATCCATGGGAATGGGATAATTGTGTTAGCTGAATATTTAAAGTTTTTAAAACAATATTACTTTGCTTTGCTTGCTTATATTTTATGAACACAAAATATTTTAAAGTGTTCTTTTGTTATTTTATTTCTCCTGGGCTGGATCCTACTCAGCACTCCTCCTTCCCACATCTTTGCTTCAGAGCACATTTAGCATGATTAGCATTTCAGTGATTGATATGAAATCAAAAATAAAAGCTAATACTTTGCTCATCATGTTCATAAGGAGACATGACAATCACATAAGCCTTTCATGATAGCTGACATAAAGCTACATACACATTTATAAAGGCTTATTCCAATAAGCAGTTATTGGCATAAAGGCTGCTTTTGTCAGATTCAAAATCAAATTGACATGATGCCTTTGTGAGGTGTGAAATGACAGATGTTATGACAGCTGATTTTTTAGTAGCGTTGTGTGAAATGAAACATAATGGCCTGTAACTATTCTACAGCAAGGTCGATTTTCAATTATAATTGAATATTGTGTATGTCTTATAGCACCACCACCAGGAGAGAAAGGAACGATGTGGCTCCATGAAGCAGCTTTTTCAGTGACAGAAGTCAAGTAGAAATAGAATAAAAAAGTCAAGTCAAAATAGAATAAAATATATATAACTCATGGTAGTTTCCCACAATTACTGTTCATAACATCTTATATGCAGCACATGAATCTCACTTTACTTAAGGGGTAGAGAAAATATACAGAACTCTTTCTACAGAACTGTCATTACTGAGTGACAACTGCAGCTTGCTGGAATAAGATTTTATAAATGTTTGTGTAGGTTTATGTCAGATGTCATGAAAGGCTTAAAGCCTTGTCAAGAAAATTAAACGTGTTATAATATGCAGAACAGTATAGCAAGTCTGATAATAAAGTGTGATTTTTTTTCATTAAAGTCTTGTCTTTGCTGTTTTAATCTCTGTAGAAAAAATGTTTGCCAAATCTGGTCTTGATGACAAACTGTTTGAAACTGGAAAATACAGAGACTTTGAGAGAGGAAATACAGCTAAAATATACATATGTATATACATACATAATTGAGTGCACCCCCTTAAATTATCTGTTAATTACTCCAAAGATTTAACTCTGTAAAGGCATTAGCCTTCAAAATAACATTAAATTCTCATTTAAAGCTGTTTTTCTCTAAAACTTTTGAGAACTTTATGAGTTCCAGGTTAGAAGTACAGCTCAGTCTAAATCACCAATGACATCCCCTTTGATAAACATTTAAAATGAGAATATGTACAATTAGTTGTCTGAGCTTTAAACATCAATGCCAACGCTTAATGCTTGATGAATGGAATCAGATGTCTTACATTAGGCTTGTTTTGGTTTGCAAGTAAGTAGGTCTTCAGGAACAAACAGTTGAGATCAATAAAAAAGGAGATTCAGACAAACGGCTGTCAGAAGAACTCAAACAGAAATGATTAACATTACATAGAGCTGGAGAGGGTAGCAATCTGTGAAGACCATAATCCAGAAATGGAAGGAACATGGAAACATAAAAGACTAGCAAGAAGCATAAAGCAAAGCCAACTGAGTCGTGGATTAAAAAGAAGAATGTGAAAGTTTTGCCATGACCTTCTCCTGACCTGAATATAATAGAAAAGAACTGGAGCAAATATGCCAGCAAGAATGGACTAAAATTACACCTGACAGGACACAAAAGTTGTTCAGAGGATACCCAAAGAGGTTGGAGGACGTTTTAAAGCAAAGGCTTGACATGCAAGATATTAGACACTATTTGAACAGTTCATTTGCAAAAAACAATAAATTCCATCCTTTACAGATTGATCTGACTCTTGTTAGTCATTCTTAAGACACAACGAATTTTAAACCCTAGATATGTTTTGTTACAAAAGTCAGCAGAAACAGTTAAAGGTCAGTGATGTTCTCAAGGAGAACCCAATAAATCCAATCAGCAAGTCAGCATGTAGTGTTCGGGTCAGATGACGTGTCACTGTCGCCAACTGTTTTAGGCAGCATGTCAAATGCCTTTCTTCTCCCTACATACTGCAGTACATATTTCTTAACAAATGACTACTGCATCTAAACAGTGCACAGTGTGTCTAACCGTGTATATATATATATATATATATATATATATATATATATATATATATATATATATATATATGTGTGTAGTTGTTGGTTAATTATTATTATTATTATTATTATTGTTGTTGTTGTTGTTGTTGTTGTTGTTGTTGTTGTTGTTATTCACCCATGACCCCTAGAGATAGTTATTGGCTGTTCATTATAAACATCATGCTTTTATGCAAGGCCATGCAGAGACCCTTAGAGGGGCAGGTGCTCAAAGTTAACAATTACTTTTATAGGAAAAATATATAATTCTGACTTAGTCTTGTTTCTCATACCATGTGACCTTTGTGCAGACAGTGCTGTTGCTATCCTGCTCAGCCGTTTGGTGAGGTGAACCACACAGATCAATCCAAGGATGTTTAGTTTTTTTATTATTCGGTTTTGCCTTCAGAAATGTCTGTCAGCAGGCTATCTGCTACAGGCACATCTTACCACCATACAGTCTCCTCCACAATTATTAACACTCCTTGTAAAGATGAGTAAAAAGGGTTATAAGAAATCCACCTTTTGGCGAATGAGGTTAATCTCACACTGAAAAAATGAGAAACAATGCAGCCTTTAATTGAAGTAAGTTTAATCTGAAATAAAGAAGTCCCTCATCAAGATTTTTCTTAACAAAACCACATGTGCCACAATTATTGCCACCCCTAGAAATTGTAACTGAAGCATTTTTCCATTTCTGTTTTATTTAAGTTGATCAGACTCAGAGTGTCTAGGAACTTTCAAGCAGTAATTTATGACTTAACTCACAGAGGTCAAATTCCCTTAGTCATTCTGCAACATGGGAAGAACAAGAGAACATAATTCAAATAAGAGAAAAGTGTGTTGACCTTCATAAGTCAGGGAATTGCTATAAATTGCTGCTCATCTGAAAATGCCCATATCTACACTTAATAATTCAGAAGCTCCAATCAGCTGAAACTTGTGACAAACTTGCCAGGATGAAGATCCAAGTCTATATTGCCTCCAGAAAGTAAGATGGATGGTAAGAGAAGAAGAAAAAAATCAAGGACCACTGTTGGGGAGTTACAGAAAAAAAGCAGCATCTTGGGGTCATCAAGTCTCCAAAACTACAATCAGATGCCAGCTCCATGCCAAAAGTTCATCTGGAAGGCATGCCAGGAAAAAGCCTTTCCTGTCATCTAACCACAAACGTAAGTGCCTGGAGTTTAATAAATGCTGCTGGGACTTTGACTGGAATTGTGTTCTGTTTCATTGGCAGGGAGGTTGTAAAAAGTACTGTCACGCATTCGGTGAACTCTCTGAAAGAAACACACTTCATCTCCCAGAATCCTCTGGGAGATCACATGACTCGGCAACTTCCCTCGGACTCCGACTCCGACACGGACTCCATTGCCCACAATTCTATGGGAGATCACGTGACTTCTGACACTGGCTTACGTTCCAATCAGCGCTCCAAATCACCTGAATATTAACTGGCAGCACCTGTGTAGTTTACTTTATAAGCCCGGGCTTTAGTCTAATTCAGTGCGAGGTATTGTTTCCTGTTGAACTACCGAGCGTTTGTATACTGACTGCCATTATCTCGTGTTTGAACCTTTGCTTTGTGTTTATCGACTCTGCCTTTTTGTCTTTTCCCTTTTGTGCTTTTGCCTCTACGGACTGATCTGTGTTTTGGAACTTTTTGCCTGTATTTTTGACTTCGTCTTTTGCTCTGCCCTTTTTCGGTTTGTTCGCCTAGTATTATTAAATGCCAGCATCTTTTACTTCCGCGAGCGTCTGGTTTCTGTTGACACGTCACAAGTACTAAACGCAAGGGTAGTAATAACTGTGGCATATGTGGTTTGTTAAAAAAAAAATAATTTCTTGATGAGAGATTTTATATCACAGAATAAATTAACTTTAATTACAGAGATTTTTTTCTCTCCTTTTTTCAGTGTGGGATTTAGCAAATTTACCAAAAGGGGAATTTCTTCAAACAGGGCTTGAAAGTAGCCTGTCAACAACAGGGGCTGTTACTCATGTATAAATCATTAATGGTGCATTTGTTAAAATTCAACTATTTTAGCGCCGTTCTCATGTCAAATTGTGAGAAAAGGGAGAAAAAAGGCACATGCTCCAATACCCTTAATACAACATGTTACTACAGTAGTAATCCAGATGTTGTTAGGGGGTCCCCTGGCAGCCATGGGTCCTTATGTTGCTTAATAGGCAGCTGTGGTGATAATCATTTTATCAGTCATTAGGCAGATCAAGTTAAACTATGTAATTTAGTAAAGCTTCCAGTTTTGTACAGACAGGGAATGTAGGACTTTATAACTGGAAGAGTGTCCAGGATTACTATTTGTTTTTGTTTTTCTTCTATTTTTAAAATCAGTCAAATATAAACTAGCTGCATATTAAAATGTGCTGATTTTTTAAATAGTTTATATAATTTACTTATTTTCCCTTCAAAAATCAACATGTAATTTTACCAAATCACAGCATACAATTGCATGTACCTGTATAATTTCAATAGGTATCGTTGCAAATTTTTCTGAATAACATAGACAATTTTGGCAGGAGGTTTATAGTGTATGTCATGTTTCTTCATATGTGCTATTTGATGGCAGATACACTTGTCAAAATGTTGATGATGTTGGTGATTTGAGCTCTACTAAAAAAAGGTAACACTGTGTCATACAGTTTAATCAGTGAGTGAATGTCATGGTGTCATAAGTTTGATTGTTATTCAGGCCAAATGCCTTTCAAGACTATGTGAGTCAATTAAATTGATAAGAAAGAGAGAAAAAATACAATTTAGTCTTTTCCTAAAGAGTGTGAAAAGAGAAATCAGCTCTCAATACATTGTACAAACTGAGATCAGCTTTCCTTGAATGATTTGTATTATTTTTAAGATTTTCTCTAAGTCTTTCCAAGTAGCAGTGATCCATAAGGAGGTTAAGTCAATTCTTTATTGAAATTTGGGTTCTGTCCTTCCAACTTCAAATTTTTTGACAGTGGTGAGTGATAGTAACATAAAGGTCTTGGGGCCACTGGGTGCTGAAAATGAAGAGAGGTCATTAAGTAGTGCTACACTGGTACAGAAAGGGATGACAAGGCTCAAAAATCTCTGAGAGCCTGTCCATGACCTCCAATCAGCACTGCTGGGTAGGGGACAAATCCAGAAAGCATTACAGTAATTGTCTGTTAAAGCTGGGCAATGTAGGCCTGCATTACTGTGGCTAAATCCCATACAATGTACCTACATTAGTTTAGTAATGTAGGTTCTGTGAGGGGTTTTATATTGTATTAACTGGGGTTTTGACTTCAAAGCAAACCAGGCTTTAGGAGAAAGCTAGATTAGATTAGCGTGAGCTCCCAAAATATTACAACAGAAAGCTGATGACCAGAGATGTGGTGATCAAGCTGTTGAGGTGGAACAGCAGGGAGACCAGGGCAAAAGCAAAGCTTGCAGAGCTGTTAGCAAAGAACCTGGTCATTGTGTGGATAGCAAATACACTGGTCTGGTCCAGCATCAGCATCAGTAAAGCTGGGGCTCCATTGGTGCCCACTGGCCTAGCCATGGGGTGGACCTGCTGTCCTGCTGAAAAGGATGGACAGCAGCAAGCTGTTCTCCATGGACTACAAACAGCTTGATTGAGCTTAATGCACATCAATGTCTATTTATTTTTTATTATCAGTAATTTACTGTCACCAAAGTCATAAAAATAAACAAACAAACAAAAAACACTGGGCCCTGTCACCATATTTAATTTTTTAAATAAAAAAAAAAGTCTCAGTCTTTAAACAACTTGCAGAACTATTTACTAAACTACTTACTAAAGCAGAAAAGCACTAAAACATGCAGGGCAACATGTCCAGCACCAGATATGAGAAGCACTGCCCTAAATGACTCACACGTCCCTATAAAACTATGTTCTGTCTCCTTCTTCCTTTAATCCTTTTTTAAAACCATGGTCCTTCTCTCTCCTCTGCATCAACAGTGAAGTACACTTTACTGTAATAACATAAAGCTGAAGTCTGTCCTGTATCACAGCATATTTATATCACTGTGGTAATTCTGTATCTGATGTGGTAAATATGTGATCTGCTGATAAGAATCTGTTTGGCAGCTGAAGCTGTTTATCCTTTGAAGTTTTTGATTCAGTGGAGAAACAGGAAGCTGCGTATCAGCAGGTGTGTGTAGAGGAGAAGGAGAGAGAGAGAGCTGGGGATGTGGTGAGGGAGTAGACGGGGTAGAGAAGAGAATCAAGATGAGTGGTCTTTATTTATCATTGCTCTACTTTTATACATTGGAACAAATATCAGTCTAGTTGTTTATCTGTGTGTGTGTGTGTGTGTGTGTGTGTGTGTGTGCATGTGTGTGGGTGTGTGTGGGTGTGTGTGTGTGTGTGTGTGAGAGAGAGAGAGAGAGAGAGAGAGCTTATCCATGTATGTGTGAGTTGTTTATCAGTGTGTGTATGTGTGAGTAGTTTTGAGTGTGTGTGTGTGTGTGTGTGTGTGTGTGTGTGTGTGTGACTATGTTATCAGTGTGTGTATGTGTATGTGTGTGAGTTTATATGTGAGAGAAAGAGTTTATATATGTGTATGTGTGATTGTTTTATCAGTGTGTGTGTGTGTGTGTGTGTGTGAGTAGTTTATCAGTGTGTGTGTGTGTGAGAGAGAGTATGTTATCTGTGTGTGTGTGTGAGAGAGAGTATGTTATCTGTGTGTGTGTGTGTGTGTGTGTGTGTGTGAGAGAGAGAGAGAGAGGGAGAGAGAGAGTTTATCCATGTGTGTATGTGTGAGTGTAAAGACAGTGTAATTTATCAGTGTTTGTGTATATGCCAGTACTTTATAAATGTATTTGTATGTAATTTGTCAGTGTTTGTGAGAGTCATTTATCAGCGTGTGTGTATATGTTAGTACTTGTAAGTGTATGTAGTTTATCACTGTGTGAGTAGTTTATCTGTGTGTTTGAGTAGTATGTCAGTGTGCTGCATATGTATGGTAGTAGTGTATCAGTGTCTGTGTGTGTCTGTGAGTGTGTGCATGCATATGTGTGAGTAGTTTATAAGTGTTTGTGTGAGAGATGTTTAACGGTGTGTGTGTGTATGTGTGTGTGAGCGTGTGTGTTTGTGTGTGAGAGAGAGCAGCTTATCAAGGTGTGTGTGTTTGTGTATAATTTAGTACTTGATTAGTGTGTGTATGTAGTTCATCAGAGTGTGTGTGTAAATATTGTATCTGTACGTGTGAATAATTTATCAATATATGTGTGTATGTTTCTGTATGTGTGTGAGTGTGAGAGAAGAGTATCTGTGTGTGTGTGTGTGTGTGTGTGTGTGTGTGTGTGAGTGAACTGGTTATCAGTGTGTGTGTGTGTGTGTGTGTGTGTGTGTGTGTGTGTGAGAGTGAACTGGTTATCAGTGTGTGTGTGTGTGTGTGTGTGTGTGTGTGTGTGTGTGTGTGTGAGATGTTTATCAGTGTGTGGATCAGCTCTCTGCAGGTGCAGCATTAATGCTGTATTACACTGGAGTGTTTCCTCTCTGAAGTCAGTCTCCTGTATGTTGGTATGTTTCTCACCACACTGCTGCGAGCGTCTCTCCTCACACACACACACCTCTAGAGACGGAGGTGGAGTTCTGTTCATCAGTGCTGACGCTCTTTTGATAAATATGGAGAAAGAAAAAAATGCCTCCTCTGATTTGTCACTGAAAATGTTTGATGATTTCCTCTTCTCTTTCTAATAAGGTAATAGTGAGTGTGATTGGCGGCTGTGGGGAGCTCTCTCTCTCTCTCTCTCTCTCTCTCTCTCTTTCTCTCTCTGTCTCAGTATCTTCAGTCTCTCTGGGGGAGTGTAGGTGAAGCTTGTTCTGCGGCTGAGTTGAACCGACAGTGTGCAGGACAGAGGGAGATGGACACCTATGTGGCTCTCGTTCTTCTGTCCTCCATAATCACACTCACCACAGCTGGTAAGTAATTATTAATTCTTTATTAGTAATTTATTATTTGTTATTAATTATTACCTAATTATTAATTATTAGTCAACAAATGAAAATATAAACACAAACATTTGATAAAATATTCAATACACAGAGCATTAATAACTATTATCATAGTTACTAATGTGGTCATTATTAATACTCTTTACTTACACTTTAAGTGAAGTTAGATAATCTCACCTAACTGGTAATTGAAGACATACACCCTAGTCATTTTTGTTCAATAGTACATAGTTTATTGCAAACAAACAAAAAAAAGCACTTTTAACACTTTGTTATCTAATCTTGCTATTTACTGGCTAACATAAAGCAGCTCTCTGTAGCATTACAGCTTCGAGTAAACTAAAAATAAACCTTATGAAATTTACATTATTATATAAAAGTTATGTAAAAAAAAAATATTTTCAAAACAAACTTGAAGTCCACCAAAAATCAACCCTTGTTCTCTCACACGATATGGCATCTTCTTCAGGAACCTTCTTATTGTGAGTTACAGTGCAATACAACATTCACGTTCACAATTATCTTGTGATCAGATATTATAAAGTGTGATAAAACCTGACATCATAATGCTAAATAGTCTTGTTTTATAGCTTATAAGCGATTAAACAAGCTCATGCCAGGCATTTGAAGGTATTATGAATGCATTTATAAAGCATTATGAATACAAGTTTCATAGGAAGTTTTACCACAACTTTTACTAACGCTCTTATTTACCTGTTTTCTTTCTTTATCTCTCTCTCTCTCTCTCTCTCTCTCTCTCTCTCTCTCTCTCTTTCTCTTTCTCTCTCTCACTCTAATATATAGACGTTGTACAACTGGCAGATGGAGGCCGGCGCTGTGCTGGAAGAGTAGATATTGTTCGTAGAGAGGGAAAGGGAACAGTGTGTGATGGTTACTGGGATATGAAAGCTGCTGCCGTGGTGTGTAGAGAGCTGGGCTGTGGAGACACTGCAGATGTACTGAGTGATGCTCATTTTGGACCAGGATCAGGACAAATGTGGAATTACATGAGAATATGTAACGGATCAGAGTCTACAATCAGCAAATGTAAAGGAAGGGATATAGATTCTGAGCTTTTCTGTGATCCCGCTAAAAGTGCTGGAATGATCTGTTCAGGTAACCTTCAATAATCAGCAGTCTGAAATTGAATGAATGTCATTAGTTGTTCACTAGACCAAGATTTTGGCAATATATTGCATATATTTTTGGTTTTTTGATTTACAGCATTTTAAACATTGCATGACTTTGATGCTGATTTTGACAAAATGTTTTTTTCTACATTTTAATTTCTTTGCATTTGCTAGTATGTTAGCTTCTTTTTATATCTAATTTAAGTCCACTAATACTGTATTTTCATTTGTAGGGCAAATGTTTTGTAGTGAAACTAAATCTGTTGTTATAGAAATTAAACAGCACTAAGGAGCACTCGAAGTAAATGATCACCAAAACTGTTTCCTTAAACACATGCTAAAATCTGCATGTTTTTGGTCTGAAGTACATCCATAAGTTACCTACACCTATTTAAAAAAAGTTAGTGATAGTGATATTAGCCTTATAGGTCCAGTCCTAAAGTAATGAGACAAATGTTTGACACCAAAGTGTCTTGGAGGATCAACTGCATTTTAATGTAAATTACATTTTTTTATATTTTATATTTAGTAGACTTCAGGTTGTAAAACTGTCTGTAAACTTATGAAAGTGAGTTAAACTCATGTAATGTCCCGTAATGGCAGACGAATGATGTAAAACATTAGAAGCACAATAGTTTTAAAGAATTTACAATTACAGGAATGCATGTTGGGCCTTAAAAAATGTACATTTCTTATGATCACCAGTTATGGCAATGTAAAACTCTTGGCTCTCACCAGAACCTTGGTTCTTGGTTAATAAAATATAACTGAACTGGCAGCAGTCGGTAAGGGCCAGTTATTCACAAATTGTCAGTAGCACAAACACTAGGCAAAGACAGTGAAGAGCAGGAATGACAGACACATAATATTAACAAAGATACTCACTATACTATTCTACTGTGTGTCGCAATGAATTTGAGCAAAAGTGGGTAGCACAGCTTTTCTATTGAGAAAATCAGCACACCGAAACACTGGAACAAAGACTAAATGAACACAAACAGATGTAAAAATGTGAACACAGAAATAAACCAATTACAGTTTAGCCAATTATGTATTTGTTGCAATGGTCATTAAGTAAATATTACATTTTGGAGCATTGGAGAGGTTGAAAATTACTTTTTTGGAGGGATCCAGGGGCATGCAGCCATATGAAAGGAATGACAAAGGATAAGGACCTAATCTTTTGTCATGTTTCATTGCCACACAATCATTATTAAAATTAATCATTGGGTGGGGTGTGTGGGGGTGTATGGCCTAGTTAAAATCATCTGAGGGGTTGTAATTCCCCCTTCCCCCTTGGACATTATACCAACGAATGAATGGAAATGAGCACTGTGATATGAGTAATTATAGTGCATTCTGTGTTCTCTGTTTTCTTCATGTTAGAAGTCAGGCTGGTTGGTGGTTCTCGCTGCTCTGGGAGAGTGGAGGTGCTTCATGGAGAGACCTGGTCCACACTGTGTGATGCTGACTTTGACCAGCAGGATGCAGAGGTTGTGTGTCGAGAGCTGGGCTGTGGGCTTCCTGTGGAGGTGCTGGAGGCAGCTGCTTTTGGCAGAGGGGAGGGTCAGGTGTGGTCAGAGGAGCTTCAGTGTAGAGGGAACGAATCTCAGGTTCACTTCTGTCCAACAACTTCACTTAAACACAACTGCTCCCATGACAGTGATGTGGGACTAGTGTGTGCTGGTAAGAGCTGAGCTTCCTTATTTCGGTTTTCTCATCATGGTTAAACAAAACATTTAAACCTTATGAGAGACACTTGGAAATGTACCACTTTCTCTTTTTATATGTTCCTCACTCAAAAAGATTTTTTTTTAATTTTTAAATTCCACAGTCTTCTAAAAAGACAGGGTAACTTGGCTAAAGAAGTCCCTCTTTATTTTTGTCTTTTGAACAGATGATGGGGCCAAATCTGTTCTCAACACATATACATTTCTAAAAACATTTCAGGATGGGCCTCGAGCAATCAGTTTAATTAGTTTCACTAATGTAATTAATTAGATGTAGGGGCAGTCCAACACTCAGTCACAAGAGGCTATAATGTAAAGGACTGAAACAAAGTATATATATATATATATGTATATATATATATATATATATGTATATATATATATATATATATATATATATATATATATATATATGGAGAGAGAGAGAGAGAGAGATCCGAAGCAAAATAATATAAGAAATCTGAGAGGTATATATGTGTCTCCATGTAAAGCCAAAACCAAGAGTAGGATCGATTAACACATTATATTAAATGGCAAACAATGATAAACTTCCTAGAGTGCCACAGTATCTCAAGACATACCACCGTGCCATATTGGAGAGAGAAGCAGAGAACAGCTTTTTATATTTACACTCAGAAGTGCATCCTTGTGTTCAATGGCTTAGGCCTGGCCTGAGACATCAGTCAGTGGTCCGTCCTCATTTGCAGAACAAACAGAGGTACCAATCCAGAAATGTGCATGCATTATCTCATTTTCTGACAAGTAAGAATTGGACTGAGCTCAAAAAGGATCTACCGAAAGGCTGATGCCAAAAGTTCAGACTCTAAAGTTGGTGTCTGTAAATAAGGAAGAGCCCCAATTCACAACTCCGAAGAAAACTTGAGGTGTTATGACTTTTATGGGTCCCAGTCCCTGTCTCTGTCTCTCAATGTTGATTTGTTTTCTTTCTGCATGGGAGGTGTTCAGGGTGGTATTTCCAATTTCACCACTCTGACTAGTCTTGTCCTGTGATACTAACATAAAATTCATATCATGTCCAAATCATGCAACACGTATGTCACAGAAGTTATGATGTTTTTACTTTTTCCATTGATGTGTGTGTGTGTGTGTGTGTGTGTGTGTGTGTGTGTGTGTGTGTGTGTCTGCGTGTAACTCCTCAGTCGTGAGCCTTACAGGTCACAGAGGCTGACCCTCTTAAGTCGCATCTGTGCGGTGTTGATTGCTTTATGGCTTTGGTCTGTCATTTTTCCTGACGGTTGAGATAAAACAGCCCTTTTTGCTGATGCTTTGTGAAGATGTCTGGCCTGAAAACTTTGCCTTCAGAAGGGCTTTTATGACCACTTTATCCATTAGGGTCATAAACTTTGTACAGGAGCATACTTTCTATTTATGTGTAAGCCTGATCTCTGTCGCGTACCATTTTGTATCGTCACATCCCTAGACCATCTATAACATAAATATGAAGCTTGTATCTATCGTCACTGTCCAATAAAAACATGTATCTCCATTTTTGTCAATTTTTATTTTTCTATGTCATTTTAACACACTAGCTGTCCTTTGTTGTGTGTGAAAATTTCATGATGATTGGACAAATAGAAATGCTTCAAAATAATTTGGAATAAAGCCTCTTTGCATTAACTTACATTAAAAGGTAAGAGTGTTTTTGCCCTTTCCTGTAAAGTTATTTTGTTATGTTGTTTTTCCATGGACAGCGACAATCGCCTCAGCTGTGTTGAATCAGGGAGAAGAGAAGTGGGGCGTGTTCATGGTGGCTTTGCTTCTCCACCGCCACAGTCCCCCTCCCTTAGTGAACAGCCGCTAGGGTCGAAGGTGAGGCATGTTCTGGTGCCTGAGCCGACACTAAAGAGGCGGGGTAGGAGAAGCGGAGCCTCTAAATGGGGTTCAGTGTAGGCAGGGGCACACAGTGATGGTGTGGCCATTGCAGGAGATTTCCTGGCATCCAGGTGGTGCATTTGGTGCAAGCAGATGTTGATGTGAGAGGAGGCTCTGGGTCACTCTCCAGAGCAGCAGGTGGTGCCATCAATGTGGGCAGCAGCTCAAGGGCACCCTCCAGAGTATCAGGTGGTGACATCAATGTAGGCGGCGACTCTGGTGCACTCTCCGCTGTCAACACTGGGGTGTCCCCCAGGACACCAGGCGGCGCTCTTGATGCAGGAGTATACCTCGAGACACCAGGCAGTGCTGTTCACACTGATGTGTCCTCCAGGACACCAGGCAGCACTGCTGATGCTGGGGTATACCTCGAGACACCAGGCAGTGCTGTTCACACTGATGTGTCCTCTGGGACACAGGCAGTGCTGTTGACATTGGGGTGTCCTCCAGGACACCAGGTGGTGCTGTCAAGGCTGGCAGCTCTGTGGTGCCTTCCAGGACACCAGGTGGTGCTGCCGATGCTGAGGACATCAGGTAGCACTGTTGATGCTGGGGTGTCATTTAGGACACCAGGTGGTGCTGTTGACACTGGTGTTCCCTCCTGGACACCAGGCATTGCTGTGAATGCTGGCAGCTCTGGGGTGCCTTCCAGGACACCAGGGGGTGCTGCCTACGCTAGTGCTCTGAGGTGCTGTCTGGAGCCCCCCGCAGTGCTCAGGTGTTGGGCTGTAGCAGACACTCTGGACAGAGAGAGTTCTCTTTCACCTTCAGACCCACCTCCAGAAGAATGCAAGGGGTAAGAGAGAGAGGGAGAAGCCAAGCTCAGGCATGAGGGAGACACCAGGTCTAGGCGGATGGGAGCATGGGCTTCCACTGTGCCATGCTCCTCGTCCTCCAGTAGGAGGAGGTCTACATCCACGAGGGTCCACACAGGGATGTTGACCTTCCCAGGCCCGAAAAAACCCACTCCACAGTATTGTTGTCCTCATCCGAGTCCTCAGGGGGCAGACAGCAGCAGCAGAGCTCCTCCTGGTGGTGCAGATCTCCACTTGGTGTTTCTCCCCAAAACATCACGTGCACCAGTCCCATTCTAGCGGTGCTAAGTGCTGCTTTTCCTCCAGCGGCTTAGTGGCTGATAATGTGGCCCCATCCACTCACTGCTCATTTCATGGGCCAGCCAGTTGGCCACTCCAGGCCCAGAAAAGGCAGTCCAGAGGAGGATGGAGGCAAGATGCTGTCTCTTTTGTTTTTTTTCCTGTTTTCTCTCTTCGCATTTCTTTTTAACTTAAATGAAAACAAAACAAAAATGAAACTAACTAGTGGCCAGCTAATGCGTAGTACACTCTAATCAGATGGTTAGTAAGTTGACCAAAAATTGAATAATAGCTCAATATGGAGGCTCTACTGTTTCTGCAAAAATACAGAATATGATGTGTAAATGATAAATAACATATAACGTGCAATTTTGTATTTCACAATTAATTGAATTCTTTCTTTATTTTCTCTCCCTCTGTTATATAGACAGTGTGCAACTTATGGATGGTGGCAGTCGCTGTGCTGGGAGAGTGGAGGTTCTTCATAGAGGACAGTGGGGAACAGTGTGTGATGATAACTGGGATATGAAAGCTGCTGCAGTGGTATGTAGAGAGCTGCGCTGTGGAGAGGCTGTAGATGTACTGGGTGATGCTCACTTTGGATCAGGATCAGGACCAATCTGGATGGATGATGTGGACTGTAGTGGATCAGAGTCAACACTGAAGATCTGTAGATCAGCAGGATGGGGTAAACATAACTGTGATCATTCTAAAGATGTTGGAGTCGTCTGTTCAGGTGTGCAGCCATTTTTTTCATGTAACTTTAATGGTTAATCATTATTCCTTTGCAAACACTGTATACACTGTGTATTTATTATGTTGTTTATAATGTTAATTGTAAATAATATTTTAGGAGTCAGGCTGGTTGGTGGTTCTCGCTGTTCTGGGAGAGTGGAGGTGCTTCATGGAGAGACCTGGTCCACAGTGTGTGATGCTGACTTTGACCAGCAGGATGCAGAGGTTGTGTGTCGAGAGCTGGGCTGTGGGCTTCCTGTGGAGGTGCTGGGAGCAGCTGCTTTTGGCAGAGGGGAGGGTCAGGTGTGGTCAGAGGAGCTTCAGTGTAGAGGGAACGAATCTCAGATTCACTTCTGCCCAAAATCATCTTCACTCAATCGCTACTGCTCCCATGACAATGATGTGGGACTGGTGTGTGCTGGTAAGAAATATATCTTTATAGTTGTATTCCTCTTACTCACCTCAGGTTTAAAATGTATCTCTGGGTTTAATTTTCTGTCTGCAGCCATCTGGTTCTGCTTGAATAATGTTCATCTTTCTCCATCTTTTCATGTCACTTCCATTCTTTCTCTCATGTACAGTCAGTGTGAGGTTGGTGGATGGTGGCAGTCGCTGTGCTGGGAGAGTGGAGGTTCTTCATAGAGGACAGTGGGGAACAGTGTGTGATTATAACTGGGATATGAGAGATGCTGCAGTGGTGTGTAGAGAGCTGGACTGTGGAGAGGCCAGAGATGCACTGAGTAATGCTCACTTTGGTCTGGGAACAGGACCAATCTGGATGAATGATGTGGACTGTAGTGGATCAGAGTCTACACTGAAGAAATGCCAGTCAAATATATTGGATAAACATGCATGTAATCAATCAACAAATGCTGGTGTTATTTGCTCGGGTAAGTTACACTAAAAAAATGAGTCAGTCTACTTTTCTATTCGAACATGATTTGCTCCCTTTTGCCATGTCACTGAATTTAAAACCTTTTGGCAATCATATACCTAAACATTTGCAAATATGCCTATAGATGGATGCAAAAGTAAAGGTAACACCAACATGAAGTGTCTTAGTCCACCAGAAGAATTTTAGTGAACCTTAGTAGATATTCTAAATGTGGAAATGTACTGGATGGGTGATGGAACACCATACTTTGAAAAGATATCCGCCCAGTTGGTGTTGTGATGATGGTGGTGGTAGGGAGAGCTGTGTAACACAGGTGTTGCATTAAGTTATGGTGAATACACTAAAAATTGGTTTGTCAGTTTAAAAAATTTACTTCATGTGGCAACAAGTGGTGAAACTAGTTTTATTCAACTTAAATAAATTATTTAAATGAACCAGCATTTTATTCAAAGTATTTATTTGAGTTGAAAAACTATTTCATTTGCTTGTTACCACATGAAGTCAGTTTTTTTTTAAGTTACCACTTTTTATAGTGTACAAAAGCCATGGCATGAGATTTTCATCATTTTCATACTCATCAAACCATTCAGTGACTACTGTGGACTGTCCTCCTGGAAAAGACCATTCCGATCAGGAAAGAAATGTTTTTTCTTGATTAATCAGAATATTTCCTCATAACTCTTCTCTCTGCAAGGACCTATGGACTCATTACATGCCTTCATGTCCCTCATAGCATAATAGAGCTACTGGAATCCCTAGCTATAGGGATCAAGCATTCAGGCCAGTACCATTCTCTTGATGTTCACCACACATGCACTAGTGCATTTATGGTGAATATGATGAAGGATGAGTGATCTGGGTATATCACTTTTGAACATTCCTGTAGACCAGTGCCTATGGTTGCACTACTGAACTCTTCAGTGAACATTCATTTAATGATAGCTTTATGCACTGCAACTCTACTATAATAGCCACTAGCCAATTGAGCAATCTTTATGACTGAATATCCTGCCATTTGTGGCTAAAAAATGGATCATCATGTCACAGAACACAGCAGGACTTTAAATACTTATTTTGATCAACAGTGTATCTGTCTGGAAGAGTCTATACTTGTTGTGTTTCTTCTCTCATTTATTTGGGTTTTGTGTCACCTGTTTATGTCTGTCATTGTTAATGAAAGTCCCAAGACATTGAAGGTCTATCCATCAAATTGTTCTATCTAAAAACTTTTACATTCATCATCATTAATTGTTAAACATATTATTTTAATACTATTATTTTAATGCTAACTAATAGAGTTATTACTGTCTTTCCTCCTATGATAATATTATAGGAGTCAGGCTGGTTGGTGGTTCTCGCTGCTCTGGGAGAGTGGAGGTGCTTCATGGAGAGACCTGGTCCACAGTATGTGATGCTGACTTTGACCAGCAGGATGCAGAGGTTGTGTGTCGAGAGCTGGGCTGTGGGCCTCCTGTGGAGGTGCTGGGAGCAGCTGCTTTTGGCAGAGGGGAGGGTCAGTTGTGGTCAGAGGAGCTTCAGTGTAGAGGGAATGAATCTCAGGTTCACTTCTGTCCAACATCACCTTCACTCAATCCCTACTGCTCCCATGATAATGACATGGGACTTGTGTGTGCTGGTAAGAGTTGCATTCATAGTTAATATCATTTTTTGGCAGCAGTGAAGGTTGTTTATAAAATTAAAATTCTGTTTTCTCACCTTTCAACAAATAGTTTTTCTTTGCAACATTTACAGATGATATCATAGCACTGATATGAAGAGCAAAGTTTTTACATACTGTCTTTGGTGCTCTCTCTCTGTGTCTCTCTCTGTCTCTCTCTCTCTCTCTCTCTCTGTTGTACAGACAGTATAAGGTTGGTGGATGGTGACAGTCGCTGTGCTGGGAGAGTGGAGGTTCTTCTTGATGATCAGTGGGGAACAGTGTGTGTTGATAACTGGGATATGAGAGATGCTGCAGTGGTGTGTAGAGAGCTGCGCTGTGGAGAGGCTGTAGATGCACTGAGTGATGCTCACTTTGGATCAGGATCAGGACCAATCTGGATGGGTGATGTGCACTGCAGCGGATCAGAGTCTTTACTAAGGAATTGTTTTTCACTAGATTCGAGTAAACATAACTGTGATCATTCCAAAGATGCTGGAGTCATCTGTTCAGGTAAATTATATTATGAATGCAGAAAAATTTTAAATTACTTAACATTAGCACTTTCCCACACTTTGTTGAATTAGTTATGAATTGTTTAATATGTTTCTATATATTTTGGGTACAGATAAGCATAGCAGTACTTTTTAGCAATAAGAGTGTTGACAAATATATATTTTGAAGCAATGAAGGTGAATCACAAGGTTTACCTTTAGTTGAATTGCCACTGCATGCAGTGCAGGCCAGTGAAAGCAGGTAACTTGGAAATGCCCAGTTCCAATAAACACATATTAATTAGCAGACCTGGAGTGAGAAGAGGCACTGTCACACACAGGCTCATCCTAGATGTTTTCTTCCATAAGGGAAACTCAGTACTACGCCTACCGGATAACACAGCAATCGTTGGGCTGATGATGATCTTTTAGGGCCAATAAGTGGCTAAACGGTCCAGGTGAACCACTATTGTTCACTGCCCTGCCCCAGCTCACATCCAATAAACAAACTCCAGTAGTGCTTACCCAATTACCCATCAGGTTGGAGAAAAGTTGCTGTTTTTTTCCTGGACTAAAAAGACACACTCAGTCCGCAGCATGGCATGGCTCTCCTTAGCAGTGAGTGTCATAGGCCCTCTTTTGCATAGCTTGGGAATCTGCTTTTTTTCACTGAAATCACTTTACCGCTCCAATGAGTAGCAGATCCTGGTATAGTCAATTTAAGCAATTGCTGAGGCCAGGAATTTGGCATGGGCAGCACCAGAATACCTGAAATTGCACAGTATGTCTGAGTGCATTAAGCCATGCTACATATTGGTTACTAACTGCCAGCACCACTTCACACTGGTGTGTGTTCTAAAAAACACTGAATTGACCATTTGCAAAATATTGACAAAAACGCCTCTCAATCAATCACTACTTATCCACTATCTCTAAACATTACTTTTCCATTAAGTGAAGGCAAAACTCCAACAGAACTGTTCATAACAAATCTATAGTGAATAGAATGGGTAGTAATGAGTCAGAATTATTGGACTGGTGAAAATATGGTTAGAAGGTGTTACTGTGGAATGTGTTATTCAGACACACACTGTCCTTATCATCCGAAAGGTGGTGTTATTTTTATTTACTTTTGAAGATGAAAGTGTTTTGGATTAAACTCCTAAAACACCTAGCTCATAGTTCAGTGTAAAAAGATAATAACAAGTGATTCTAAGGTAAGTTTACTGTTTGGTTACTGTAATTGCTAACATTAGCTTTAGCTGTTAGCTTTAGCCATAGATTTTCTGACAGGCAGCCTCTGTCACTGAAAAACTTTTACCTCATGTGCCTGAAAGGTTTCACTGGTCTGATCAAACAGTTTCCAGAGTCATTTTGTTTGGGTGGCAAATCAGATATGAACTAGGGCGGATAGAACCGTCAGTAGCCACAGTCACTGCTGCACACTGCTCTGGCGTCTCAGTCGTTGCTGCCCTCTGGCTTCACATTGGCATGCAGCTGCCTTGAACCAGTGTCAATGGAAAATACTAAGCCCTTCCACCAATCTAGTTAGCTGGCCCTTGGGCTCAGCAGCCAGGTTAGGGAAGCATAGTTATTTTTGAGGGTGAAATCAGTACTATAGAGGTAGGATCTGTCTCAGCATATAGTCTTGTGGGGCCAGATGTCTTCTCGTAATGAGAACATCTGAGGACGAAAGTGAGAAATTTTGGATAGGGTGAGAACAAACTGTGTAGAATTTGTTCTGTTCCCTCTCATGTGTCTGACTGCAGTTAATATACACAAAGACCATAGTTGCAGAACATAGAACATAGATCAATCAAATGTTGTTCTTTTTATCAACAAGCTACATAGTGTGCAAACCAGTAAATGTAGGCCACTTGGCAATGAGGTTACAGTAACAAACTGAATTGGAAGAGTCGGCACCCTGGCTAAAAAGTCACACTCTTCTGAGTACAGGGTTGATTAAGTAGCAAGGGTTAAAGTCATCACAACATTTTTAAGTGTTTTCTTCATAAATCATTCTGCAAATGGACATATAGATGGATCTCATGTACCAGTTTTGACTGTTCTTGCTGTGTTCATTTGTAGAGATTAAATACTTTAGATATGACAACAATTATGTCCTCTTATAAAATTAGTAAAATTAGTAAAACTCAAATTTGTAAGTCATTAGATGTCCTTGAATGATTTGTATTTTCTCATAATATTACTTCAGGAGTCAGACTGGTTGGTGGTTCTCGCTGCTCTGGGAGGGTGGAGGTGCTTCATGGAGAGACCTGGTCCACAGTGTGTGATGCTGGATTTGACCAGCAGGATGCAGAGGTTGTGTGTCGAGAGCTGGGCTGTGGGCTTCCTGTGGAGGTGCTGGGAGCAGCTGCTTTTGGCAGAGGGGATGGTCAGGTGAGGTCAGAGGCGCTTCAGTGTAGAGGCAACGAATCTCAGATTCACTTCTGTCCAACATCATCTTCACTTAAACACAACTGCACCAATGAAAACGATGTGGGACTGATATGTGCTGGTAAGTGTTTTTATTTATTTATGTATTTACTTTAGAATTTAGGACATCACTTTTTTCATATATGAAACACATTTTGTATTTAAAACAAGTTGTATTGGTTGACTCCTTTTTTTGTCATTATTGCTTCATTATCTCTCTCTCTCTCTCTCTCTTTCTCTCTCTCTCTGTTTTTATATCTCTCACAGACAGTGTGAGATTGGTGGATGGTGGCAGTCGCTGTGCTGGAAGAGTGGAGATTCTTCATAGAGGACAGTGGGGAACAGTTTGTGCTGTTGGTGGGAGTGTAATAGCGGCAGCAGTGGTGTGCAGGCAATTGGACTGTGGGGAGCCACTAAATATTGATCTTGCTGTAGGAGGTTCTGGACCGATCTGGATGAGTCATGTTGACTGCAGTGGATCAGAGTCTACACTGAAAAACTGTGGATCACTGGGATGGGGCAAACATAGCTGTGTTCATTATATGGATGCAGAAATTATCTGTTCAGGTATGTTTGTCAATCTTAATATAAACTCTTGCTTTATATATATATATATATATATATATATATGAGCGCGCTGATAGGTGCAAGGCTGATCGTCACTGATCACATGATCCCCGCTTGACTCCTGGGTAATGGAGTCCATGAGGGACTCCGATTCTACGGACTTCTAAGTCCGCCGTCACGTGATTTCCCAAGGTGTCTTGGGAAATGTAGTCCGTAACACTTGAAGAGTCCACACAAGGTGTGACAACTAGTCCACTTATGTATAAACATAATAAGTAAACATAATAAGTAATGATATATTTCACATTCACAATGATATATTTCAGTGATTATATATATATGAACAGTTGAATCAATGAATCAAATATAGCAAGAGGAAAGTTAAAAACTTGATGTTTTGTTGGGCCACTTTGGCACTTTGAGTCAAGCAGCTGACCTCTAGATCAGAAACAGTAGAACACTGAACACAAAACTAAACAAATTGGAAAAATCTTGCCTGTTCTGACGAACCTCAATTTCTGCTGTAACATGCGAGTCAGATCAGTAGGGTCAGAAATTGACATAAACAACATGAATCCATCCCATTCACCTAAGCTGCCTTGGATCAACAGTTTGCAGGTGGTGGTGGGTTGTAAACATAGTGGGAATTGTTTTCTTGGCAAACATTGGGCCCCCTGATACCAATCAAGCATTGTTAAATTGCTGGAATTGTTTGAACCACAGCTTATGTATGCATTGTTGCTGACCATGTGCATCTTTTTATGGCTCCCATGTGCATTACTTTATCTTCTAATCACTACATCTATCATGATGTCACAAAGCACAAAGGATCTTAAATAGGTTCCATGACCAATAGACCAATAGTTGTTCTATAGCGAATGGGTTCAGTTTACTTCAGTGGCCTCTCCAGTCTCCTGATCTGAATACATTATCGCACCTTTAAAATGTGGCATAATAGGAGATTCACAGTATGAATGTTCAGCTGATGAATCTGCAGCAATTATGTGATGCAGTCATGGGCAACATGGACCAGAATCTTTGAAGAATCTTCCCAAAACCTTGTTGAATCCATGCATCCATGCCATAAGGAATTTAGGGCTGAAATGTGTTTTGGAGCTAGGCATCACTTTGGCTTGACTTGAGAGGCTTCTGGAACAGAAACATTTGAATTTACCAGGTTTTCTTCTAACTGATATACAAGCTGAAATGCACATTTGTTTTTCACTCTGTAATAGTTCTATGTAAATTACTATTATATGGCAGCATATTTTAGATTTTATTTAAACTTGAATACAAATTTGAAAATGCTACTTCAGTGGTGGATTTACAATTGTATTTCCCATGTGAGTGTGCATTATTTAAGGCATAATTCATATTCAGATAATAAATGTGTATTTGCATTTGCGTTTCTGTGCATAATGGCTGTTAAAGCTAATATGGAAAAGCAATGTGCTTTTAACAATTCATTTTCATTGTCTCAATGGTCTAATTGTGACATAATGGAATAAGAATCACCCATTTGCAACTGCAATCCTGTTTGAATTTTCACTGTCAGTCAAATGCTTTGGGCGAGATGTCAGGAGGGACTTTTTAGAGTGGGGCATGTTTAAGAGGAAGTGATGAAAAAGTCTAAACTTGGTAGCAACCACTGCTTCTGACTTTTTAATACTCACTAACCGGCTCAAGGATAATTCTGTCCAAAGTCCCTGTTGGTTTGTGTGGAAATGATTGTTTACCAGCTAGGAGAGTTTGTGGCTGCACGAGCACCAATGTTAGTGACATCATGACCAGCTTCAGATAGAGACTTGCAGGACTGTTGGAGGATGCTGATGGCCAATGATGGATGTTGTTATTAATTATTGGTAATATGGTGGAACAGGACTATAAAATAAAGTGTAAATTTGTACACAGTATTTACACAGCAACTGTTTGTTTTCTTGTCTTTGTGGTATTCAGAGCAAAATCATACATAGTGTTCAAAACCATCCATAATGTTATGGATCTGATCTAGGTTAAAGCACAGCAATGATAAGTGGTGTCTATTATAGTGTAAATGTCTTATAGTAATGAGCCTCTTTGCATGGCCCTCTGCATAGTGTAGTGTCCTACTACTGGCTCACGCTTCCCCAAAGACTCTGGAAGCATAAGCCAGTAGCAGGACACTACACTATCTACAAAACAATGAAAAATCCAAAAGGACAAGATCAAAAAGCACAGTGGAGAAACAAATGTAGACTCACAAGTCTAGTTGCAGAAGCTAACAGGCCAGTGACTGATCTCAAACAGGCTGAAATGGAGCATTAGAACAGTCTGGTACAATTCAGTCCAGAACTCCAGTCCATGTCTTCCGGGATTTCATGCATTCCATCTGCGCATGACTCATTGATGTGGGACTGATGAGAGCTGTAGTGCTGTGTGCACTTAGATTCTGTACTGATTCTGTTTTAATCATTACTGCACTCTGTCTTATGTATTTAGAAGCCTTAATGTTGTATTTGTATATTTGTGTATGCAGACACTATATGTACTGAAGATCTTGTTTCACTGGTTAGCTTGTATTAGTACAATACAATTCCATTTTTGCTTTAATCCTGTGTGTTGTTTTTGCTTAATTCATCTATGTATTACACTGCAATATAGCCACCACATACTATTTATCATTGTTTGTTAACCAAGATCTGATGAATAACATTATGTATGGCTAAGTGAGCACTATATATGGTTACACTCTGCATACCACAAATAGAAGAAAACTAAAGGTTGCTGTATAAATACTATGTAGAAGGTTACATGGTAGTACTTCCCATTACCATATATCTTCTTAGCATTAAACGATGAATTATACCTTATATTCATCACATCAGTTTCTGTAGTTCTATATTAAACTTTAAACTATGCATCAAATATTTATTAATTGTAAATCATACATATTTAATATTAAATTCTGAGTAAGTACTGCTGTACATACTTGGCACATACAATGCACTTGCAAAGTATGTATCAGCAAATTACTTCTAAGTACTACATATCTACCAATTAAATATTAAGTACTTACTCTACTATAAAATAAAATACTTCCCATTACAGAAGCAAAACTTGCAGGGAAAGTACACTTTCCTTGGTTTATTATCTGGATCAGCCTGGCTGCTATTTGTTACTAGAAACAATGTTACACAAATCAGAGTTGCATGGGCATTGCAGTGTGTAACTACTGCTAGGAACGCTACCTAAAAGTTTTTCCATTGCCAGGCTGGTTGTTTAGCACGTCAAGTCCATGCATATTTAGAATCTTGATATCCACCACAGAATCTAGAATCTACTGCACCCTGCCTATAAAATTTAAGTACCATAAAGTTAGAAAAAATAACACTAATAATAATAATAATAATAATAATAATTTTTAAATAATCTTCTTTTTGTAAACTTTCCACTTTTGTATGTATTTAAATGTGTTTATATTCCACTCAGGTCACAGGAAGTCAAAACTTATTGATGGTCCTCATCGCTGCTCTGGGAGAGTGGAGGTGCTTCATGGGAAGACCTGGGCCTCGGTGTGCAATGCTGGCTTTGACCAGCAGGATGCAGAGGTTGTGTGTCGAGAGCTGGACTGTGGGCTTCCTGTGGAGGTGCTGGGAGCAGCTGCTTTTGGCAGAGGGGAGGGTCAGATGTGGTCAGAGGAGCTTCAGTGTAGAGGGGATGAATCTGAGATTACCTTTTGTACAACATCATCTTCACTGAGACTCAACTGCACTCATGACAGTGACGTGGGACTAATATGTTCTGGTTAAGTATAATATTTGAGCTCTCCATTATTTTATATTCATTATCCAATTCACATTATACAAAATTACTTATTGTACCAGCATTTCTGTTTACCTACTGTTTTAATAAGCTTTTTGTGTTTTCAGGTCACACTCAGGCTCGACTAGTGAACAGCTTGGACACCTGTTCTGGTCGAGTGGAGCTCCAGTACCTCAGTGAGTGGGGCACAGTGTGTGATGTGAGCTGGGATATGAGAGCTGCCAGTGTCCTCTGTGGTCAGCTGAAGTGTGGGAGTGCTGTGGCTGTGTTGGGGTCAGACTGGTTTGGGGAGGGGAGTGGCCAGATCTGGGCTGATGTGTTTGATTGTCAGGGAAACGAAACACACCTGTCAAAATGTCCCATTTCATCATGGAGTCGAACTGTATGCTCTCATAAACAGGATGCTGGAGTCATCTGCAGTGGTGAGCTCTACGAATCATGTCACTATGACTTGTTTTGGGTTGTATATGGGTTGTAAGTTGAAACCTAAGTTGGCCGCTTAAGTTCAAAACTTATTTCAATAGATATGTTTTGAATTCTGAAATCTGAATATTGACATGTTCAATCTCAACTCAACTCTGAATGTGGTTGTATGTTACCAAAAAAGCTCAGTGTGTTTCATTTATAATATGTTCAATTCTTGTGCTATTAAAACTGATGAATATATGAGGGCTGTAAAATCAAATATATTTTTATGGTGAATGTTCTCTGTAGGTTCCCCTCTGGCACTTAATGAGGGGCGAGTGCGGTTGTCTGGAGGGATGGAGTGTGAGGGGGAGGTGGAGGTGTACTTCAGGCAGGACTGGAGGAGAGTTCTGCTGGACTCCTGGAGTGAGTCTGAGGCCTCTGTGGTCTGCAGACAGCTGGGCTGTGGCTCTGTGATCAGCTTCTCCAGCTCCTCTACATCCAGTCCTGAACACAGACACATGTGTGTGACGGGTTTCAACTGTACAGGGAGTGAAGCTCATCTGGGGAACTGCAGCAGCGCAGAAGCAGTCAACTGCAGCTCCAGAGAACAGCTCTCAATCACCTGCTCTAGTAAGTATCTTAAGCCCTATTTGAGCATGTACTTTGTGCATGATTTGACTGGCCAATTCATACAGGATGAAGGATCTGTCTAATTTCACCAAATTACCTCAAATAGCTCAGATTGAAACATCAATGTGCGGATGTTTACCTCAGCATTATGCAACACATGCCAGACTTCTGAACAATAAAAATACATTGTGTGTCTATATGTTAAATAGGGTGCCAAAAAAAAAAAAAGTAAAATTTTGATACTAGACAATGGAGGAGACTTTGTGTGGGGTGATGCATTATCAGGAGCAATTCAAAATGTTAAATAATCAAAGCATATAAGAGGGGGGGATTTACACTGAATTGTTGTGAATTTTAGTATTGTAGTCATGAACTGGAGGATTTGGGAGTTGGGTCAAATCAAGCACCATTTATCAATTCACCTTGGAATTATTACTTAGCAGACTTGTAAAAACTATGGATATTGCAGATTTGTACTGGATTAAAATCACAGATCTTGTTGGTAATAATTCGATTTACAGCACATCCTCAGGTAAAACTAATCCAGCTTAAACAGGGCTTTAGTGGGAGGAAGCAAAAGCAAGAGTGATCATATTAGCCAGTCAGAAGCAAGCTCCTTGTTCTTATGTTGATTTATGTAGTGCAGCAGTGTAGTTTTAAATACACATTGCAGGCTGCAGCACTGAACCATTGTCAGAAAGGGGATCTTCATTTAGTTTGTGTTGCACAACCTTAGGAGAATTAAAAAGAATATGTGTTGAGGAGATTTGTTTCAAAGTTATGTACATCTGAGCAAGGGTGGAACCATGCCTCCAAAAGTGGTGGGCAAAAATACTGTTTCAGCAGGCTGAGTACTGAGTGATGCAGTGCAATTAGGCCACTGACTCGCTGATATTTGGCCAAAAATTAGTTCCACAACATAATCAGACACATATCAATATTTTATTGCTTGTGTTTTGTTATTTACAGCAGTTTGCAGTGCAGGAACCAGCACTGCAAAATGCCTAATCAAAAACAAACAGTCACGTGTGTGAGCATTTGTAAAGAGTGCAATGTTAAAGCAGCAGATTATGCAGACAGTATAGAGAAAATGTGGAAAAAACGTGCAGTGGTGTTGAATTCTCTCCTGTATTAGCGTGGTTTAGGTGTTCGGTGTTGCCTGAATGTGGGTGAAGTTTCTCACGTCCAACTCGAACTAAAGAAAACGTTTGACAGGTTCAGTGTTTCATGCAGTTTAGGGAAAGCTGAGGTTTTCATGTGCTCGTCCTGAACCCAAAAAGTAGTGGGGCGTCACCACAGTACTTTAAGAAGTGGTGGGGCACCGTGGTTCCAGCGGCCCTGCATCTGAGATGAAACAAGCTGGCAAAACTACTAGTAGCAGGCTAGTGAACTTAACCTGTTGGCAGTGAGGGGCTAGTTTACACACACTACCCTGTGTCACATGAACCCCTTAATATGTCACAATTCTACACATTTTGCTGCAGTTAGGGAATCAGAAAGAGAGAGAAATAACAGCAATAAAAGTGGAAATAAATGAAAATCACAGCTAAAACGACATTTGTTGTTGCTGTTATTGTTTATGTTGTTGTTTGTTTAAGATGTGTTTATGTTTTGATGTGGTTAGTGTTTTGTGGTGTTGGACTGTTGGTTAGTTAGTGTGGGTTTGTGTCTCTACCATAGAGAGAACAGGCTAAAAGTTGCCTTTCCTAGTATTGTGGCTGTTTTTCAGTGGCCTTTTCTGCTTTTCTGTTTCCGATGCCACAATATCAAAGGTCTGAATAATGAATTTTTAAATATTTATTTATTTGTTTACTGTGAGACTGCAGTCTGAACTAAATAGTTAGAATGTTAGATTTGGTAATTTTATTTTTAATAAAAAATATCATAACACATTTTTATTATTTATTCCTTTTTTTACATTAACAATTACGTAAACAAATACTAAGTCTGGTTCACTTGAAATGGAAGAGTTCTCCCTGAACAGATATTTGAAGTTTTCATTCAGATTTGGGTGTATTCTCAAATATAACCTTAGAATGGTAAACAAAGTCCTATCTATGTTGTGTCTAACCTGAAAAATGCTATTTCCAAAGGTCAAATGATTTTAAAGTCCACTGGAAGAAAAAATGTGTCTTAAAATTGTAACATTACAGCAAGTTTCCTTTTTATTTATTTATTTTTTACAGTGTCAGATATTAAAGTTATTTGTACTGTTTAAGAGTTTTACTATTTTGAAATTAAAATGTTAAATGTTTAATATCTACAAACTGAACTAAACATAAATAGATCCTTTTAATTCTACTTCAGTAAAATACACATTAGCATAATCCTTAATGCTTGTGACATTATCATCAGCGTTGTTATGAGAAATAAACATTATGTATGTGGAACAAACAAGTCATACTTAGGTGGAACTTGGAAGTCATGTTCAGTCTTTGAACTGAGTCTCTTTCTCTGTTTGTGGTTTTGTATGTGTGTTTTAGCTCACAGCTCCATCAGGCTGGTTGGTTCTGGGGGAGACTGTGCAGGAAGGCTGGAGGTTTTCCACAGTGGCTCATGGGGGACAGTGAGTGATGACTTGTGGGATATTAAGAATGCTCAGGTGGTGTGCAGACAGCTGCAGTGTGGAGTGGCCCTCAGTGCTCCGGTACCAACCCAGTTTGGACCTGGAACTGGACGCATATGGCTAAATGAGGTGGAGTGTGAGGGGAACGAGGCGTCCCTGTGGAAATGCAGATTTCAGCTGTGTGGAGAAAATGAATGTGGACACAAGGACGATGTAGGAGTCATGTGCTCAGGTAACATGATGACTGACAATAATGTAGGCAGTGTGCAGACATGTAATTTATCACTACTGTCATAAAAAAATAACAAATAAATAAATAAAAATCTGCTTAATTAGAAGATGAAACGTATCACTATGTTGATTCTGAAGACTTAATAGTAAGTGTCTTTCTCCCACCAGAGTTTAAAGAGATCAGACTCACTGATGGCTGTAAGGGGAATCTGGAAGTGTTCTACAATGGAACCTGGGGTAATGTGTGTTTAAATGATGTGGAGGAGGAAACAATTAATTTGATCTGTCAGGAGCTGAACTGTGGAAGAAAAGGCAGTTTGAGCCAAACCAAAGCAAGAGTGAAATCAGCTCCTAACTGGCTGGATGATCTGAAATGTAGGAAACATGACTTTACTGTATGGCAGTGTCCATCTTCACCCTGGGGACAGAACAACTGTGATAATAGTGATGAAGTGGCGCACATTACTTGCTCGGGTAGGCAGTTTCTTGAAAATATTACTGTGAGCAAACATACATCTGTCTAAAAGTAGACTTAAAGATTACGGCAGAAGAATCAGAGAACTGTTCAATGAAATAAGTAGATACCTGCTATTATTTTGTGTTTTTCAAAGTTAAATAAGTGAGAACAGCTGTTCAATGGTTTACCCCTTAATTGGCCAGCACCCACTGGCAGGCCCATAATTTTATTACACACTTCTAGAACCTAAGGATAGTTCAACAAGTTTACATAGAAGTTCCTGTAGTTACTAAATAATATGTTTTAGTCTGTAATCAACCTGGGATTTTTGAGTGTTAATGAATTAATTATATTTTTCAGAACCAACAGGAGAGAAAAAATACCTTGCACTGCAAAACCATCTGAAATGCTCATTTCCCAACCACAGACAATGCTCGAGTAAGGACACCTAATAATTGAGTTCAGTTTTTAGTAGTGTTAATACTGTTGAAGTGTTCCTGCACTCCCATCGTATATCATTACTGTATACATTTGGAAATGTTTGTCAAGTTAACCTTATGTAAGCTTCAGTTTTGTATTTCCTTGTGTGATGTGTGTGATGTAGATCACCTGCATGTCAGACTGAGGGGAGGAACAGGAATCTGCTCTGGGAGGCTGGAGGTGTATCATAACGCTGAGTGGGGATCCATCTGTGATAATCTGTGGGACATCAAGGACGCTCAGGTGGTCTGTAGGCAGCTGGGCTGTGGGCCGGCGCTGAGTGCTGATGGGAGTGCTGTCTTTGGTGCTGGTGAAGGACCTATCTGGCTGAACAGAGTGAAGTGTAGAGGGAATGAGATTCACCTGTGGGACTGTCCTCATTCCCTGAAGAACCACACTGACTGCTCCCACAGGCAGGACGCTGGAGTCACCTGTACAGGTCAGAGAAGTCAGTTACTTTCAGGGTTTTAGACCTCGTCAACATTTTTCTCTAAGTGTTAACTATTTTCAAGGCAAATTCAATGTGCAGGGAAAGTTAACAAAAAAAAAGGGTGGGAGAGAGTGGGCTTGTACACCACAGTACTTTTCCACAGACAGAAAAAAATAAAAAAATAAAATCAAACATTCAATTAAAAACAACAATTAAAAAACACAAACACACAGGGAGGTGTTTTACATGTATTAGGTCCATACATAACGTTTATGTTACATATATTCATTTCACTGATACTGATGGTTTAGTAGTATAATGCATGTGTAATAAAGTGAGGGAAATTAAAGTGCCCTCCAGCCCTCCTTTTTAAACATGAGCAAAACAGGCTGTAAAAAACATCATTAACTGCTTATCCTTTTGATCTTGCATTCAAAATATTACCAACAATCTAACCTCTATTTAAAGTACAGTGATTGAAATTAAATTAAAAACCTAAATTTTATCATGTAATAAACATTTGTGTCACGATTACTGGCACCCCATCATTAAATACTTTGTGCAACCTCCTTTTACAAAGATAACAGCTCTGGGCCTTCTTCTATAATGCTTAATGAGACTGGAGAACACATGACAAGGGATATGAGACCATTTTCCATCAAAAATCTCTCCAGATCCTTCAGATTGTAATGTCATGTTTGTAGACTCTCATCTTCTGCTCACCCTACAGGTTTTCTGTGGTCTCATCTAACCATAGAACACAGTCCAGTAAATTTCCATTAACGTCTGATTGTAGTTTGGGAGACATTCTGACCCCAAAACCTAACTAGTGTCTACAATTCTCCAGCTGTGATCCTTGTAGATTCTTTGGCCTTTCATTCCATCCTCCTCACTGTGCATGAGGTCTGTATGAAGCAATACACCACTGCTGTATTCTCTGGTCTTTCTCATAGTGTAAGTCATGGTGGACCATTTAACTGTTCCTAATCACTCTTTAAAACATAAAATATGAATGATAATATACTTTATTTAGATTTCACTCATAAGAATCTCTATGGTTGACAACAGTTGTGGCATTATTGTGAGTTAAGACAAATATTTATTGCATGACAAGTAAAGTTTCTGTTTTTTATTGTAAAGTTACTGTTTTTTATTTTAAGAATTGTACTTTAAATGAAGGTTAGTTCTTTCTTAATATTTTGAATGAAAGATTTAAGGATAAGCAATACAACTTTTTACAGCCCATGTTTGCCATGTTTACTCAGGGTGCCTGCATTTGTGGAGGGTACTGTACATTTTTATGAACTTTTTCCAAATAAGACTATTACAGTGTAATTTACTGGTATTTACCCAGTAACAAGAAACACTTACACATTTTTAAAAGCACTGATCTTCTTGAGAATTTTTTTTTCCGGTAACTGTACTGGTACGTGATATAACGCTTGTATTTATATCATAACTTGTATAACTTGACCCATTTCAGTTCATCAGGATATATACCAGTAATTATGGGCTGGCTGAAGAGGTGAAATAATGGTTTAAAAAATAATGGAAGATGCTTATTTAACACACTGGCTTAAAATCATCCAGACCAGCATCAGTGTACTTGAGTTTGTTTATAACATTGTTAATTTGCATTAAGGTTACAGGCCAGAATATAAAGCATTAAGTAGTGGAGGAGAATGTAGTATTAAGCATTGGGTATTTTATTAGCTATAGAGTGTCCAACTGAAACAAAAAATAAAAAATAAAAAACACACAAAAAGTAATACTTATTCTAGCTGTGTGTGTTGCTGTAATTACTGTCGCCTTCATCTTCTCCATTTTGTTAATTTGGGAGAGTTGATACTTGAAATTCTTCATTCCTGATTTCATTCTTATTGTGCCATCAAGTCGATTCCAGCTCCTTATGGATAGTGTTTCTACAGAATATTCTGTGTTCTGTTTGCATATTCAGGCTTTTGAATAGCTTATCCATGAGTCCTCTGATTGTATTCAACCATCTTGCGTGCACCCTTATCTAACTCATTTGCCAGTGTGGAAGCACTCTGTTTGTCCATTACATGCCATTTTCTTCCTCTGCCTTTTCCTGAATCCTGTTTGCACATCTGGCAGTTCTCATTCCATGTAGGGCTCTATCCTGCGTTGAATGATCTCAAGAATAATTTTAGTGATGTGTGACAGAGAAATTGTACAATAGTTTTCACACTCTTTCTTGTCTCCATTCTTTTTTCTTAGGGCATAAACAGACCTCTTCCAATCTGCAAGTCATTGAGGTGTTTTTCTAGATTTGTTGGCATCATTTTCTCAGCATTTTAATTGAATCCTCTTCAGAATCTTGGAATATTTCCATTGCAGTGTATTCCATTACCTGTGACCTTCTTATTTGGCAGTGATCTCAGGGTCTATCTGACTTCATCTTCTAGCCCTGAAGATTCTTCTGTGTAGCTGACATCAACAAAAGTGTCTTGGCAATTGACATCTTTTTGGTCTTATGTGGATGCCAGATGGCATATTTATGTTGATTATAGCGATGATGTCAGCAAAAAATGTTGAATGGGAGATCAAAGAGAACAAAAGAGAAAGAATTTGATCCAACCCTAGAACAAACTTATCCTGAAATAGTACTCACTCACACCATGTAGAAACCACAGTTTCTGACTATGTGGCAAGTTCTATGTTTATTATTGTTTATAATATGTTTATAATTATTATGCTTTTCTTTTTTCAGACCTATCTGTATCCCCCACTGTTACATCCAAAGTAACTACCATTACCATCACAGGTACTGTTTTTATTAAAATATGTGTTTTTTTTCTTCTAAATGTTTCTAAATGCAGTGTGCCATAGAATTTGTATTTATTTTCAGCTGGTCGAGACAGAAGCAGTCATTCCTCCACAAACTCCATCACCAGCTGCTTCACTCACCTATCCAGTGTCTCTCCTGGTTCTGGGAGCAGTGCTCTTCCTGGCCTTACTGCTTCTGTTTGTGCTGTTTTACCGGAACAGAGTTCTCATGAGAGGTAGATTAATCTACAGTCAACTTTCTGTATATTCACATCATTAGTCAATCTGTCATCAGTCTTCTCATCTCCTGAACTGGCTCCATGTTTCTCTCTGTCTCTCTCACAGTGCTCTCTAGGAGGAAGCAAAAGACTCTGCCGGAGGCAGTCTATGAGGAGATCGACCAGCGACTGCTCAGTAAAAGAAAAACTCAAAGGGGTAAATTTGAAGTATTGTAATTGAGACAATCCCTGGGCGTTCCCAAAGAGCAAATAATGTAGTCTATGTCACCTTAACAATGCTACAGTGGTTATCTGCAAGGGTTGTGAGAACTCCTGGGTAACCTCCATTCCTATACCCCATGTAAAACTCCTCTGCTAAAAAGAAGCACAGAGATGCACAGCTAAAATTTGCACACCAGCATTTAGACAAATGAGAGCTATTTTGTAACAGTGAAGTCTGGTCAGGCAAAAATAGAAAGCTTTGGCAATGATTCAGTTAGTCATGGTTGATGAAAAAAAGATGTGCGCATGATCCCAAGAACACAATATCCATAGTGAAGAATGGAGGTGGGAGCATCATGATATGGTGCTGGTTCTTTGCAAACAGCACATGGGCATTACATGCATTACATCAGAGGAAAATTTTATCTCATTGGCTTGGAAAGGGAAGAAGGTGGATGTTTCAACAAGGCAATGACCCCAAACATACAGCCACAATAACTCAAGACTGATTTCTAAAAAAGAAGATGGTACTTGCATGGCCAAAGCTATCTCCTGCCTTGAATCCCCCTGAAAATGTATACGATTTTCAAATTGTCCATTTGCATCCAACAGAGGGTCCTTCTCATCCATGAGAAATGTAAGTCCACAGACTGATGCAAAGTGGAAACATGTGCTGTGGTTTCACAAGTAAAACGTTCAGATTGTTTATAGAAATAATAGACACTGTGACAGAGCAGTAAAAGACCATCCAGACTGTTACAACTGTAAAGTTCAAAGCCATTATCTGTTGTGATATGGAGGGGGTGTATTAGTGCCAATGGCATGGGTAACACATTGTGAAGGCACCACTGATGTTGATAGCTATATACACATTTTTGAGCAACATATGCTGCCTTGTAGATGCCCTGATCTTTTCCAGGGATGTCCTTGTTTATTTCAAAATAACAACACAAGAATCATTCTGCATGTGTTATAACAGCATGCCTTCGTAATCAGAGTAACTGAAGAATGGCAAAAAATGCACTCTCAAAACTGTATCAATTGGTGTGTTCAATGCTCAAATGTTTACTAAGTGCTGTTAAAAGGAAAAGTGATGTAATACAACGGTAAACATTATCTTGTCCCAGCTTTTTTGGAATGCGTTGCAAGCATATTTGGAATAAGTATATTTGGTTTAAGAAATTTGTTTGAGACAATCATTTATATTGTCACTCCCCCACATTATAATTTGTTTGCATAAAGTTTAGAAAGTCTCAACTCGGTTTTTCACCCATTGCCCTCATACTTGGTACTGAACTGTGGCTACAAATCACCTCTTTCCAAAGGACATGACTGGTTGCATGTTACTCTGTCGTCTGCTAATATGAGTGTATGATAACTTGGTAAATGTGTTGTGAAAATACTATACATTTACTGGCTACTTATTAATCAGTACGGAATGCCATATTGCTACAAGTGTTTGTAATAAAATGAACAGTAATAGAGACTGATAAAGAAACAGACAGACATAAGAGGAAAAGAGAGAAACAGAAATGGTGAGAGTAGAGAGAGTGTGGCAGAAATGGTAAGCATGATGTAGCAGTTTTGTTATGTGAAAGATGAGGAAGTGAGTGATTGAGTGAGTGACTGCACCATCCAGACAGACACAGGAAGGGAAGAGTGAGAGTGTTTGTCTCTAACACTGCCCTCTACTGCCTGAACAAATATTACATCTTTCTCTCAGTTACACAGTTCAATGTAATTAATGAGAGATTTGTTCCGTTTTATTTAGCACCCTGAACGTGTTTGATGACTGTTCTGCTCTCCTCTAACAGGAAGTATCCTCTCTGAAGAACAGCATTCAGGATATGAGGATGTGGATGAGGAGCTTCTCTCAGGTAAGAGGACCAGAATTCCACTGACAAGTATTAAAAATGCAATTGTAAAAATACTCATTAACTAATAAGTTCATAAGCCAGTGCTTCCAGGCATTCACAACACAGCACTTTCTTTTTGTTTTCTTTGTCTTAGCAGTGTAATAGTGCTGTATTGTATATTGCTAAGATCATTTTATTATTTGGGCTTCTGAGATTATTCATACCTAGAAGCATCTTTTAGAATAAATATTTTAAAATGAGTGGAGAAATGAACTTTCTTCTTTCTCTTCCAGCAAAGGCTGTGAATGAGGAAAAAGCTGAATATTATGATGATGCCACCACCAGTGGCCTGAAAAGTGGGTGCCTTTATAAAGATAACTTTAAAGATTCACATCATTAAACTATTTTGTAAAAACAGCTTCTTATGTGATTTAGGAGAGGTGGGAACAGAAAACACCCCAGAGAGCTATGATGATGTCATCACCGCTGGTCAGACACCAGATAGATTTGCAAGTATGTTCCTATCTTGTAATTTGCCTATTTCAAAATCACTCGTCCATGATCTGGTAAAGCTGATCTCCACAGTGATTTGATTTGTGTGGAATAACGAGTCTCGGTACAAGGAATAATAGAGGAGTTAGTAGTTAGCATTGTCCTCCAAACATTATCCTGAAATATTGTTTTTAATGTGACCAAATTGTAAACTTAAGTACACTGATGCTGGCATTTATTTTTACAATTTTTCAGAGAACAAGGCTGAAATCTATGATGATGCCATTCCTGCTGGAGAGAATCCACACATTACAACAGGTTTGTTTCTCTAAAAATGGAACAGTCATTGTGAACACATCTTTAACAAACAGCGGTTAAAAAAACACATTTCTCATGGGTATTTTTCAACATACGTTGGTGCAGTGTACACACCCGAGAGCTATGATGATGTCATCACTCCTGGGCAGGATTTAGGAGGAGTAACAGGTGAGTCTACAGGACTTATTGAGGTGGAGACAGATTGATTTTGTTTTTTTCTTGCTCCTGCAAACCTTATTACAGAGTATTATTAGTTAAACATGGATTTGCATCACTGTAAGATTACATACACAAAGGGCTTTAGCACAAAGATGTACACATGGAGTCATTCCTGTGTTTAAGAGGTTGGTCACTAATTTAACAACAGTTCAATTAACACAGTATTAAAGTATAATTATTCTTGTTTGACTTTCAGACTACGACGATGTGGTAGAGGTGTCTGAGAAAGAGGGATAGACCATCAGACAGAGAGCCAAATAATGCATCTGCTCAGGTTTAACAGATGTTCTGTTGTTATTTTTATATTGTTTCTTTGCTTTCTATTTGTTTTTCTAAAGATATCATTCATATACTTTGTGATAGTACTTGTGAAACTTTTCAGCTAAATTACATTCAAAGCCACTATGCTTATACATTAACTGCAATGTCATAGTCTGCCAGACTGAAATTTGTTCACTGTCAATTTTATTTACATTTCTTGAACAAAAAAATAAATAAAATGAAATGAAAATACAAATTCTACTTTAAAACAGCTCACATGGGTTTTTGCTATGCACAAACTTTTTACTATTGTTTTTTTATTTTTTATTAATGTTAGAAATTTAAGTTAAACAATCCTCCCCATATTCCTGCTACATAGTAATAAGTAAAGCAATTTTTGCTTGCTTGACATCATAAGCAATTACATTAAATGCAATGCCTACAACAGCATAAGGAAAGTCTGCTAATAAAGTGTGATTTTAAAGCTTCTTTTGTCTCTGTTTAAAATTTTGACAAACTGTTTAAAACTGGAAGAGTACAAACTCTTTGAGAGTGGAAATACAGCTAAAATCATACACTGTCACTCTGTCTGACACTGATGCTCTGATAGTTATGCTTTTTTTCATGCAATGATTATTGAGGGCAAAAAATATTAGAATTAAAAATAATTTTTAAAATATTTTGTGTATTTTTTTTTTAAATTGCTTCAACATACATTAAGATTTATCTTTTTTATCTTCAAATTAAATTCTATTGCAGCTGGCTTGTGAACGATAGAGAAGTGGTGGCAGAGCTGTGGTGGTGGAATGACCAGGGAGAATGCAAAGTTAAAAGAGCTGTTAGAGGTACCTGGTTATCTTGGTAGCATGAAATAAGGAGCGCTGATATTCATGAGAGATGTAAGATGAAAGTGACTGCTGTTATTAAGCTGTAGCCTGTGGTCAGCACTTGCTGACCTGGTCAGAAAGAAGCTGGAACTTCCCTGGACCACAGGTGGTTAATGTAGTTATCAAGAGAGATGATCAGTGCTCAATAATACCTTTTTCTGGGAGTCCACTGTAGATGCTTGGATGGAACAGATTCTGTTAAAGCTAACCATAAACTTAGACCTAACCTTAAATTTACTTTTAACCCAAAACCTAAACCTCATTCTAAACCTAAAACTGTTTACCGTTTGAGCATTCGTAAGTTATCTATGGGGACTTTAAAATGAAGTGTGATCCACGCTGATGTTCTGATGGAGCGGGTTCAACAGAAACTGTTATCTTCTCATGTACTCCTTCACAAAGTGCTGGACCAGAGTGCCAACACCACAGCAGAGTAGCAAAATGCTGTATCAGTGCACCAGAGGAGCTGTACAGTGACACAGTAGGGATGAAACAGATCATGAGGGCGGCCCGGTGTTGCCTGGGGATCAGGAAGACATGCACCACACCACTTTATTCTTAATAATCTTATATATCACATAGGTCAGTGGTTTTCGACCAGCAGGCTGCAGTGGTACTTCTAGGGGGCCACAGCAGTTTTTTTTTCTTTTTTTTCAGGTCAAAAATTTCTTACAATATACAGACATTCAACCAAACATAATAATAATAATAATAATAATAATAATAATAATAATAACAATAATAACTACTTTATCTATTTAATTATTTAGCACTTTCCACACCAGTAGTTTACAGGCAGGTGATGAAGCTTAAGAGTAATAGAAGAAACTGTTAATTGGTGATGATTTTTTGAAAAATAAAACAGATTAAATTACATTTGTTTAGCCTTGATAGCATTCTGTTTTGTGATTGAATGATAGTTTCAAGCCTGGCAGACCAACAAGGAAATTTGTTTGCAGCACGGAATGCTTAACTAGCATTGATTACAGTCACGAATGAAAGAATGTGCATTTGTAAAATTTTGTTCAGTTTTCTGTTTAATTTATTTTTGCGTAAGATTGGGGGATTTGGAGTCCTCTCTGGTGGAAATGTGTAATTGCACTCAATATGTGAAAGAACATTTTGTAATGTTGGTTGTGAATCTGATGAATCTGATGAATATGACGTGTTGAAAGAGCATGCCAGAACCGCCACTTGTCGGGACAACGCCCCCTGGTGTTCTGGCAAAGTGCCAGGGAACCTTCTCTCATGGCCACAGTGCTGCCTGGTGTCCTGAAGGGCATCATGGAACAATCACTTCAAGCCACAGCAACACTTGGCATTGTGGAGGATGCTGGTGAATTGAAAAGTGGGTCCATGCTGCCACCAGGGGCTTTATATATGGATGGGCATCAAAGCAGCATGTAAGCAATGAAAGAACTAGGGCAAATGCTGTCAGCTGTGAAGTTCCATAGCAGCATTCAAAGATTAAGAAGGTTTAAATAATTTCAAGTGCAGCAGTGCAATGATTGTAAACCACTGTAATTCCTGGTTGGGTCCAAATTTAGCCCTCCACACATACACACACACACACACACACACACACACACACACACACACACACCAACACCAAGGTAAGCCATTTAATAAAGTACTCCAGTTTGCCTATCAACCTAGAATTGGAGTGGATGACATGGTGATCTACCTCCTACACAGAGCTCTTTCTCACCTGGAAGAAGCCTGGGAGCACTGTGAGAATCATGTTCTTTGATTTCTCCAGTGCTTTTAACACCATACAGTCTAGACTCCTGAGGGAGAACACAGGGGCGGATCACGACCTATCAAATTGGATTCTGGACTATCTCACCAACTGACCACAGTATGTGAGGGCACCGGACTGTGTGTCTGATATGGCGTTCTGCAGCACTGGGGTCCCACAGGGAACAGTCCTGGCACCGTTCCTCTACACTGCAGACTTCATGTACAGCTCACCAAACTGCCATCTGCAGAAGTTCTCTGACGCCTCAGAAATCATCAAATTCATTACAGATGAGGACGACAGAGAGTGCAGAGAACTGACCCAGGACTTTGTGGACTGGTGTCTGAGGAACCACCTCCTGATTAATGTGGGGAAGACCAAAGAGATGGTGGTGGATTTTCGCAGCTGCAGTCACCTCCTTCCACCAGTGAACATCCAGGGAAGGGACATTGAGTGAGTGGACTCTTATAAGTACCTGGGTTTTCACCTCAACAATAAACTGGACTGGTCAGAAAACACTATTGCACTCAATAGGAAAGGCCAGAGCAGACTCTACCTGCCTAGGAGACTGAGGTCATTTGGAGTGCATGGGGCACTCTTGAGAACCTTTTTTCGACACTGTGGTGGCATCAGCCATCTTTTATAGAGTGGTCTGATGGGGCAGCAACATCTCAACTGTGGACAGGATGAGACTTGACAAACGTATAAAGAAGGCCAGCTCTGTCCTGGGTGGCCCCCTAGACCCAGTGCAGGCAGTGGGAGACAGGAGGATGTTAGCCAGACTGGGCAGCTCCTTCACTGACAGGCTGCTTCACCCCAAGTGTGTGAAGGAGTGCTATCGCAGGTCCTTCCTGCCTGCTGCTGTTAGACTATACAACCAGGACTGCTCCCAGTAGAACTCTTCTCCACCCCCCGATAGACCTCACACACCTACAGAACATACAATGTGAATTCATCACCATTTTCTGTGTGCAATAAACTTAATACTCCATGTGGAATATTTTAAAAATATCTCTACACTGTAAAGATTTTCTGCTTTTCTATTTATAATATTTATATTGTTAACTCCTCACTATTCCCATGTGTAACATCCTCATGTGCAATACTCCATGTGAAATATCCTTACAGTGTAAATATTTTTTCTTTTATTTATTTATAATTCTTCATATTGTTAATTTTTGTAAAGGATAGAGTTTATATATTTTATCTTATTTCTTACTTTTAGTATTATATGTTGTCTATAAAGTAACAAGTAACAATCTGTGAAAACCTTGTTAAGTAATTAACAACGTTAATTATTTTCTTGTTAATTCTCTTCCTGTTACTTCTTTTCTTTTCTTGAGTGTCTTGCTCTTCCTTTGCTGCTGTAGCACTGATAATTTCCTTGGTGTGGGAATAATAAAGGATTATCTTATCTTGTCTTATTTATTCTTTTCATCATTCGTTCTCAATTCAATTTCGAATTTAAATTCAAATCTATTCATTTAATTGTATTTTGAATCAAATTGATTCAAACAACATAGAACTGTACTGAATTAATTGTATTTTGTGTCAGTTTATCAGAATTTTAGCAATTGATACAACAGACCTCAGTCTATAACCTGCCTATGGTTCTGCTTTCTGCTGAATTGCTCATAACATTAAAATTTCTCAAATTCTTTTTAGAATTATTTAGCATAAATCAAAATGTGTTTCATAGTGTCTTGTACTCCCCTACAGTGACAGCAAACTGACAGCACCCTCAATGGAGTGATTTTCCAAATAGAGTTTTTTTTGTGTAATCATGTTTACCATTAATTCCATGAATCCGAAAGGCATCACTCAAGTTAATTACATTTTGCAAATAACACTTTTACTAAGAATTAACTGTAAATGAACTTTAACAGAATATTTTCTGTGTGACTCAGTGTGTGCGTGTGTGTGTGTGTGTGTGTGTGTGTGTGTGTGTGAGAGATGGTTATCAGTGTGTGGATCAGCTCTCTGCAGGTGCAGCATTAATGCTGTATTACACTGGAGTGTTTCCTCTCTCTGAAGTCAGTCTCTTGTATGTTGGTGTGTTTCTCACCACACTGCTGCGAGCGTCACTCCTCACACACACACCTCTAGAGACGGAGGTGGAGTTCTGTTCTTCAGTGCTGACGCTCTTTTGATAAATATGGAGAAAGAAAAAAATGCCTCCTCTGATTTGTCACTGAAAATGTTTGATGATTTCCTCTCCTCTTTCTAATAAGGTCATAGTGAGTGTGATTGGCGGCTGTGGGGAGCTCTCTCTCTCTCTCTCTCTCTCTCTTTCTCTCAGTTTCTTCAGTCTCCCTGGGGGAGTGGAGGTCATAATGAGTGTGATTGGCGGTCATAATGAGTGTGATTGGTGGCTGTGGGGAGCTCTCTCTCTCTCTCTCTCTCTCTCTCTCTCTCTCTCTCTCTCTCTCTCTCTCTCTCCCTCTCAGTTTCTTCAGTCCCTCTGGGGGAGTGGAGGTGAAGCTTGTTCTGCTGCTGAGTTGAACGGACTGTGTGCAGGTCAGAGGGAGATGGACAGCTGTGTAGCTCTCATTCTTCTGTCCTCTGCAATCACACTCACCACAGCTGGTAAGTACAAGCTTTCAAAAAGTCAATTTGCAAAATGCTTTGGAATGTGATTTCAGAGTATTAAGTACTGTTCTAAGCTCAGTTGTACTTACATAGATCCAAACAATATAAGACTGAACCACATTTTCTCCTTGGAATTTCACAGTTAGTTAGGCTTCTACTCCTCTGCTGTCGGTATTTACTTTGTTCTTCCATTCTTTCATTCTGTTGCACAGTCAGTGTGAGGTTGGTGGATGGTGGCAGTCGCTGTGCTGGGAGAGTGGAGGGTCTTCATAAAGGACAGTGGGGATAATTTTGTGCTGATTACTGGCATATGAATGATGCTGCAGTTGTGTGTAGAGAGCTGGGCTGTGGAGAGGCTGTAGAGGTAGTGAGTGGTGCTCATTTTGGACCAGGATCAGGACCAGTGTGGCCAAATGCAAGGGCCTGTGATGGATCAGAGTCTGCAGTGAGGAACTGTGTTGAAAACATGTTGGAGTAATATGTTCAGGTAAGCTGCAGTAATCCTATATTATTTTGACCCACATCTCTTAAACTCATCATATTTTTTTTCTGCTTTCTTTGTGTCCCTTGCGGTATGAAACACTGAAAGAAAGGTACTTTGCTGCGACACTAGTTAAAATCATCAGATCAGTCAATGTAACAAATGAAAATGTCAATATTAAACACAATTTAATAAAAGTAAAAATCTGAAATATAGAAGCAATTGGTAGACCACACTGTTAAAAATATAAGTAAATTAAATTTATAATGTAACTGATTACACAGCTTTTCTTGAGGTGACCCAACTTGAGGGCACTAACAAGATTTCACCCAATTCAAACTTTTAGTTTAGTCAAAGGCTCTCCTAACTCACATTTTTTAGCTCTGTATCTCATTTAGGCAAACATCAATCATAATTTGTTTCATACTAACTGTGTTTCACATTTGAGAGGTGAGGCTGGTTGGTGATTCTCACTGCTCTGGGAGAGTGGAGGTTCTTCATGGAGAGACCTGGTCCACAGTGTGTGATGCTGACTTTGACCAGCAGGATGCAGAGGTTGTGTGTCGAGAGCTGGGCTGTGGGCTTCCTGTGGAGGTGCTGGGAGCAGCTGCTTTTGGCAGAGGGGACGGTCAGGTGTGGTCAGAGGAGCTTCAGTGTAGAGGCAACGAATCTCAGATTTACTTCTGTCCAACATCACCTTCACTTAAAAACAGCTGTTCCCATGACAGTGATGTGGGGCTAATATGTTCAGGTTAAGCAGAAAATCTGAGCTTTATTTGATCATACTTGAAAGCAAATATAGTGCATATATTCTGTTTTCTGATGTTTTATTAAACTGTTATTTCTGTGTTCAGGTCACACTGGGGCTCGGCTGGTGAACGGCTTGGACTCCTGTTCTGGTCAAGTGGAGCTCCAGTACCTCAGTGAGTGGGGCACAGTGTGTGACATAAGCTGGGATATGAGAGCTGCCAGTGTCCTCTGTGGCCAGCTGAAGTGTGGGAGTGCTGTGGCTGTGTTGGGGTCAGACTGGTTTGGGGAGGGGAGTGGCCGGATCTGGACAGATGTGCTTGATTGTCAGGGAAATGAAACACAGTTGTCAAAATGTCATTTCATCATGGAGTTGAACTGCATGCTCTCATAAACAGGACACTGGAGTCATCTGCAGTGGTGAGTTTGTTGAGCAATGTACAGAGTGTTAGTGAGAATGCAGAGTTTTCCATGTAGAACAAATAGGCTCCAAAAAGTGAAGCATCATGAAATGTATTAAATCGTCACACATCTGAAACACTCCTCATTTCCCAAGAAGAGACAGTGTTCAAGTTAGGACACAACAAGCAATGAGTTCAGCCTTTGTGACTGCACCAGATATGCACGTCCTATAGTTAACAAAAGACATTTTCTGTATTGCTGTGAGTTTTGAGACAACAGTAATTGTTACAGTCAAAGTTACATTTGAAGGGACCTATCTGGCTGAACAGAGTGAAGTGTAGAGGGAATGAGATTCACCTGTGGGACTGTCCTCATTCCCTGAAGAACCACACTGACTGCTCCCACAGGCAGGACGCTGGAGTCACCTGTGAAGGTCAGAGGAGTTTGCTGGATTTTGAAGTTTCTAACTTGAATCAAAACAATTTTACATGAGTCTTAATCATGTGCAAGGCTGTTTGGAGTCCTTAAAGCTACACTATGTAAGTTTTGGGGATTTGGAGACCTCTCTGGTGGAAATTTGTAATTGCACGCAGCATGCAGAAGAATTTGTAGATTTTGTAACATCAGTTAGGCTTCAGACTCCTTTCCTAGCATGAGCGTGTTAAAAAAGTATTCAAGGAGAACTCAAAGAGTTTAAACAGAAAGGACATGTCTTTCAAGGATGTAAGTATCGTCATCATGTCTTCATCAATATATTGTGGATTTTGCATTTGAGACTTGCTTTTTTGAGCCTAGGCATGTGACATTAATACATAGAGATATATGATGGGTCCAATATCTTCACAAGATCTGATCCGATGCCTCTGACTTTTAAATTATTATGTCTGGGTTTACAGGATGACTTACAGCAGTGCATACACAACACATTTTCATGACTAATGATAGTTCTTTCAATTAAAAAAATACATAGTGTGGCTTTAAGTTGTATGAAATCTGAAACAGAATTGCTAGTTAACATGATTCCACTTTAGTGAGTGTTTGTTTTTTGTGCTTTGTTGGATTTTTAATTTTGTGAATTGCTTCTGCATTTACAGACACATCTATGCCTTCTACTACTACACCCATAATTACAACCCCCACCTCCACCACCACAGGTACTATTTTGTCACTGAGGTCATTTTTATAAATGCTTCTGAATAGATTATTATGTGCTTCACACAGTTTCTACACAGTTTCTATACTGTTCCTTATTTGTTTACAGTTGGTCAGCCAGTTAAGAGAAAAATCCCTTCTCCACAAACTCCTCCTCCACCTGTTCCGCCCATCTATCCAGTGTCTCTCGTTGTTCTGGGAGTGCTGCTTTTCCTGGCCTTAGTGTTTCTGGTTGTGCTGTTTTACCAGAACAGAGTGCTCAGGAGAGGTAGAGAGATTCAGAGATCATCTACAATCCACTTTCTGTACATTCTCTAAACATCATTAGACCTTCAGTCTGTCATCAGTCTTCTCCTCTACTGAACTGGCTCCATGTTTCTCTCTGTCTCCCTCACACTGCTCTCTAAGAGGAGGCGTAAGACTCAGACTGAAGCAGTCTATGAGCAGAGCGACCACAGATCCATCACTAAAAAGGGTAATGCAGAGACATTCCTGTAGTAGTCCATTACCAGCAAAAGTAAACAAGTAAACTCTTTCAGTTTAATACAGGAAAAGTGTTTTCTAGAAAGTGCATAGATACAATACATAGGATGTTAAAGTGGTTAGGTTTTCTGATTAGTATCTACTGGCTATTGCTATCAGAAGTAAATCTTTGGAAGGTACCGGTAGAGAAAACCACTTAGCTGCAGGTGTGTGTGTGTGTGTGTGTGTGTGAGAGAGAGAGAGAGAAAGAGAGAGAGAGAGAGTAATAGAGAAAGTTTATGCATGTTCAATGTTCAAAGCATTTTTGTTTATCTCATTTTTTTAATAACCAAAGTAAGTGGCTCTGATTTTTGAGTTTCCTGAGTGGTCAGCTCAATCGGTATAATGTGCTGGAGGACGTGTAAGTGCAGTATGCAGTGCCATGTGGTAATTCTACTGATAAACATCTATTAGACAGTTGAAGCATTTGTTTTAGCACGTGCACAGAAAACCACATAGCCACAGGTGTGTGTGTGTGTGTGTGTGCGTGTGTGAAAGAGAGGGAAAAAGAGATACAGAAATGGGAGGAGACAAAGTGTGTTCATGATTGAATGCGGAAGATATTTCTCCATGCAAAAAAAGCTCAGCACTATGTCCATGGCCTTGCCTTCCATTGTGATTCCATTGTATTTTTATACAAGGTGGAGATGGAGTGGAGTCACTACTGCTGGGCAGGATCCACACATTACAAGTTTGTTTTCCTTCAATGTAATGTAAACAAAAGCATCAGTACAGTAATTAAGCTGGGTTTGTTGTTCACTGGATCACCATTTGTCTACTAATGTTTGTGTAGCATACATATCAGAGAACTATGATGATGTCATCACTCCTGGACAGGATTTAGGAGATGACACTGGTGAGTCTACAGATACTGTTCGTTAAAGTGGAGCTGAAACAGGAGTGTTTTTGCTGTCTGCATTTATACATTCAAAGTGCACTGAGTATTGTTAGTTATACATGGATTGACATCACTGCAACATGTTACACACATGCACAGGTTCCCTACTCTGAGTACCCCATGCCCTGCACATCTTAGTGTTTTCCTGCCAAAACACACCCACTTCAGCTCAGGAAGGGCTCGTTAACTTGCTAATTTTTTGGATCGGGTGTTTGTAGTAGGGAAAGTATTTGGATATGTAGGGGACACTCCAGGACCAGGGTTAGGAACCAATGTGTGTCTCCTATATGATATTTCCAATCTCTGTTCTGGCAGCCCCACACAAAAGACTTTTGTGCTTTAACTTGTCTAACACAGCTGACTCACTTGATTCAGAACTCACAGAGCATCAGGGTTGCCAGGACAGGGCTGTGAACTCTATTTTAGATAATTCTTACTTATTGAAGTATCCAGTCCCAAAACCAATGACTAAAAGTGCTCTTTGCATAGAATATGATGACATTTTTGACATTGTTTGGAAAATCTAGAGCAGGCATGTCAAACTGAGGACCTTCTGGGCCAAAGTGCTGCGGATATTAGCGCTTATTAATTCATGAAGGCTTTGCTAATTAGCTGATGAGTAGAATCAGATGTGTTTAATAAGGCTGTGTGCTGAAGTCTGCAGGACTTGTGATCTATAGAGTCAGAATTATTCTCATTTCTTTACTTTCAGACTATGATGATGTGGCAGAGAAGCCTCAGAATAAACAACAGATCATGTGACCATGAGACTCCACCCAGTGTTACTAATAAGGAAATGACATTTAATACAATGTCAGGGTTTCTTACATTTTTAAAATTAATTTTACCCAATTTCAATTGGAACCCAATTGTTACTCATAGGTTTCATTTATACTGAACAAAATTATGAATGCATCACTTTTGGTTTTACTCTTATTTTGCAGCAGTTTGATCCAGGAATTTGTTATTAAAATGTTACACTGCTACAGACAACAAACAACATTTTAAGTCAGGAATTCAGTTTCATCTTGTTGTAAAGTTTTAGTAAAATCTTTTCAGTGCTGCAGTTTGATTTACATGTATTTTCTTTCTTGCTTTCTTTATTTGTTTACTTTGTAGTTGCTTACCAGCCACTACAAATCTTATTTTATGCAACCCTTTGCTCAATTCAGTCCTGCAATAATATAATTTGAAATCTGAATTGGAATGCAAAATATTTAGTTGGGTGAATGAATAAAATGTTGCCTTAACAGACTTATTGAATGTCACTTAACTGGGCCAGAAGTAAATATGATTCTAAACAACAAAGTACTGCTTTGGAAAGCACATGCTGGAGCTGACAGCAGCAAACAGGTGACACTGTATGCTTACAACTGACGGACCTGGCTGAAATGTTTATGATGAAGAATCTCGCCTGGAGGAATGATTTGTTTAACCAAAGTACACAAAGTGATGTTCATTCATTTGCACTGAAATCCTTTAGAGCACCATGACATTGTATTCCTCTTGTTGTGTGTACAACATACATTGTTGTAAGATGGAATAAATAAAACAATGTATAACCTGTTAATAAAATGTGATTTATGTGAGTTGTCAATATTTGAAATATCAATTCTATATATATATATATATATATATATATATATATATATATATATATATATATATATATAATTTGATTGTACTTCACATCTCTGTAGGGTCAATAGACTATAAAACTCATCCTTGACAGACTTGACAGTGCTTTAAACTGGAAAACTACAAAGATGTGACACAGGAAATACAGCTTACATCTTTAAAAGAGGGTTTTTTTGCCTTTTACTGCTTTGTTTACAAAAAGTCAGGTAGCCTCTTAAACTCCTTGGAACCACCGGTGGTTCCAAAATGCACTTCATCATATTCTTCATAACTTTCATATTTCATAAGCTACATTCAAAAGGTGGGTGTCATATGAGAGCTGTAACTGTCAAATAGATGGGTAATGTAACTTTCCAGTCAAATAGAAGGGTAATGTAATTTTAAACTCTCATAATAAAAGAAGTTGAACTCACAATTTTTTGTCTACTGAAAGTCGACCCATTTTTCCCACAAATCTGGGCTATAAACTATAAACAGATGGTGTCTCTTCAGTGATCAGCTCTGTAAAAATTATTTTTATAAAATAATACAAAGAGCGTCTAAGATTTTCAGCTTTCAGCAGTAAATTGTAAGCATATAGCAATATGTGTATGATCATAAAAACACGTTCTGTTAATTTGAGTGGAGCTTTTACAAAAAAAAAAATAAAATAAAAAACTTGCATTTATTTCATGCAGTTACTGAATAATTTGCCTTACAATTTGGTCATGTAAATTCAGATGGAAAAAACAAAATATACCCTGGAGAATAAGAGGTTAAATATGTGGCAGATCACCAGTATTAGTACAAGTGTGCAGTCAGAGTACATGTACAGTGTAATAATTCTACTGATAATTACACAGCTGAAGATGAACTATCACTCAGGTGAGGCTTCTATCTTTGTACAGGTGTGTGCAATGAATCTATAATCTATATACATTTTTTGAATCTGTAATCATGGCTGTTACAAGCGATAAGGACCTCAGTAGTTTCAGAAAGTTTTTTCACATTCCTCCATTCTAAACATAGAAACAGCGCCATTATGATAATACCACATTATCACAGGCCACCCAACCAAATAGGGGCAGAATATTTATTATGCTGAATTTCTGGGATGATGAAATTTGATCTGTTTTCTGTGAGTGCTGTAGCGGTATTGTGGGCAATCAAAATCTACCAATCTCTGTGTTATTTTTTCTGCTCTCCAATCACTGCTTAGCAACCATTGCTATCTGCTAGTGCTTCAGTACATTAGCAGCACCCATCATGTTTATGACTGATGTTGGGACACAGAGGTCCTTGGAAGTTTCTGGAGGGTTTTATGAGACTCAATGTGGAAAAAGCGATGAAACTGCACAGTGAGCAGTGCAGGTTCTCAGCTGACCTCAGAACAGCTATGGTCCGGCCCTAGACTGAACTGCCTGCTCTGTTTATCTCTGTACAAAACACTACACTTCCCTGAATACCAGAGTAACTTTGACCTCTTGAGATGATCAGGTATGCAGCACACATGCTATGAGCTAACATATAACATCGCTATGGTAAAAAATGTAAGAGTTTATGAGCGTAATTTACATAATTACACAATGCAAACTCCATTATTCATTTTTCATTTGGAGCACTCCCAATGTTACTAGCTAAACCAGCATGCTTTAGTCTAGTTCCAGTAACTGCTCAGTTTAGGCTACAGGCTCCATAGTTGGCTATATTAGTAGTTACATAAGATATTAAAGCTATAATTTGTTATCTACACATAATATACTACAAATGGCAAGAGAAAGTTCATCGCTAACCAGCATATTGATGGTATTACGTAGCTAGAGAGAGCTATGTTTCAATGAGCTGGTGATGTCCTTACATGCTGTACTGAAAATATACGAGAAGAACACTAACAAGAATGTTGGTAACTGCCTGTCACACAAAAATATGATACGTAACAGCACACTTACGATCTTTAAGTGTTTGCGCACTTTTGATAAACATATTATTGTGGGCCAAAGCAAAACCACAAACCTAAATGTAGACTTTGGGACAGGCCGCAAATACAGCATTTATGTTTATATATTTATAGTTGGAGTATTCCACTTTTACAAATGCGTTGAAGCCCTCTCCTTGTAGAAAAATGTATTACAGTATTAGAGTCCCAAACCTAGGTCTGCAGGTGTATCATTTCATGTATGTAGTAATTTAAAATGTACTCAAGAGTAAACTAAGATGAGAAAGCTTACACATCTATGCCTGGCTGCTTCATTGTTTCAAAATAATTCTGTTTTCTTTAGTCTTTGCTCTCGTTGAGAGCTTAGAAAACTTACAAAAGAAAATTCACACCTTAATATTATAAAGATATGCTTACAACATTTATTTGAACTGTTATTAGTAATGGAGTATTTCTTAGTAAAGGGAACTCTGACCTAAATTACTTGTGTTTGCTTCATGTTCTGAATTATCAGTGTGTGGATCAGCTCTCTGCAGGTGCAGCATTAATGCTGTATTACACTGGAGTGTTTCCTCTCTGAAGTCAGTCTCCTGTATGTTGGTGTGTTTCTCACCACACTGCTGCGAGCGTCTCTCCTCACACACACACATCTAGAGACGGAGGTGGAGTTCTGTTCATCAGTGCTGACGCTCTTTTGATAAATATGGAGAAAGAAAAAAATGCGTCCTCTGATTTGTCACTGAAAATGTTTGATGATTTCCTCTCCTCTTTCTAATAAGGTAATAGTTAGTGTGATTGGCGGCTGTGGGGAGCTCTCTCTCTCTCTCTCTCTCTCTCTCTCTCTCTCTCTCTCTCGCTCTCTCTCTCTCTCTCTCTCAGTTTCTTCAGTCTCTCTGGGGGAGTGGAGGTTAATCTTGTTCTGCTGCTGAGTTGAACGGACTGTGTGCAGGTCAGAGGAAGATGGACAGCTGTGTGGTACTTATTCTTCTGTTGACCACAGTCACTCTCATCACCTCTGGTAAGCATGAAAAAGAAATATATGTTTCAAATATGTGTCACAAATCAGTTTACACTTAACTACTGAATCAGTTGTAATGTAAATGCAATTAATTTCTTAACTACAATGTGTCTGTAAAAGACAATAATTGATCTTAAAGTGATTGATGCAGTCATTTCTTGGGGTTTCATGTCTTGTTGAAGTATTTTAAAGCAGTAGAAGCTGCTTCCTTTTGCATGCCTAGAAGATTATTATAATAACTCAAAGAAATATGCTTGCTCATATATTATAAAGAAATTGCACATTCACACAGTAGCCATCATCCGGTGTGCCCATTTCCATGTTAGTACACTTCCATACATAAACACATAAAAGTGGGTCAAGCCCAAAATGTATTGATTTTTACTGATGGTTTTGGTCTGGCCAGAGTCTAGATTTAAACTCTATAGAGAATATTTGGTCTCTTGGCAACTGTTTAAAGCCGTCAGTGCTGAGTGGAACAATATTGACTCTTCTTACTGTAAAAGGGTGTCTGCAAGTTTACCCACTTCAACATTTAAAGAAATCAAAGGGAAACAAAAGTTACTTTATCCATTTTTTATAAAGGAGCATTGACTGGAAACTAATAAGTTAATAATCCTGTGACATACCAACTATTATTGTTATTATTATTATTATTATTATTATTATTATTATTATATTGGTATATTTCCACCAATTAGTTAGGTCTCCCCCAATCATGACAGTACCACCGCTGTGAGGATGAATGCTAGCACGTGTTTCCTCTCAGCACGTGCAGCCAGCCATCTCCTGATAATAGGGCCAACACTTGGTTGCACCATTAAGAAGCCCTCAAAAATAATTTTTGTGTTCATTGAGTATTTTAGCGAATAAAAAAGACACATTTTCTCACAGACACAATGGTATTCACTCCTGAAGCATTTGAGGTTACCAGACCAGTTAGACTATGGACTATGGCTGCATGATTTGGACAGAACTGTATATAAGTTATGTTTGAATACTTTGATTGTAATTATTATACTTTCTTTCCTGTCTTAATGTTTTTGTTATAAAGACAGTGTGAGGTTGATGAATGGTAGAAGTCGCTGTGAAGGGAGAGTGGAGGTTCTTTATAGAGGACAGTGGGGAACAGTGTGTGATGATTACTGGGATATAAGAGATGCTGCAGTGGTGTGTAGAGAGCTGGGCTGTGGAGAGGCTATAGATGCACTGCGCAGGGCTCACTTTGGACAAGGATCAGGACCAATCTGGATGGAATATGCAAACTGTATTGGATCAGAGTCTACACTGAAGAACTGTAAGTCAGACGATTGGGGTAGAAAAAGGTGCAATCATGACGAAGATGCTGGAGTCATTTGCTCGGGTAAGTTAAATGTAAGAGATGTAAACAAATGCAAATGCATTAGTTGGCACTAACAGATAATGCATTCTAAACAGATATGACTAAGTAGCACACAGGTCTCTCTGAAAGTTTTATTTTATCCCATTACTATTGCATTAATATTTATCTCAACTTTTATCCTCATTATTTTAATGGTTTCCAGCTTTGTTGCATGGCCTTCTTGCTAATTGAAAGTTAACCTCTCTCTCTTGACTCTTTTTTGTGAATAGTGTGGTTGCCTATCTTACTGTAGTTCTTTCTGCAATCTGGTTGTTTCTAATTCAACATTCGTTTATCTTCTAGCACGTGTTACTATAGGCACCTGAACAATGGTGTAAATACAGCACCTTCTCATACGCCTTCATTAGGGGGAACAAGTGCTTTCGCTCCCCCACTTTTTTTATTCAAACATTATTAAATGATACGAAATCTATCACTTGAGAATGAGAGCAGTGAAGATGCCTCTGTGCTGTGAGATTTGATATGAGAACACATCAATGCAGAACACAGTGACGAAGTGTATATTATCAGGGTTGCTGAGTTTTTTTAGGTAACTGGAGTGGGATTTTCATGTAGCTGGAGTGAGACTGCCTATCCATTGTCGCAATGCTTAAAACGCTCATTTGAACCATAGGTCATAATTATAAGCATACGTGTTTCTCAACTCAGTCCTCTGGGAGCCTTATCTGGTCCACATTTTTGCTCTTAATTGAGCTTCAAACACGCCTGAACCAAGACATTAAGAACATACCTATTAACTTTTTGAATTGTTTTTGATGACTAGTTTCTAGGTTTACTTAAACCATCAACTATTCACATAGTTTTAATTGTGTGACTGGCATTAATGTTCAGAGTACAGACCTTTAAAATTATGTTTACTGAGTTACACTGAAAACTCTTATCCCTTCGACTGCTGGCTGTTGACTCTGAATCTTTTAAGCCTCTTTTTCTCAGAGATGCTCTGATTTTGTTCATTCCTCCCGATGTAACGACATTTTGATTACAAGACCATGTACCAGTGGGAGAGGAAAAATAATGTCAACCAGTAATATCCCCCCCTTAGAATGACAACCTTCATTTGGTACATTTTTACATCCATGAAGAAAATATAGTGAGCTGACAGGGGATGTAATACCCTGAAACTCCTGTTGCTCAAGATGACTGGACGACCTGATACTGTTAACATATATATATATATATATATATATATATATATATATATATATATATATATATATATATTGTGAATAACATTGTCTCCATTATCTTATTAAAATATTTCAGGAGTCAGACTGGTTGGCAGAACTCACTGCTCTGGCAGAGTAGAGATTCTTAATGGAGTGACCTGGTCCACAGTGTGTGATGCTGACTTTGACCAGCAGGATGCAGAGGTTGTGTGTCGAGAGCTGGGCTGTGGGCTTCCTGTGGAGGTGCTGGGAGCAGCTGCTTTTGGCAGAGGGGAGGGTCAGGTGTGGTCAGAGAAGCTTCAGTGTAGAGGCAACGAATCTCATATTTCCCTCTGCCCTAGATCATCTTCCTCAAACACAACTGCTCCCATGACAGTGCTGTGGGTCTGGGGTGTGCTGGTAAGATGCACATCTACTTCAATTACTTACATGCTCTTACTTAAAATAATACATGTTATATTTAAAAAATTTCTCCTCTAACATTTTTGTACAGCCAGTGTGAGGTTGGTGGATGGTGGAAGTCACTGTGCTGGGAGAGTGGAGGTTTTTCATAGAGGACAGTGGGGAACAGTGTGTGATTATAACTGGGATATGAGAGATGCTGCAGTGGTGTGTAGAGAGCTGGGCTGTGGAGAGGCTATAAGTATATTTAAAAATTTTGGCCTGGGAGAAGGGCCAGTCTGGATGAATGATGTGAACTGTAGTGGATCAGAGTCCACAGTGAAGCACTGTAGATCAGCAGGATGGGGTAAACATAACTGTGATCACTCAAAAGATGCTGGTGTCATTTGTTCAGGTGAGCTCTACTGAACCTTCATATGATGTTTAGATGATTATGATGATTTTGAAATGTGCTTTACAGTTTTATTTTCTGTACTACCCTAAGTATGACTTTACTGTGATTTTTCTAATCATCTAAATTCAAAATAGAATCTAGTCTTTTCATCTTTGTCTTCAGTTTTTTTATAGTAACTCCATATTTTTTTGGATTAAGATGTGAAGTTACAGCATTATTTCATAAGCACACTTAATCATGTTTCATATCTGTTTTATTTGGATAATATTTTAGGAGTCAGGCTGGTTGGTGGTTCTCACTGCTCTGGGAGAGTGGAGGTGCTTCATGGAGAGACCTGGTCCACAGTGTGTGATGCTAACTTTGACCAGCAGGATGCAGAGGTTGTGTGTCGAGAGTTGGGCTGTGGGCTTCCTGTGGAGGTGCAGGGAGCAGCTGCTTTTGGCAGAGGGGAGGGTCAGGTGTGGTCAGAGGAGCTTCATTGTAGAGGCAACGAATCTCAGATTTACTTCTGTCCAACATCATCTTCACTCAAACACAACTACTCCCATGACAGCGATGTGGGACTGGTGTGTTCTGGTAAGAGCTTTGTATTTTGTTGCTAATATTTAATTTCTTTGAGTGATTTCCTCTAATTTAATGTTTACGTGATGTTATGTTTAAAGTATTCCATCGATTGTCTTCTCTTTGTTGTACAGACAGTGTGAGGTTGGTGGATGGTGGCAGTCGCTGTGCTGGGAGAGTGGAGGTTCTTCATGATGATCAGTGGGGAACAGTGTGTGATGATGGCTGGGATATGAGAGATGCTGCAGTGGTGTGTAGAGAGCTGCGCTGTGGAGAGGCTGTAGATGCACTAAATGACGCTCACTTTGGTCCAGGATCAGGACCAATCTGGATGGATGAAGTGAACTGTAGAGAATCTGAATCTACACTAAAGAATTGTAAATCATCAGGATGGGGTAAACATGACTGCAGCCATTCTAAAGATGCTGGAGTTGTCTGCTCTGGTGAGTGGCACTGAATCTCAATGTGAATTTCAACAATATCAATTTCAACATTTTTTTTTTCCAATAAATTATATATTGGTCACTGTGATTCATAGTGATATTCTTTGTATTTGATTCCTTCTTACCATTTGGAAAAGATTTTCCAGGGATAATTGTTTTATCAAATTTATCATTTCTATTTAATTTCTATACATTTCTTATTCTTTTTATATTAACACCTTTTAAAATGGCAAAATTAAAATTAAGCAAAATATCAGCATCAGTTATAAGTAGCTGTCTTTAGCGTGTGATAACATTTCAGGAGTCAGACTGGTTGGTGGTTCTCGCTGTTCTGGGAGAGTGGAGGTTCTTCATGGAGAGACCTGGTCCACACTGTGTGATGCTGACTTTGACCAGCAGGATGCAGAGGTTGTGTGTCGAGAGTTGGGCTGTGGGCTTCCTGTGGAGGTGCTGGGAGGAGCTGCTTTTGGCAGAGGGGAGGGTCAGGTGTGGTCAGAGGAGTTTCAGTGTAGAGGCAACGAATCTCAGATTTACTTCTGTCCAACATCATCTTCACTTAAACACAACTGCTCCCATGGAAATGACGTAGGACTGTTGTGTGCTGGTAAAATCTTAACATTTCTGTCATCATTTGTTTTAATATTGAATGTACATTTTACACACATTTTAATATAATCATTATCTAATTAAAAGGGATGTTAGTTGGCCCAAGTCGGATAATAATCTAAATGTGTTTAATACATGAAAGTATGATTTCACAGACGATATCAGTTTTATCTAGTTACTAGTGAACTACTGTTAGTAAGTAAGCTAATATATGAGTACCATAGGCACAAGTTGTGTAAAATGCTCAATTTAGTGCTAAATAGAGGGTATAAATACCTTAAGAAAATGTCTAAATACCAAGACAATACAAATATGTGAAGCAAATATCACTTACAAGAAACAAACAAGCTTCTGTAAGTCAGAAGTGACCTCAGAATCTGAGATCAAGTTTGTTCAAGTCTGTGTTAAATTGCCAAATTTTTTTCAAGTTAGTGACAAACTGCACCTGAAATAAAATAATAGATAATAATGTGGGAACTGGAAATACAGTTATTGAAACCACTAGTGCTCAGAAAAGATGAACATGTGGCTTTAGATTAACTGTCGCTGGAATTACTGCAGAGAATGTAGACTAATGATGCTGTGCTGAATCAATCACACATCCCTACATCCCTATCTTCACAGAAGTTGTAACAGCAAGTCATATGTCACGTGACTGTGGAGTGAGGCATAAATCAGACAGAACACCAAGAAAGACCACACAGCTGGCTGATTGACAAAATACAACTAGGCCACTTCCTGCCATGCTAATTTCATATTTCTTTAAACATATTTATGAACAGTATTAGTATTTGTTTTGATCCTGCACTTCACTGGGATCAGTTTCAAATTGCAAACACTGCTAGCTAACATCAGTCTGTTTTCACACCACACCTAATTCATTTTACAAAGTCCACACCAGAGTTTGGGTTTTTAGACCTTGTATCTTTTTCATTTGGTTTAGACAGTTTCACGCTGCAAAGGTTAAAGTGTATCTGTAAAGAGTAAAATGTCAAAACAGACTGATTATGCAGACAGTACAGGACGGTTGTGCACTGAGAAAAGCACACCCTCAAAACAATGCATTCCCACCAGCAGAAAACTGAAGCACAGTCCAATTGTGGACCTGAATATGAATGCTCACCTATCAAAACCACCGAAGTAAAGGAAGCATTTGTAAGACAGATAGATAGATAGATACATAGATAGATAGATAGATTGATTGATAGATAGATAGATAGATAGATAGATAGATAGATAGATAGATATAATAGCCATACACTATATACAGATATATAAAAAGAAAGTAGAGATAAATAATAGAATAAAACATACTAAAACAATAAACAATAAGAGTAGTGTGCAGTACAAAAATACAAAGTAAGGCCACACCAAACAAGGAAAAGGTGAAAGCATCATTAGTTCAGAAATATTCAAACTGATATGTAGTAAATTCACACAATGTAGTAGCATAAACTGTGGTCAAATGCATTAATTTGCGTATCAAAGTCATTATTACCAGATTGGTGAGCAGCAGCTCCTCTCACTGAATATGAACTCGCAAAGGTTTACTGTTTGTGAAATGCCCTGTCTCCCAGCTAAAATAGAGATTTAGATTGGGGTAACACTTTTTTTTGAGTGGTCTTTTGTAGGTGATTAATAAACTCTTAACAGAGTATCAGTAACACATCAACAACATATCAGTGGAGCATCTGAATATATTGAGGTAAATATTTTCGAGATGTTCTGTTGATACATTACTTACACTAGTAGTATTGTTGATATGTTACATGAGGTAGACTTAATGTTACTTCCATTAAGCAAAACCTAACCTTACCGAACCTTACCTAAAACTTAACCCTCACCCTGGCCCTAATCCTAATCCTAATCGTAACCCAAAACCGAATCCTAACCCTGGCCCTAATCCTAACTTTAATTTAACCAAAACCTAATCCAGTTAAGCCCCAGTTAGAGAGTGGTGTCAGCAGCATGTCTATAACAGCTTGTTGAGGATGTTGAGATGGTCTATATTAAATCTGATACAGCTCCTCAGGTCACTACAGCATGTACAGATATGAACTTGTACCCTCAAAATAAAGTGAAAAACAACTGAATTCAGCAGATTATGAAGAAATTTTATTCACACAGTTAATTAATTTACTGCTGTTACATGATTGACATTCGGCTGTTGATATGTTACTGAGAGTCTGTTGAGTGTTCATTTCATCTCAAAAGAACCACTTAAAATTGATTGTCTGGAATAAAACATTTGATCAGAAAATTCAAAGAAGAATGGTGATGATTGTGCAAACAAACAAACAGACCACAACTTGGCAAATCACAGTTTTATGTCCATGTGCAGAATATACCACTTAACAGACTTCTTTCTGAATGAGTCACAACAGCTGAGGACTATGTTAGGTACCAGTGCTGTCAACAAAGAACAAGAGAGCGCATTTCCAGTAGGTGTAAAAGCATAACAGCTAGACTGATGAGGAGTGGAAAGAAGTTGTCTGAAAAGATGAAGGAAGATTCCTGTTGCATCATGCTGGATGATGAAAGGATCAGAATTTGATACAAGCAACATGAGTTCATGAAGCCATCCTGTTTGGTGACGACAGTGCATGCTGGTGGTGGCAGTATGATGGTGTGGGGAATGTTTTACTGCCACACATTAGGACCCCCGATAGTCACTGAAGAACATCTGAATGGCAAAGCATATCTGAACACAGTTGCTGACACAGTTCATATCTTCAGGGCTACAATTTATCCATGCTTGTATAGACACTTCCAGCATGATAGTGCACTATGACACAATCATCATATGGTTACAGGAACATGATAGCTAGTTTTATACTCTTTTAGACTCCTGACTGTGTCTGGATCTCAATCCTCTTGATCTTTGGGATGCGATGGAAATGTCTGCTTGCAGCAAACCTGTGCAGCCATCTAGTTTGCTGCATTGCAAGTGTGCAATGCATTCATTTCTAGTATAACATTCCTACCCAATACATATAGCATGTTGTAGAATGTATGCTATAGAGAATTCATGCTATTTTGAAGTGTGACACGCTGCTGAATAGGTGTATGGTCCATGGATTATTGGTTCATTTATTTGTTCAATTCATTGGAAATGTCGAAAAACTAACACGTGTGGTTGTTTCACTTTTCCAGTTTTGTTTTTTATCTTAAAACTGATTCTTTGATTAACTAGAAAAAAAAACAAACAAAAAAAACAGATAGTATTTCCTCTTTCATAAGTTCATAAGTTTGGCTGGAGTGTGGGAAACATAGTCAACTAAACGGAAGCCGCGGAAGGGGGCGCTGTGGCAAACCATCAACGACAGTGTCCAGAATGGCTCAAAATCGCACACATAAAGAACCACTACAAGCTTACCATTCAGATCAGCAAGCTAATAATAGACATGTTCTTACATGGTGCTAGACACATTTCAGACTTTTAACTGACTTGGGCTTACAACTTAAGTCCTAAAGTTGCTTTGTAAGATCATTAAAAAACTAAGCAGTTTTACTTTGAATATGATAATTCAAACACAGTTCACTCTTTGTGATTAACAATATGTCATTGTATATGTTTCTTTGTTGTACAGACAGTGTGAGGTTGGTGGATGGTGATAGTCACTGTTCTGGGAGAGTGGAGGTTCTTCATAGAGGACAGTGGGGAACAGTATGTCATGATAACTGGAATATGAGAGATGCTGCAGTGGTGTGTCGAGAGCTGGGCTGTGGGGAAGCTGTAGTTGCACAAAGTAAACCTCATTTTGGTCCAGGATCTGGCCCGATCTGGATGGATGATGTGGACTGTAGTGGATCAGAGTCTACATTGAAGAACTGTAGATCAGCAGGATGGGGTAAACATAATTGTGATCACAGTAAAGATGTTGGAGTCATCTGCTTAGGTAAGCTGCACTAAACCTCAAAATGATTTTTTTATGAATTAATGTATCTTACACTCTTTACTGTCTCAGTAATTGCTAAACAGCCTACCATTTGCATCCCCAAGTCCCTCAGACTTTAAGGTCATGGTATGGTCAATAGACAGTCTACAGATTTCTATTTGTCACCGTTAAAGTAAATTCAATTAACACTTTAACATAATATAGAACATAATACAGAATACACTGATGTTAGTCTAAGCGTTTTACATGGTCTCTGTTCTCTTAGGAATCAGGTTGGTTGGTGGTTCACGCTGTTCTGGGAGAGTAGAAGTCTCTTATGCAAAGAGCTGGGCCACGGTGTGTGATGCACACTTTGACCAGCAGGATGCAGAGGATGTGTCGAGAGCTGGGCTGTGGGCTTCCTGCGAAGGTGCTGGGAGCAGCTACTTTTGGAAGAGGGGAGGGTCAGGTGTGGTCAGAGGAGCTTCAGTGTAGAGGCAGCGAATCTCAGATTTCCTTCTGTCCAACATCATCTTTACACAATCACAACTGCTCCCATGAGAGCGATGTCGGACTTGTGTGTGCTGGTATGGACTGCATCTTTAACAGTTAGTCTATTTTTTCTCTGATGTATATGTTGATATAAAGAAATTGCATTTATATTGTGTACAACATGCACCTGCCATTCTGTATACATACACAGTACTTTCCAAAACTCTGTGAGTCTCTGGAAGACTGCCCACTCCCCATGGAGACCAAACAAGGGGACTTTATATTGCGTCACCCTCCTGGGGTTGATATCAATTTGATATCAATTTGCACCATTTGGTTATACCAGGGTTCCATAGAAAAGATATCCACAAACTGGTCTGCTAATTTCATGAACTTCTGCTGCTGTACTTGAGAAAATCTTTGCAAGACCATATTAGGTACCAGGAGAGTGGATCTTTCAATTCTGCAAATGCTGATTAGACAAAGTTATACAGTTTATCTTTCTTGTGCTAAACAGGTTGGCGCACTCAATAATTGACTGTTTTACTTGCTCATTGATAGTGTATGGGCCCTGCCAGGGCTCCTAATACTTACTTAAGGAGAGAAGTGTGCACTAAAGACGTTACCGCCAGAATCCGTGAAGGTGTCAGTATTTTTTCCAGTAATTCTCAGCTTCTTTGTGGGAGCATTTAGAAACTCAAAGGTGTGCAAATTACAGCTAGTCAACCAGGTGCCCTCTCAGCGTGGCAGAGATTCATCTCTTGAACTGTGCACTTTTGATTAGCTGGTGATGACATGAGAACAGGGTAGAAAACAAGACAGAGCTAACAGGGAAACAACAAAGAAACAAATGCACATGTAAGACTTTGCAGAGACAAAACCAAGACGATACATACACAGAAATAGACGAACATGACCAACATAAAATGGAGTGTAATGATGATGAACTGTCAAGTTTCAGGACATTTTAAATAAAAATCCAGCTGCCTCTACTGAGTAGCTGAAACAAAGCTGTTGAATCTTCCAAAAGGACAGTCATTCAAAGTATTACAAGAAATTCACACAAAAATGGCCCACAGACCAAAGAATCAAGCCTTTGCAATAGTCATCTCGGTTTTCTGAATGAAACTCCCGAAGTCCAGACACACATGGGCACAAAGGCTTCATGTCTGGAGCTGCACATAGATTGTATTCTGTTGTGTTGTCAGTCTCTGAGCACAAGAATAGCACCTCACTTCCCATCTGTAGATACGAAGTATGACATCCTGGTGGTTACATATTCCTAATAAAGTGGCCTTATGATCGATTGTCTATCTGATTCTGATTTATGTATAACTACCTATCTCTCTCTCTCTCTCTCTCTCTCTCTCTCTCTCTCTGTTGTACAGACAGTGTGAGGTTGGTGGATGGTGGCAGTCGCTGTGCTGGAAGAGTGGAGGTTCTTCACAGAGAACAGTGGGGAACAGTGTGTGATGATGGCTGGGATTTGAAAGATGCTGATGTGGTGTGTAGAGAGCTGGGCTGTAAGAAAGCGCTTAGTGTTGCTCACTTTGGATCAGGATCAGGCAAAATTTGGATGGATGATGTGGACTGTAGAGGATCAGAGTCTACACTGAAGAAGTGTAGATCATCAGGGTGGGGTAAACATAACTGTGGTCATGTTAGAGATGCAGGAGTCATCTGCTCAGGTAAGCAGGCCTAAGTATGTGCTTTTGATCCATCTACTCATTATACACCTCTGTTTTATTAGACATGGTTGTATGTTTGTACCACAGCATTCTGTGGTCCCTTATTAATTTTCAATATTTTATTCCCCATTTCTTAGTTCGGTGATATTACATTTTTCTAATGATTATCTCAGTGCCCTCTAGGAATTCTGGGATACTACTAATGTATGGGAATCAAAAGACAAATATGATCATTTCCCCTTCAGATTCCAGGGTTTTCTGAGTATATGGCTGTAAATAACGGAGTATATGGCTGTAAATAACGGCTGTATAAATAACTTCATTTAGCATTTGTTTTAAGTTCTTATGCTCATTGAAAAATTAGAGGGAGTAAGGTAAAATACCATTATTTCAAAGCAGTAGAACATACTTTTACATAACATTGAAAATAAAAGATGAAGCACTTTTGATTTTTAAATCCACAATATTTGAGTATCCTTCACAATATCGATTTGTTTTTGCTTTTTATACTATTTTAGACTATGATGATGGCACTAAAATCCAAATATGTGTCAAAATGACCTAAATTGAAACTATACTGACTACACTATACTAACACTGATGTTTGTCATAAGAAAGTGTACACAATCTATGTTCTCTCATGATTTTAGGAGTCAGGCTAGTTGGTGGTTTTCACTGCTCTGGGAGAGTGGAGGTTCTTCATGGAGAGACCTGGTCCACAGTGTGTGATGTTGACTTTGACCAGCAGGATGCAGAGGTTGTGTGTCGAGAGCTGGGCTGTGGGCTTCCTGTGGAGGTGCTAGGAGGAGCTGCTTTTGGCAGAGGGGAGGGTCAGGTGTGGTCAGAGAAGCTTCAGTGTAGAGGCCATGAATCTGAAATTTCTCTCTGTCCAAGATCATCATCACTCAAACGCAACTGCTCTCATGACAGTGATGTGGGACTGGTGTGTGCTGGTAAGCACGTATATTCCTCTGACCATTTTGCTGTAATTTAAAAGGTTCACTGTTATATGCTTGTTTTTCATCGTCTTTTTTTTTCCTTTTTTTCATGTCCTTGATGTACAGACAATATCAGGCTTGTGCATGGTACTAATCACTGTGCTGGGAGAGTGGAAGTTCTTTATAGAGGACAGTGGGGAACAGTGTGTGATGATAGCTGGGATATGAGAGCTGCTGCAGTGGTATGTAGAGAGCTGGGCTGTGGGGAGGCTGTTAGTGCACTAAGAAATGCTCCCTTTGGCCCAGGATCAGGACCAATCTGGATGGATAATGTATACTGCAGTGGATCAGAGTCTACACTGAAGCACTGTAGATCAAGAGGGTGGGGTAAACAAAATTGTGATCATAATAAAGATGCAGGAGTCGTCTGCTTTGGTAAGCTTAACCAAATTCAAACAATACTTATTTTCATTAAAGATTTGGAAGATATGCAATTACTATGAGCAGGGATCATTTTAGTGTTTTGTTCTATTATTTGTGTGGAACTGTTACAATATACATAAAATACATATTGTAGGTGATAAACCCAGACTTGTTGGTGGTCCTCACGTGTGCTCTGGGCGAGTAGAGGTACCTCATCTGAATACTTGGGCCACAGTATGTGATGCTGACTTTGACCAGCAGGATGCAGAGGTTGTGTGTCGAGTGCTGGGCTGTGGGCTTCCTGTGGAGGTGCTAGGAGGAGCTGCTTTTGGCAGAGGGGAGGGTCAGGTGTGGTCAGAGGAGCTTCAGTGTAGAGGCAACGAATCTCATATGTACCTCTGTCCAACATCACCTTCCTTAAAACACAACTCTTCCCATAACAACGATGTGGGGATAATTTGCTCTGGTTAAGTATTGATATATACAAGTGTTTGATATTTGTACTGATACGTGTGCAATAATTTATAATTATATGATGTCATTCTTACATTTTTTTGCTTACTGTTTATCTATACTCTCCATTGTGTGTAAAGGTCACACTCAGGCTCGGCTGGTGAACAGCTCTGACTCCTGTTCTGGTCGAGTGGAGCTCCAGTACCTCAGTGAGTGGGGCACAGTGTGTGATGTAAGCTGGGATATGAGAGCTGCCAGTGTCCTCTGTGGTCAGCTGAAGTGTGGGAGTGCTGTGGCTGTGTTGGGGTCAGACTGGTTTGGGGAGGGGAGTGGCCAGATCTGGGCTGATGTGTTTAATTGTCAGGGGAACGAAACACACCTGTCAAAATGTCCCATTTCATCATGGAGTCGAACTGCATGCTCTCATAAACAGGATGCTGGAGTCATCTGCAGTGGTGAGTGCTTTGAGTTATGCACATGATGTTAATGAAAAAACTTCATTTCATTATAAATTTTATTAGTTGCTGGTATTTTAATAAGTGAAACACTTCATGGTGTGTTTGGAGACTAGAAAATCTCAATGGGACTAGATTTCCTCTTCAGGTTCCTCTCTGGCGTTTCATGGGGGGCGAGTGCGGTTGTCTGGAGGGATGGAGTGTGAGGGGGAGGTGGAGGTGTACTTCAGGCAGGACTGGAGGAGAGTTCCGCTGGACTCCTGGAGTGAGTCTGAGGCCTCTGTGGTCTGCAGACAGCTGGGCTGTGGCTCTGTGTTGAACTTCTCCAGCTCCTCTCCATCCAGTCCTGAACACAGACACATGTGTGTGACGGGTTTCAGTTGTTCTGGGAGTGAAGCACATCTGGGGAACTGCAGCAGCGCACAAGCAGTCAACTGCAGCTCCAGAGAACAGCTCTCAATCACCTGCTCTGGTAAAAGATTATAGTAGTTAAATATCACATAAATATCTCACATGATGTGTTATCATTCTTGTCCGATTCACAGACAAAATATTTACTTATTATAGACACACAGTGACTAACAGAGTGTTATCAACCTTAAATGGGTACACTGTGGGATTAATTTCAGTTCTCAGTCTTGTGTATCTGTGTGTGTGTGTGTGTGTGTGTGTGTGTGTGTTTGTAGGTAAGTTTAATTCAGCTCACAGCTCCATCAGGCTGGTTGGTTCTGGGGTAGACTGTGCAGGAAGGCTGGAGGTTTTCCACAGCGGCTCATGGGGGACAGTGTGTGATGACTTGTGGGATATTAAGGATGCGCAGGTGGTGTGCAGACAGCTGCAGTGTGGAGTGGCCCTCAGTGCTCCTGTACCAGCTCAGTTTGGACCTGGAACTGGACCCATATGGCTGAACGAGGTGGAGTGTGAGGGGAACGAGACGTCCCTGTGGAACTGCAGATTTCAGCTGTGTGGAGAGGATGAATGTGGACACAAGGAGGATGTAGGGATCATTTGTTCAGGTAATGTGTGCTGACTGCTGCTGTTCTTGAATCAGTCAGTCTTTTACTAGTCTTGTTAATCAGCTAGAGTGATATAAAGGTGCATCAAGGCACTAACCTGGGTTCCCATGACTGTTGTGCAATACAAATCAAGCAGAGTAGTCCTTTTTTCAGTTACACATTTTACTTAGTTGTTTTGTAGTTGCACTGTCAGAGTAGAATATCAGCTAAAGCATGTGAACCAAAGAGAAATTACAGTGTATTCAAATTGTCCCCAATTTAGGGGGACCAAGTTAGACAAGTCAGCACACTAAACTGCCATGTTTACAAAATGAATACAAATTCTTTTCAGTGAAAGACTGCAACCCATAGATAACACTAGATGCTGGGGAATTTCCCAGTTGATGCTCTCCTAGGCTTGTAATGCAAGCATTTCCTATTAGCACTATCTGGTTACTTATGCTTGCCTACACTGGGAGGACAATGGATTCATCCTGGATGAAGGGAAGGTGGACATAGCTGACTTTCTGTACTTTAACTTCATAGTCATTGTTTCACATCAAATCCATTGTGCTGGACTACAAAAGCAAAACAACAATAATAGTGTGACCATCCAAATGCATTTGTTAACAATGTTAACAAAATATTTTTAAAACACTGTTAAAACTTACCTTTATATTCATGACACATTATTTGTATTTCTCCCACCAGAATACAAAGAGATAAGACTCACTGAGGGCTGTGAGGGGAATCTGGAAGTGTTCTACAATGGAACCTGGGGTAATGTGTGTGTAAACGGGATAAATGAAGAAGCAGTAAAGTTAATTTGCCAAGAGCTGAACTGTGGAAGATCTGGCAGTGAGTCTTGGGCCAAAGCAAGAGTTAAATCAGCACCTAACTGGCTGGATAATTTAAAATGTAGGAAACATGACTCCACTCTGTGGCATTGTCCTTCCTCCCCCTGGGGACAGAACACATGTGATAATCGCAATGAGGTGGCTCACATTACCTGCTCAGGTGATCAATTCCATTCTCCAGTTAAAAATGCTTCCATGTGTTAATTTGAATAGGATCATTTCAGCCTGAATCTTGAATGCACAGTCGCTAATATGAAATGTAAACTGAAAAATAATGAGTTCAGTGACAAAGAATGTTTTGAGTGTTATGTTTGTAAATGTAATTCACCAATGACTCAAAACTTTCTCTCACCACAGAGAATGGCAACATGCTAGTTACTGATTGGAAAGGTGCTTCATCACCCAGTGAGAGACAGTGCTCAAGTAAGATATTGTCAAAAGCAGTTTACCTTTAATAAATGACAGTTACTTACCTGTTGACATGTATTTCACCAGCACTCAATCTTTTAGCCAAACAAAACATGTTTGTCTGTGCTTGCACATTCAATGAGAGAAAACAAATATTCAGTGTCCTTTTTTTTGTTTTTAAAATATACTTCCAGTGCATATATCCACTTCAAATTTTCACATATAATGGCCCTTAATTTCAAAATTCAGTACGGTGAAAGCTAATTATAAAATAAGTGCACGCAAGTTTCATGACAGTTTTGTGATTCATCAGATTGATCTTTGGCATATATGTATGATCAAACCCATGTCTGGTAGGAGTGCATGTACATTTAAGTGTAAATATTTAACAGCCTGAAATATGCTCAATTAACTAAACAAAGTTATTAGAAGTACAATCTATACTACCAATACCAAGAATAAAAATAACAATAATACTAATAATTTGTGAGCATAGCAATCCAGCATAGAAGTGGATATGTTTATTTTACATGCACATTTGTATGAATAAATGCTGCAACTATTCCATTTTATTACAGTGTGCTTTGGTTTTATACTACTGGCTTCGCCAAAAGAATAAAAATCACAGCTAGTGCAGAGCATGTCATGCACTGCAATAACACAATGTTTAAATATGTTATTTTATTATCATTGTACCTTCTTAAAAAAACAAATGTTATTTTTTCCAAACATCATCATTTCGACACTATAACGTTTGGTCAGTTGACTAAAACGTTTGGTCAGTTGAAACGTATGTAAATGAGGTGCTGGTAAGCTGGGCTTGATTTTACGAACTGAAGCTGCTTTTGTTTCCACGTCGTACAAAGGTTTCATTAATCAGACGCAGAGTAATTTGTACGCTAAAAGCGGTCAAATCTGCTCTTTTTCGTGCTACTTTGATGTATAAAGGCCGATATGTCTTTTGACATTGTACTTGTACTTAATATAAACAAATGTTCTGGGACATCTCTCCATTCATGTTTCCTTTGATAACGTGTAATACCTCAGTGTCATTTGGAGAAAGGCATGCTACGATGCTCCCACCTTCATACTTCACTATGGTCTGAGTACTTTTTCTGTTTTGTTTTCATATGTGAAAAGTTCAAAGACCCTGTGTAAGTCACATCAATTCAAAATTTCTTTGTATAGCACTTTTTACAATCGGTGTTGTCGCAAAGCAGCTTTACAGAAAAAATCCGGGTCCGAGCCCCCATGAGCAAGCCAATGGCGACAGTGGCAAGTAAAAACTTTCTAAGAGCAAAAGGAAGAAACCTTGAGAGGAACCAAGGGGAGCCCATCAACACCGGATAGCAAACAATAACAAAAGAGTAATATGAACAGAGAATAAGGTTTTGACATTAGTATAAAATATTAAAATATAGAAAAGAGGAAAAGCAGAAGTAATGTCTATGAATAAATAATTCGAGTCTGTGCGGCAGCAGCTTCAGTATATTATGTGAAGTTCATAACAAACAAAGAAAAGTTTCAGAGATTGTCATGACTACAGTAATAATGGCTCATCCAGTCAGCTTGAAAACATTCTTAGTGCTATTAACAACAACAGTTTGCCTGATGTCGGTGTCAGTGACTATCCAGACTGACACTGAGCAGATCAAAGGAATTTTTAGGATGGTTGTTGAAGAACAACCTGTGGCATTCCTTAAGGTAAAATGACCTGTTTCCCTAAAATAAGCTGCTAAATATAAGTCTTTCAAAGTCTTTGATTTAAGTGAATGTGTGCCATTTTTTTCTGCAACAGCATTTTCATGCACCTGACAGTGATACCATATTACAGTACAATCATATTACAACATGTTACTAAATTGTTGTGAACTCTGAGAGTTGTGTTGTCTCCTCATGTGTGTTGTGTGTGCTGTAGATCATTTTCCTCTCAGACTGAGTGGGAGGAAGGGGAAGCTGCTCTGGGAGGCTGGAGGTGTATCACAATGCTGTGTGGGGCTCCATCTGTGATGATCTGTGGGACATCAGGGATGCTCAGGTGGTCTGCAGGCAGCTGGGCTGTGGGCCGGCGCTGAGTGCTGATGGGAGTGCTGTCTTTGGTGCTGGTGAAGGGCCTATCTGGCTGAACAGAGTGAAGTGTAGAGGGAATGAGATTCACCTGTGGGACTGTCCTCATTCCCTGAAGAACCACATTGACTGTTCCCACAGGCAGGACGCTGGAGTCACCTGTGCAGGTCAGAGGAGTCTGCTGGCTTGAATTTAAGTCCACCTTATATAATATAGATCCCTGTATATATACTTCAAAACTTATATGAGATGAATCCTTGTCCCCATCAGTACATTGTCTTCACCAACAAGGTTTCCTTTATCACACCTTTCCTCTAAATAATAGAGAGGAAGAGATGTTCTTTTTCTTGCAGGATTATAGGTTGACTTTTCTCCAGTGTAAATAAGATATACAGCAACTGTGGTAACTTTTGCTAGTGTTAGTCTGACACAAGGGTGCCCAGTCCTAGTCTTGGAGATCTACCACCCTGGAGACCTTAGATCCAACACACTTGGCTCTAATCTTCAGATGCCCGTGAAGGTCTTCACTACCTGGATCAGGTGTGTTAGATTGCACTAAACTCTGCAGGATGGTAGATCTCTAGGACCAGGATTGAGCACCCCTGATATGACACATTTACCAAAATTGGATAAATTAATAAGAATTACCACCAAACTATCAACAAAAATTTACTTTAATGAGAGTGAATGTGTTTTGTGCTTGTCTGACTATTTTGCTTCTGTACATACAGACATACAGTATCTGTTTCCTGTATTGGAACATTACAAGCAACAATAATCACCACCAATACAGATGTTAATAAATGTTTCAATTTTGTACTTTTGTCTCTAGTTGGTCAGACAGAGAAGAAAACACCCAGTACACAACCTCGATCACCAGCCATTCCATCCATCTATCCAGTGTCTCTCCTGGTTCTGTTAGTGCTGCTCTTCCTGGCCTTAGTGCTTCTGGTTGTGCTGTTTTACCAGAACAGAGTGCTCAGGAGAGGTAGAGAGATTCAGAGATCATCTACAATCCACTTTCTGTACATTCTCTAAACATCATTAGTCCTTCAATCTGTCATCAGTCTTCTCTTCTACTGAACTGGCTCCATGTTTCTTTCTGTCTCCCTCACAGTGCTCTCTAAGAGGAGCGTAAGACCCTGACTGAGGCAGTCTATGAGGAGATTGATCACAGATTTCTCACTAAAAGAACCACTTTATCCGTTCATAAGGGTGAGTGATATATGAAGCATTTTAAGTTGAAGCCATTTGCATTCAAACGACCAGTTATAGGACATGCTTCCAATTACGCACTTCAAATGATCATTATTTTAAATGTATCCTAAAACAAAATATAATTTTGTTTAATTCTTATAAAAATAATGATTCTGAATTATGCACAGATCACACTTCTTTTATCATTATGGTATGACACTTTTAAAATTGCACTTATAATGCAATTGTAGGTAAATTAGTACTATTAAGTAGTATATTAAAAATTATCGCCGCTGTAGCTGATAGCAAGTTTACTTTTTACTCTAGTAACAGCCTCTACTTTACTGCAGCAACAGTCTCTACTCTTCTGGGAAGACTTTGCACTAGGTGTTAGAACATTGCTGTAAAGATTTGATTGCATTCAGCCACAAGAGCATTAGTGAGATCAAGAACTGAGTTGGATGCTTAGTTCCAACTCATCCCAAAGGTACTTGATGGAGCTCCATCACTCCAATAAATGAAGCCACATTGCTGAACAGGCCAATGCTGGTGCATGTTTTATACCCTCTAGCCAATGATTGACATTAGGCATGGTGACTTGTTCATGTGCGGCTGCTGCAGAGTGTCCCATTCTACTGGCAATGCTTTTCATTATTTAGAAGCAATGTCTGGAAATGGTTTGGACATATAGGGTAGGTGTGTTTACATACCTGTATACAAACCTAAATGGATATCTAAAATTGATATCTAAAATATCACAGCTACAGTTGTCAGTCAGTTCCTTTCCCTATTACAAGACTTAAGGGTTCTGAGATTATTCTTATGTAGAGGCCTGTTTGAATGTCACATTTATTCCAAAATGAATGAAAGAGAAAATAACTTACTTCTTTCTGTTCCAGAAAAGGCTGTGAACGAGGAAAAAGCTACATATTATGATGATGCCACCACCAGCTGTGGCCTGATAAGTTGGTGCCTTTTTTAACAGATGATTTTACTAAAATATATTACAAGAGATTGAAAGAGTGAATGTTTTTTTTTTGTTTGTTTGTTTTTTTTTGTTTTTTGATGTAGGTGAAGTGGAGACAGAGGACACAGCAGAATGTTATGATGATGTCACAACTGCTGGTCAGACACCTGACAGTGCAGAACATATGTTTCTGTTTTGTAATTTTTCAGAAGTGTTCCATCATCAATACTGCAACAGCATGGCAAACTCCTACAAATAAAACCATCAAATTTCTATGTTTAAGGAAGCATATGTAGATGTAAACCATATTTCAATAAGCAAATCTTATTAAAAAGGCTGTCAGTAGACCTGACAAATTATTGCAAATTGTTGGAAGGGTCACTAACCAATATTAATAGCAGAAATTTGGCTTATCTTCTTGTGTAAAGGATGTACCAGAGAATGATGACAATGTTACTGCTGAACAAAACTCAAGCACTATGAGTGTGCAAGTGTGTAATGTAATCATTATTGAAACTAATGTTGGCATTACTTTGACAGAGGGCATGGCGGAGATCTATGATGATGCCATAACTGCTGGACACAACACAACAGGTTTGGTTCTCTTAAAATGCCAATATCATTCTGAAAACAAGGATCTCACAGTAACAATGTCAGATTTTTTGCTCAGTGGCAGCAAAACTGGTCTAGATATGCTGCTGTAGTGTAGGGGCTGGTTGGCATAGTTTTCTCTCTCTGCTGTATATCAAACACACTGTTCATTAGAATAACCTGACTAGCAGCAAATGAAAGCTGAACATCTTAGCTAAAAAAGACACTTTCACCGTTTCCTGACATATATCCTGGAACCACCTTTGATGTCTCTGAATTAGATAGTGAACCACCCAAAGGAACTGAATAGACACTTATGAGAGATACAAATTTATTCTGATTGCATGTACGAACATGTACTAACATGTACGACCAATAGACTGAGAAACTATGTTGTCTTTTATTAATTCATTTATTTTTATTAATTGTATTTAAGCTCCAAGTATATTCTCTTTGTTGTTGGTTTACCACTGAAGTTAAATATGTATACTCAAGTAGCAAAACTCATAAGCTTATTTCTAAACTAAATAGAGGTAAAACTAAATAAAGCTATATAGAATGTATCTTTTTAAACTGAGATAAAAGATAAAATCTGAAAGAACCAAAGCTAGGATAAAAGTTAAAGGAGAACCTACAAGAACCAGATTCAGGGCTAAGTAGGTCTATGACAAGTAAACTTAGGACTTTTTAAGACAAGGTTAGCAAAACTCACAGAAACACATCCACTTTTGGCCTTACTGTGATACGGAGGTAAGTGGACACGCATATCTGATCTTCTCTAATCAGATCTGAGCCACTTTTGTGGTTCATATGTGGTCCTAGATTGCGTACATATTCGATTTAGGACCATGCGACTACAATGAGAATGGTAATAAGACCTAATGAGACGCTCCATGTTGTTGTTATTGTGCGTTTTGTTCATTTATATGACCTTATTGATTAGGATGTACGTACACATGTTGTTTCAGGATACAGGTTCCTCCACACTAAAGGCATGATCCGAGGCTCTCACAAACACACATATGAATCATCAAAGCAGGAAGAGCAAAAATACGTGTTTGAAGCCATACAGAATTATAACACTTGAGTTTGCCTTGCTTGTTTCTACTTGCTGGCTAAAAGCAGAGGACATGAACAGTACATGTGTACTGTGGTAATTCTACTGATAAACATCTGTTTGGCCGTTGAAGCTGAACTGTTTGCTTCCAGCAAAGAAAACCACAGAGCAACAGGTGTTTATATGTGAGGGGGTGGGGGTGGGTCTGAGAGAGAGCTTCAACACTCCCCTAATGTCATCAAAATGCAGGCCATAAATCCTGAGCAATCATTGTTCATGTTTTGTTTGTGTCATTTTCCTTATAAAATATCTGAGTGTGTGTGTGACAATCAAACAGACAGACAGACAGACAGATAAACTAAAACAGACAAGGTCTGTGTATGCATGTGTGTTTACATCCAGTTGGTGGGTTTAGTACTGTGAGACAACAATAACAACAACAATAACACTTAGAAAAGTACATTTCTCAAACAAAATGCAGAGTGATAGTGCAATTTAAGCAATTCCCTGCTATTGCTTGGGTCTTGTTAGATGGTTGATATGGTATCTCTGGAAGTTGCTAGGGTTTTGCTAGAGGTCTGCTATGGTGTTCCAAGTAGTTGCTAAGGTGTTGCTAAGCAATTGCTATGGGTGGTTGCCAGGGTTCTGCTAGGGGTTTACTGTGGTGTTCCAAGTAGTTGCTAAAGTGTTGCTCGCCTCTTGTCATGGTATTTCAAGTGGTTGCTAGAATGTTGCAAAGTGTTTGCAAGGGTGTCGATAAGTGGTTGCTATGACATCCCAAGTGGTTGCTAGAGTGTTGCTAGATATTTGCTGTGTTATTTGATTGCTTGACATGATGTTCCTTAGCAGTGTCTATGATATACCAGGTGGTTGCTAAAATGTTATTAGGTGGTTGCTATGGTATCCATGGTGCTTGCTAGACAGTTTCTATGCTTTTGCAGTTTGTTGCTAGGGTGTTACTATGTGGTTGCTATGGTATCTCTGTTGGTTGATAGAGAGCTGTTAGGTTGTTGCTAAGGTGTTCCAAATGGTTGCCATGGTGTTGCCAAAAAGTTGCTATGGTGTCCCAGGTGGGTGCTAGGGTGTTGCTAAGCAGTTGTTATAGCATTTCTGATTTCTAGTGGTTTTTAGAGTATTGCTAGGCAGTTGGTATGGCATCTCAGGTGGTTGCCTTGGTGTTGGTATATGGTAGCTATGGATTTCCATGTTGTTCTCAGGGTGTTGCTAGGTGGTTACCATGGTATTCCAGGTGGCTGCCAGCATGTTTCTAATGCAATTTTATCATGGTGACATAAGAGGGTTGTACAAACTTTTGGCCACAAAGTTCTGTCATTTATTCCTGAAAAGCTGTATACAAGCTCACCTTTCCCAGTCATTCCATAAATTCTGAAATTGATTCAGTGTCATTACTTCAAAAACTAAACATTCCTTTTCACAGCAACACAGTTTACAATGTCCCACAGCACTCAAAGGATTGTATGTGGTTCTACATAGTGAACGTTTTATATGACTGTTCTCCTCTCCACTAACAGGAAGTATCATCTCCAAAACACAACATTCAGAATATGTGGATGTGGATGAGGAGCTTCTCTCAGGTAAGAGAACTTGTTTGTTCTATATTAGGGCAGTGTTTCCTAAGCTTGATTCTTACATGCTCTAACACACCATGTTGCATTTTTAACCCTTAAATATAAGTTTGCTAATGAGTCAATTGTGTTTTACTTAATTTAGGTTTGGTGGGAACAGAGGGTACATCAGAAAACTGTGATGTCTGTCCTGCAGTGATGAGACCAGATAGCATAGCAAGTATAAATCTGTTTGATTTTGTATTGCAAATTTAGTATGTTACAACCAAACATAACAGATTAGTTACACTTTAGTTTTGGGTGTAAAGCTAAATTTGATATGGATAAAATTGTTTCTTTATTAATTTTCACTTTCAGACTATGATGATGTGAAGTGCTCCCAGAATGAGGGGGACCATGTGACTGAGAGATCCCCAGGAAATGACATTTGAGCTTCTTGAAACTTTTTATCCCCACAATACATTTTTTCATTAGTTTCTAAAAAGTGAGTGGAAGAGTGGAAAAGGTATTGCCTGCACCCAGTGCAACACTTTTTCCACCCTATTGTTATTCAGATAGGTTAATCTACTTTGTTTGTCTTATGTACTTTAAATTGGTTTCTAAGCAAGGAAGGAGCATAAAATTCTTCTTTTTTTTCGTTTCTCTTTTTACATTTTAAACCACTTTTTACCAGTTTATTCACAGAACTGTATGAAATCACAAATGAAAATGTCTAGTGTTCCAGCTGTTTGGACTTAAAGAACAGTTTAGACATTTTGTACACTTTAGTGACTTTACTGTTTTCTATAATATATAATATATAATATATATATATATATATATATATATATATATATATATATATATATATATATACGTTTATATATTATACGTTTTATATATATATATATATATATATATATATATATATATTATACATTTTAAATATATATATAAAACGTATTTTTATGTTGCAGACAAGGACTGATTTTTGCTTTATTGAGACCATTTATTTTAGATATATTAGAGGTTTTGTTTTATTTTTTGCTTTGTTCATTTGCTTATCTTTTGTATGATTTGCTGTTTAAAACATTCAGTGCATGTATCGCTCTGGCTGTGTTCTCTCCTTGTTTAGCATATTACATGTCTATATCACCCACAAGATAGAATGCATACATCAACATACAGCAAATTTGAGTTTTATAATAAAAATGTGACTGTAGTCTATGATTAAAAACTTTGGAATTTCTGGAACATGTTTTTTTTGTTTTGTTTTGTTTTGTTTTTGTTTTTTTTGTTTTTTTTTCCAGTTGTAAATAGCGAAGTGAGTGCATCACATTTTAGTTCCTTATTAGATGATTACCAAAAACTACGAAGCAGAGAGACCTGGCTGGAAGTGCATGATGAAGACAGCCAAGATCTGTATGAAGTCTGGCACCCTTTTAAAGCTTAAAGAGAAGTGACACGTCACATAAGTGCCTGCTTTGATCTGCAGGTTTAGACACAGGAATATGTGACAGTAATGCATTTGATCAAATTGTTTTGTGTTGCCTTTCCCAGAGCAAAAACTTGCATATTGTCATGTTTGTGTGTCAGTGCATTGTACATTCTCACACATATACAGTTTTAACTGGTATGATTATATGTAAAAAAAATAATAATAATAAAAAAAAAAAACGTTGACTTATACCTGTCTTTTATACTGATTCAATGTTTTTCTCTGGTCTGTACTGTGGTCTGTTTACATATAATCTGAACTTATTTAACGTAGAAACACATTTTATTATTTTAGGAAAATCAGGTCTATAAACCATAAGTTCTAAAATAAGGTGTAGAATGAAAGTGGTTGATGGAAACTTCAAGAATCCCTTTATAACAAAATAGAACACATGCTTTCAAACTGCCTAAGTTCTATTTTTTAAGACATTTTATTTCAAGAACAGTTTTATAATGAGTAAATGAGTAAAATGATTGAGTAAAATAGAAAGAAAAAAAATCTTTAAAATAATTGGTCTTTTTGATCTGAAAGTTGTGTCCTCTCATCTTCTCTACACTCAGACTGTTCTTCGACTGTCTTTGGGGAATGAACGCTGTTTTATCAGTCTTTGTTGGGATTAAGATGCAGCATAGATGTCCCTCTCCCAAACTCACTCTTTAACCACTGTCTTTATACTCTGAGTGACACTGGGCCAAACATCAAATACAGCATGTACTGTATATTTTCTATTCTATCTTCACTTCTAATCAAGACTGCAAAGTAAACTAAAGATCAGGTTCATCTTCTAAAATATTCTGTTCGGCACAGTGTTACACAGTTAGAAGGTATCCACAGGTCTATTGCTGGTCATCACAAAGACAGGAGAGGACAGTACAGGAGCATCTCTCAGAACACAGCAGGAGATTCAGTACATTATACACTTTAATCATTAAGGCTAAAATATTAGTACAATCTTACAAAAATCATCACACCATCATTACAGACTTGCAAATAACACAAAAGAGAAAGTCAAAACTCATTTTTCTTACAGCTTCACACAATAATAGGCAATTACTCTATGTTTTATGATCATTTTATGAACAGTTATAATGCTTAGTCAAATTTTTGGATGATAACAGTACAGCTGTCAGTCACACTCTCCCATGTTCCTATTTGAGATATGTAAAAGTAAAATAAACAATGTTTATACTCCATGAAGAATTGTAATCTATAATAAAATGTATTGCATTTTAAGAGGTTTGAATGTAGTTTCCTGAGGAAAAACACTGGCTGTGGTATCTCAGTCACATCATTCATCTCTGTCTGAGGCTCCTCCTCCATGTCGTCAAAACCTGTAAAATGAGTACATTTATTTCAAATAACACATTTTTATTTTATAGCACACTGTATTCCAACAATGTCCAAAAAAACAGAGGTGAAGGTGGTCCAGAAAGGGAAAATCCTGAAAAAAGTAACTTTTGTTTTTGAATTTTGTTCTTACTGTTTACGATCCTCTGAAAACACTTTGAGCTAATTAGTTAGAATAAATTCATGGGGAGGAAGTTTACTTTATGAACCAGAGGCCGTATTACAGAAAATCTTATCTGTTTAGTTACCATGGCAACTTCAGTTAGGACTGAATTTAGGACAGCATAAGTTAGGATAGCATAATGATGTTACATTTATCTATGTTAAAAACAGTGCTTTGACTTATGAGTGTTTTTTCTATCGACGTTTTAAAAACCCCAGATGCTGCTGACTGTGGATTGGTTGTTGGTTTTATATTCAAGATTAGGCACACATTTGCACTTCTGATGTCAATAGCACTAAGAGAGATCATGTAACGAGATTGCTATTTACATATTCCTTCTCCACAGAACACAAGCTCAGGACTACACTATTCCTTTTTACTTTAGTTGCTTTTTGCAACACATTTCCCCAAATTGAATGGTGTATTAAGTGGACCTTCATGTACAAAAGTAAGAGACCGTCATCAAAGTGTGAATCTTTTGAACGTTAAAATCCTAATAGTGTCTATACTGTGGGGCCAGACGAAACTCAAGCACTTAAGACCTTCCTGTAATTGTAACTTATTAGAGCAGCAGAATTTAAATTAAGAGTTGTGTTGATTTATTATTAACCTTCTTTATACAAAAAATTGAAAGCCTCTTTATTGTAGGGCCCAAATTTATAAAACACATTAAATTGTGTTCTATCATTCCAACTTACTACAGCAAGTAAAATTTGAACAAAGTCTAGTATTAAATTGTAACAAGTTTTGCAGTAGCAAAAAAATCATTAACTTGTTTACTGAAGGCTCCAAAATCTGTCAAACTAAATGCACTGAAGAGAACTCTTTTATTATAAATAACAACAGCAAGCAGAATTTCCATTAAGTATTGTGTTGAATATTCAAATATTCAAAAGCTTCTTTACTGTATGAGCCAATGTTGTAAAACCAAATGCATTAAAGAGTGCCCTATCACTGCAACTTGCTATAGGAAGCAAAATTTGAAGAAAGCTTTGTATTGAATTATAATTAATGTTTTAAAAATTAAAAATACAATGAATAATGTAGAGACAAAAACTGTAAAACCAAATGCATTAAAGAGTGTCCTGTTTTTGCAGCTTACCACAGCAAGCAGAATTTGAAATAGCTTCTAAACTGTAGGGCCTAAAATTGTTAAAGCATATGTATTAAAGAGTGCCTTATCATTACATTTAACTACAGCAAGGCCAATTTGAATAAAGGTGTCTGGTGTTTAATTTTAATTATTGAATGAAAAATTAAAAATTCAATAACTTATTTACTGTAGGCCCTAAAATTTTAAATTCAAACAGACTGTAAAGCTTAGTTATTACAACTTACTACAGCAAGTAAAATTTGAATAAACTCATGTTGAATTATAATGCATTTTTCATTAAGAAAAATCCAATAGCTTCTTTACAAATTTGTCAAGAAAAAATCATTGAAAAATACCCTTTTATAGTAACTAACAACAGCATTTAAATTAAGTGATGTATTGAATTTTAATTAATATTAAAGGCAAAAAATTCAATAGCTTCTTAGTAGGAGCCAATGCATTAAAGATTGCTCTATTACTGCAACTTTCTACAGGAAGCATTTTGAAGAAAACCTTGTGTTGAATATTAATGTTTTAAACATCAACAACTCAATAGCTTCTTTACTGTAGGTCCCTGTACTGTAAAACTGAAAGCTTTAAAGAGTGCTACACCAAGCCAAATTTAAATAAACTGAAGTGTGTAATTTTAATTGTTTTTAACATCAGAAACTTCATAACTGCTTTACTGTAAGACCTAATATTTTAAATCCAAATGCATCAAAGACTGTCAAACAACACATAATATTGGAATAAAGAGTTGACAAACAAATACATTTTTTTTTATTTCTATTTGCTGTTTGAGGCTGAAACAAAATTTCTGCAAATACTGTCTGCAAAACATTTAGTTAAGTAAACTGTCATAGTTAAGACACTATTGATTTTGGCTGATAGGTAATGTAATTAAAGTTCCACAAAACTTTTTTCATATTTTTTGCCTGTGGTTTTATAACAAAAGAAAATATTATGCGACTATTTGGGTTGTATTTGTAAGCCTTAAATGAAATAGCAATGGGATATTTGATGGTAACAATTAAATATGGGCAAAACAATTTTTAACCAAGTAGCATTGTAGTATGTTGTACTAGAAGGAAGATCTATGAGACATTTGGTTTTAAATTTGTTCATTAAACAGTAAATAATCTCATTTTTTGAAGATTACACATGAATTTAAATTCAACACAAGATTTTATATGCTACAGGCTGTAGTAAGACAAAAAAAATATAGAATCTGTATTGCAATTAGGATTAGAATTACAGGCTCAATAATGTAGAAGCTATCAAATTTGTTGAGTACTGAAAATTAATTAGGCACAATGCTTAGTTTGAATCCTGCTTCCTGTAGTAAATAGAAATAACAGAATAGTTTTAATGAATTTGGTTTCATTATTTTAGGTCCATTATTTGTGTTTGCAAAATTAATTAAAATGAAACACAATGCTTTATTCAAATTTCACTTACTAGTAGTAAGTAGTACTGTAGTATGTTACAAAAATGGGATAGTCTTTAATGTATTTGTGTTCATGACTGTAGGTCCTACAACACACAAGATACTGAAATTTTGTTTGGACAACTAATTAAAATTAAAATACTTTTAAAATTTTAATTTTGAATAAAAATTTTAGAATATTCTTTAATGCATTTGGTTTAAAATTCCAGGCTGTACAGTAAAGAAGCTATTAAGTTTTTGATGTTTAAAACCTTAAAGCTTAAAACAAGACTTTCCTTAAGTTCTGACTGGTGTAGTAAGTAGCAACTACAGGGCAGTCATTGATTGATTTGGTTTTATAATTTTGGCTCCTACAGTAAAGAAACTATTGAATTTTTTGTCTATACAAAATTATTTGAAATTCAACATAACACAGTTTGATTTCTGCTTGCTGTAGTTAGCTACAATAAAAGGGTACTTACTCTTCAATGCAGTTGGTTCAGTATAGAAGCTACTGAATTTTTTGTAGTTAATATATAAAGTATAATTCAAGTATAGTTCAAGCTAAAAAAAGGATCACTCTTTTTTACATTTGGTTTTAAAGTTCTGGCTCTTCAGTAAAAAAAAGCTAATGAATTTTTACATTTTAAAACATCAATTAATATTCAACACAACTCTGTCTTTAGATTCCTTCAAATTCATGCTTCCTGTAGTAAGTTACTGTCGTAAGTTCGAGTAGTAAGTTCCAGCAAGGGCACTTTGCATTTGTTTTTTTTTTGTTTTTTTTCAATTTTGGCCACTACTGAAAAGAAGCTTTAGATTTAGTGTAATGTAAGTGGAATGTAATTAAAATTCAAAACAATACTTAATGTGAATTCTGCTTGTTGTGGTTTAATTACAATAATAGACTTCTTTTTAATGCATTTGGTTTGACAAATTTGGGCCCTTTAATAAAAAAGCTAATGCAAGATTTATTATACATATTACTACTAGCTTTTATTCAAATTTTACTTGCTGTGATAAGTTCTATTAATTCTAAGCTCTTTAGTACATTCTTTATGCTATTTTTTTTAAACATAAATAAATTTTAAACATAACATAACACTTAATTTAAATGTTGCTGCTGTAATAAGTTACAATTACAGTAAGGTCTTGATTTCTTGGGTTTCAGCTGGCCCCACAGTATAGGCACTTTTAAGATTTTGAAGTTCAGCACAGGACTTGTACATAAGGACCAGCACTTTGACAATGGTCCCTTACTTTTGTACATGAAGATCCACCTTAACACCATTCAAACCAGGGAAGTGTGTTGAGAATTTCTTACAAAAAGCAACTAAAGTAAAAAGAAAAAGTGTAATCCTTTGCTTGTGTTCTATGGAGAAGGAGAAGGTAAATGGCAATCTCGTCACATGATCTCTCTTAGTGCTATTGACATTGAAAGAATATATGTCTATTCTCAAATACAAAACCAACCGATCCCCATCTTTCACTCTTATTATCTTCTCATGTTAATGTTGATGAAAAGCCATTACATAAAATATTACAGTGATGGTAGTGAATAATGAGGAGACAGAGCTGAACGTGTGGCTGTTCAATAGGAGAAATAGCAATAGCGTGGTTGGCTAAAGCGTTTGGGAAACTGAAACTGAAATTATAAAGCGGCAACACTGATAAACAGCACAAAGCACTGACACAATATTCTTAACTTTCAGTTTATCGTGTTTTAGTTTTGTTTAACCTTTTTTACATCAGTAATGGCAGCTTGCTAGCTGACTGGTTAAGTATCTTGATTATTTAGATATGTTTCAGGTGTGCACATATGGCTGGTTGCTAGGTAATAGACGTGACAGTTGGTTGTTGACTTTAATCGAGTAAGTTAAGATTTCCTAACGTAAGACAAGATGCTGAAGGATAAGATAAGATTCCTAGATTAGGATAAGATTTGCTTCTGTAATGCAAATTTGTGAAAAGCCTTCTCTTGACCTGTCAGATCATAAGACAAAAAGGTAGGACGTTTCTGTAATATAGCCCCTAAACTGTAGGGCTAATATGTAGGATCTGTTTAGTACTAAAGGCTGCAACTCAGACCAAGTCTTTCATTTCATTCGCCAAGGAACATAGCGGAAAATACATTCAAAAATATATTTGTGTTGCATGCCATCTTCCATGATATGTTAACTAATCCTATTCTCAGTTTTCATTCAGGCAATTTAATGCCTAGTGCTGCCAGATCCTTGTTTAAGTTACTTTGCCTGCTATTTTCTATTTTATTAAATGTATATACACATTTACATTTGTAGGGCTACAGAAAATGTTCACTTTTTTTCAACCAGCCTGACATGGCAAGCTGAATTTTTCACCGTTATGTCACTGTGATGTACACTGAGCTACAAATTCTGTCATTTTACCTGAGAAAGTGCCATAACACAAAATAATGCCAGAAAAAGTCAGTGTCACTTGACATTGATAATATGTCAACTTAACATGGCTACTCCCAGGCCTGCCTTTATTCCAGTGGTGCACTAATGATTTTCAGTGTTGCAGGCACACCTCCTTTCAACTGTACTGAAAAATAATTCAAATGCACACTTCTTAGTTAGTGATACAAATTGTACTTTAAAAGTGTGAGCTAATAAGACTGACATTTCATCTGAACTTTTCACGTCTTAAAAAAATACAGCTTCATTTGTTTATTGAATGGATGAGGACACTGTTTCATATATCATAGACTATGTACAGAATATGTAAACATCTTTCCAGTAGGCTTCCCATGCACTTGATTTAAATCACTTACTCCACCTTCCACACTCACATACATTTGGAATGTAGCAGCATACACAACAATATTAGCCACTAACCTTTTAGCCCTCCTACTGTCCAGCAGTGATGACCTTAAAATAGCTCTGTGGTGTGTGCACAACACAAACATGGAGAGATTTTTTCATTTTTTTAATCTGAAATTTTTACTGTGTTATCTGTCATGTCTTCTAACAAAATAAACATAAATGTCATTAAATCAGCATCAGTATCATCAGTGACTGTGTTCATGTTTGAGATTACAGTGTTGTTACATTACCATTCATACCTTTTACAACAGCTGAGCTCTGATAAGCAGTGATGACATCATCATAACAATCTGCTATGGTGTCTACACCAAAACAAAGAGATATTCAAAAGATATAAAATTACATTTTAGACAGTTGTCTGTTAGGATTATTTGTGTAGCAAATTCTATCTATTCTACCACTTAACATAGGACTACATTGCTATTGATTAAGTGTGAATTTATTATTTGATTATGTTTTCAAAAACTGTATAATTTTATATATTTTAAAATTTAATTTAACAGAATCCAATAAAGTCCTTGTTGGCCAGATTTTGCACACATGATGAGCATAAGTCGTGGGACTGAATTGTAACTGCCTAAAGAGGATAGAGTAGGAAAAGCTTAACAAATGGATCAAAAAGTCAAAACATACCTGCTACACGATCAGAGATCTGGCTTGTGGTGATGACCTCATCATAGTTCTCTGCTGTGTCCTCTTTTGCTGATTCACCTAAAAGAAAAAGTACACAAACACACACACACAGACACACACACACACACATACACACACACACACACACACATACACACACACACAAAATGAATAGAAAATGTGAATGACTAAAAAGGAACTGAATAAAAATGTAATAAATAAACTTAAGTTGCAGTAAAATATTACTGTTTGAAATTTCTCAGGAAAAAAAAAAATCAAATGTTACTTCAGTACAATGTCAGAGTAGGTCATTGGGAGATTTGGGAGAATTCCTGGTGGGCTGGCAACATTTTGAACCAGTTACTGTAAGCTAATGTATACACTCATAAATACAAGCACAAGAACACTCAGACAAACTATAAATACATCAAAGTGTATATCTGTAATAATTTAGGGGTTAAACCATTGGCCCCCATCTCAAATAGTTCAGCTCCAGTTTGCTGATTATAATTGAGTCTTATGCAGTGGATAAATATTAGATTATGCTGAAGCTATCTCCTTATTCTCATTTACAATCACACCTTAAATGATGTAGCAGGTACAATTAAACACCTGTACAAGTTGCAGTGTGGAACTGCTGTACTATTTATAGTGGAAAGGAAGTTTGAAAAAGAAATGAACAACAGCCTTCAGTGATTAGTACATCAAATTCAGCGTAACAGTGTGAATGCTTTAAAGAATTTATTACTTTTTTGCATTATCAATTTAGCACTTTTTGTATTTGAATCATGCATAGACGAACAGCAGTGGCAAAAGCTGCAAGAAACATGGTGGCACTAGGAAGAAAAGAATGAAAGGCTGCTTAAGGAGGATGAGGACATATCCAAGCTGGTGGGCAGTGAGAAATGCTGATCTTAAATTGCTCCACAAGCATTAGTTAGTTGACTGTCATAATTATGACACTTTTCAGATCAAATATTTGGTAAGTTTTCATTTTATCACTAGCTAGCCACTTTTGTTATCTCATATTAGCACATAAATAATAAATGACAGTAAGAAATGTGCAGGCTTTTTTAAAAAGTTGTCTTGAACAAAGACAGTGTGTATGTGTGTATGTGTGTGTGTGTGGCAGAAATTTGGTTAAATTCCCATTCCAGCCCTGCTTGAGTACATGTAACAGAGTACATCTAACTAGTTACTAACCAGATTTACTCCAGGCCTTTCATGTTGTTCTTGACACAAAAGAAACAGCTAAAACTATTCAAGTTTGTAATTTAATTTCTTTTTTTTTCTCTAAATTGTGTATGTAATATTTGTCAGTGGAATGGAGTTTACCACACACACACACATGTTCTGGTCCTCTTACCTGAGAGAAGCTCCTCATCCACATTCTCATATCCTGAATGCTGTTCTTCAGAGAGGATACTTCCTGTTAGAGGAGAGCAGAAAAGTCATCAACCACGTTCAGAATGCAGAACCAAGTGCTGTTGGTCATTATGAGTTACAGATGGGTAACCCCTCCAAATAAAAAACAAAAGGGGAAGAAGAAACAAAATGAGTGCAGATGTGTCCAGACAAGTGGACTGCATCATGCAATAATAGTATTAACATTCTACCATGCACTGTGGCATGTATAAACATTTCTCAGGACTAGATGTACAGATGTGAGGAGACATGGTGAAAATATGCTGTGATATTGCACTGCAATATGCGTGCACAGTCTGAGTCCTCATTTTACGAATTGTTTTAGCTGGAGCAAAATAACACCCCTGTAGAATGTCTTGATGGGAAAGAATTTACATACATACATACATACATACATCATCTAAACCGCTTATCCTTCTAGGTCGCGGTGGGGTGCTGGAGCCTATCCCAGCTGTCATTGGGCGGAAGGCAGGATACACCCTGGACAGGTCGCCAGTCCATCGCAGGGCAGACAGACAGACAGACATACATATACAATCACACACACATTCACACCTAGGGGCAATTTAGCATTTCCAATTGGCCTGACTACATGTCTTTGGACTGTGGGAGGAAACCGGAGTACCCGGAGGAAACCCACGCAGACACGGGGAGAATCCTGCCAAAATTCTACTCCCCCCAGTAAAATCCCCCCTGTTGAATCTAGAGTAAAATGCATTTCAGGACACAGCCCAGGGCATGCTAGCAAAATAAAGGAGATATCATTCAGGCCTTGCAGTGCTGAGATCAGAGGGGGAGTGTAATTTCAGCAGGTGTCAAAATAATCCTGCCAAAATTCTACTCCCCCAGTAAAATCCCCCCTGTTGAATTCAGAGAAATGTGCTTTATATGCTGTAATCTATGAACCAGAAGTCAGCAGAACAAGTTAATCATTCAAGTTATAATGCATGCCCAGAGATATGAGGGGCATAATTTTGACAGGTTCACAAAACACCTTCTGACTATGTAAAAGCTGAAGACTTTTCAGCCAAAATTAATCTTAAATTACTACCATTACAACAGTTGTTCTTACTGCAATTTTTAATTAGAGGCAACTCTTTTATGCAGTAATGTATACTAATTTGTTAATTTGTCTTAGCTATGCAAGCAATGAAAGTCTGGTTGCTGAATAATGACAAGTAAAACAAGTCAGCTAAAACTGCAACGTCAGGTCCTTAGATGTGAGCTTTATTGCTCCAGACAGAGGTTTAAAGCTGTGTTTAATGTGTCGTAACACTTATCGTCATGACTGAAAGCCATTCAGTCCCACCAGTTCTCAAGTACTGCAACTACAACAATCATTTTTATTTCGCAATATTAAACTAAACCGTCGCGGTGAGAGTCTTTGTTTGGCTTTAGATCCTGTTGTGTTGTTCTCTGTGAAGGAAAATTAAAGATAAAGCGTTATTTACACACAGAAATAACCTAAGAAATCCTGAGTGCAGTCCGTAACGTCCACATGTTTACGTGAAGCGCGTGCACGCGAGGGGGAGTCGGATTCTGCCGGGGAGTCGGAATTCGGCACAACACCGGCACCTGCTGCACCATTTAAGGTGGAACGGCAAATTCAAATATGAAGCTGGCGTATAAAAAGTCAACTTTACCCGCAGAAGCTGTTAAAATTGGTCTAACAGAGAGAGCTATTTCTTTTGTTTGGTTACAATGAGGAAAATGATCTGTTTCTCCAGTAAAACTTACTGATGCTGTTGATGCTTCGCTTGTTTCTAGCTTATGGAGGCAAACTTAACTCTAATGCTTCACTTGACTACCGAAATAAAAAAAGCACAGTAACAGACATTTGAGGATACTGCTGTACATCAAATTTGGTGCTGGTGGTCCTGAGCAGAGAATGAAGTCGCACCCCCTCTGTGTGTCCATAGCCCGTCCGACCGCACGTGCATGTTAGTCCCACCCTCAGTGATCGCCCACAGAGCATGCATGCACAATTTAAGGCAGAAAATTCGAACAACACTCAGTCACTCACTTGTCACTGGGTCACTCATTTGATTAATTGGTCACTTGGTCACTCACTCAGACCATTGTTCACTCAGTCACTCACCTAATTATTTGGTCACTTGGTCACTTTGTCACTGATGCAGTCCTTCACTCAGCCACCCATTTGATCACTCACTTATCACTCACTCTGTCAATCACTCTACTAATTCAGTCAGTCAGTCACTTTCACACTTACTCACTTGTTTAGGCACTTTTTAATTTATTCTAACTGATTAATAAGCACGCACACACAGACACACAGGAATTACTCAGTTTAACTTCAGCTGCCTAATAGATACTTATCACCAGAATTAACACACTACACTACATGTAGATCTACTCTAACTGCATATTACATCTAATATACACTAAACTCTCATTTAACTGATTTACTCTCATTATACACCGAGGAAGCAATACTGAAGACATGATCCCTTTGAAAGAATTAAATATCGCTTTGGTCATGGGGCAAGTGAGCATGCATTGTGGCAAGAGTTTTAAATTGTACTCACCCCTTTTGAGTCGAGTCAGTTTTTTTAGTGATGTATCTGCGGTCGATCTCCTCATAGACTGCCTCAGTCACAGTCTTATGCTTTCTCTTAGAGAGCACTGTGAGGGAGACAGATCTGATGACAAATCTGATGACAGATTGAAGGACTAATGATGTTTATAGAATGTACAGAAAGTGGATTGTAGATGATCTCTGAATCTCTCTACCTCTCCTGAGCACTCTGTTCTGGTAAAACAGCACAACCAGAAGCACTAAGGCCAGGAAGAGCACCACTCCCAGAACCAGGAGAGACACTGGATAGATGGATGGAGAAGTGTTTTTTCTCTTCACTGACTGACCAACTGATAATAAAAACAAAAAAACAGAAACTCTATTAACATAAAACAACCTTTTTGGAAACATTTATTAAAATGAGACAAAAAAGAACCTGTGCTGGTGGTGATTGGTATTATGGCTGTGGTAGTGAAGAGCACAGATATGTCTGTAAATACATAAAGAAAACACAAAATAACCAACAAAGCATAATATATTGTTTAGTTTAGTAAGTCACTTTGTACACCATAAAAACTGCAAAATAGCATTACTTGTCCTTGAAGCCTTGCAAAGTACTAACATAAGGGAAAGGGTTTTGAAAGGCGTCAGAAACTCCAAAATCCTGCAGACTTCTCTGACCTGTACAGGTGACTCCAGCATCCTGCCTGTGGGAGCAGTCAGTGTGGTTCTTCAGGGAATGAGGACAGTCCCACAGGTGAATCTCATTCCCTCTACACTTCACTCTGTTCAGCCAGATAGGCCCTTCACCAGCACCAAAGACAGCACTCCCATCAGCACTCAGCGCCGGCCCACAGCCCAGCTGCCTGCAGACCACCTGAGCATCCCTGGTGTCCCACAGATCATTACAGATGGAGCCCCACTCAGAGTTGTGATACACCTCCAGCCTCCCAGAGCAGATTCCTTCTCCTCCCCTCAGCCTGAGAGGCAGGTGATCTACATCACACACATCACACATGAGGAGATATAGAAACAATGATGAACCAGTGTAGTCATAGATATAAAGTAAATCAAATGTTGATTAAATCTGTTTTTAAGTGTACTTACTTGAGCACTGCCGCTGATAGGAAGATGAAAAGCATTTTAGATGGCTTCGTAACACATGATGATTTTCCTCTTCTTTAAGTATGAAAAGAAATTCACATTACATATTAAACTCCTTATAAATGTTAGCAAACATAGATTCCATATAAGTATTTCAGTTTTTAATAATATGTCTTACATTGAAATGAAATATTAATCTCAGATTCTGTACCCTACAAAGGTTTATATGGCTTTGTTACAAATAATGAAACAAAGAGAAGAAAAGATGAAAAGATAAATAAAAAAATAAATAAAAAAAAATATTAGTTTTAAAAAATGATTACTGGAAAATTAGCATTGAGCAGCGCTGTCGCCTCACTTCCTGGCTTTGGTACCCCAGCTGGGTGACCAGGGTCCTTTCTGTGTGGAGTTTGCATGTTCTCCCCGTGTCTGTGCGGGTTTCCTCCCATAGTTCAAAGACATGCAGTCAGGCCAGTTGGAAATGCTAAATTGCCCCTAGGTGTGATTGTGAGTGTGAATGTATATGTCTGTCTGTCTGTCTGCCCTGTGATGGACTCGTGACCTGTCCAGGGTGTATCCTGCCTTTCGCCCAATGACCGCTGGGATAGGCTCCAGCACCCACCCACGATCCAGGATAAGCAGTTTAGAAAATGTTTAAAAAATCAGACTAGTTAACAAACTGTAACATTTTGGTGAATTAGGACTATGTGAATGTACTAATTGCATTTATGTTGTTATTTATATATACACATTTATTTTTACACAGTTACAGATGTTTCTATACCATGTAGCTAGTGAGAGTCCTCATTAGTTTAATCATTGTTCTATTTTACTGAATGTGTTTTTTCATGTGCATCAATTGTGTAGCACTGAGTACTGCAGCAAAGCAGACGCAGCATGAAAAAAAGTAATGCAAATCCTCATTACTCAGTAATGTGGCCACATTTTAAAACTTTTATAGAGAACTCTAAGAAGATGGAATGTAAACTCTGCAAATACTGTTTTTTACAGTGCAATGTTAAAAGTGATGTAGGCCTAAAAAAATAGCATCAGGTGTTGGCATGCTAAATTGTAGTCTGTGCTGAAAAAGGGTAATAAAAATGTTTAATAATGTTTAATATAGTGAATGTTTAATATAGTGAATCAAATTTTATGTTCTGCCACATAATGAATTGACACTGTAAATAATAACCCCCCTCAACCCTCACTCTGTCCTTGTGATTGCTATAGATATTAGGCTTCCATGACACGTAAATGAGTTATTGGGCTTATAGAGGTCCAAATAGTGTAGCATTTTCTGTAACTATACATAAATAACTAATCAATACATTCAAAAATATTATTGATTAATTGTATCAGAAACAACAATTACAAATTCGCATTGAAAAAATCAGTTAAACCTTTTTAGTGCTGAAGTAGAATTAGCATGTCTGTAAGGTTTAGCTATTGTAAGGTATATAGGACAGTATATTCTTTAAGCCTGTCTAAATAATTGATAAAATGTAAGAAAACACAACAATGATGGTTTGTATATTAAGATGCAATAAATATACAAAGGGGCAGATGTATATTTTAACCTAATATGAAGATTTTCTGAACATTTCTAAAAAGTAAAAGCCCAAACTTTCCAAACTGCTCTACATCTTCAGCATCACTGTCTTAAAGACAAATGAATTTATTCTATAATCTCCATATTTAGTAAATAGCATTTATCTTATTTACAACACAGAGTTCTGAAAGCATTTATATCTAGGACTGCCTTTTTAAGGAAAGTCTTCATAGTTGTTTTGACATGTTTTCAGTACAGACCCACAAACATGGATACATATATCTCAAACTTAAATAACTATATTGCTCAAAGCTTAAAGTAACACAGAGAAGACTTATGTTAGATGATCTGGATGCTCAGTGTTTTTAAGTACTCCAATTTTTCAAAATTATTTAACAGTGATGTTAATCTGTTTGTTCATAGAGCTTTTCCTTTATTTTATTTTTCATTCCACTCACATTAATATACAAAACCAATATAAGCTGCCTACCTGAGCAGATTATGTGAGCCACTTCGTTGTTGTTATCACACTTGTTCTGCCTCCAGGGAGAAGATGGACAGTGCCACAGAGTGGAGTCGTGTTTCCTACATTTCAGATCATCCAGCCAGTTAGGAGCTGATTCCACTCTCGCTTTGGTAGCTCTCTCACTGCCGGTTCTTCCACAGTTCAGCTCCTGACAGATCAAACTTACTGTTTCTTCATCCATATTATTTAAACACACATTACCCCAGGTTCCATTGTAGAACACTTCCAGATTCCCCTCACAGCCCTCAGTGAGCCTGATCTCTTTAAACTCTGGTGAGAGAAAAATGTGTTACACTGACTCCAAAAATGAACATTTAAATCAACATACAAACATCACATACATTAGTATCAAACACTTTTTAATTCCTCAAAAAATCTTGCTATGATTTTATTAATTTCCTAAAACAAATGTTATTTCTATGTTAAACTCCTTGTCGGTACCTTTTGAACATTTGGGGAAATATAAAAGAATAGAAATTTGTGCAAACACTGCTTGTGTCAATCTCGCACATGACTAAATCTTACATACAAAATAGAGCTAGCTGAAAAATTAAAACATACCAGCATCAATCACACATTACCTGAGCACACGACTCCTACATCCTCCTTGTGTCCACATTCATCTTCTCCACACAGCTGAAATCTGCAGTTCCACAGGGATGTTTCGTTTCCCTCACACTCCACCTCATTCAGCCATATGGGTCCAGTTCCAGGTCCGAATTGGGCAGGTACCAGAGCACTGAGGGCCACTCCACACTGCAGCTGTATGCAGACCACCTGCGCATCCTCAATATCCCACAAGTCATCACACACTGTCCCCCATGAGCCACTGTGGAAAACCTCCAGCCTTCCTGCACAGTCTCCCCCAGAACCAACCAGCCTGATGGAGCTGTGAGCTGAACTAAACTTACCTACACAAACACACACACACAAACACACACACACACACACACACAAAGTAATTCACCATAAAATTCTTCACACAGTGTATGTGTGTCATCCATATGATGAAAAACATTAATCTTGTGGTTAATTATTTAATATCAACATGAAAATGTAATATTTAGAGCAGTTTCGATGAAACTGTTAACCAAAAAGATTTGTGTTGTAGTATTTTACCAGAACAGGTAATAGAGAGCTGCTCTCTGGAGCTGCAGTTGACTGTTTCTGCACTACTGCAGTTCCCCAGATGAGCTTCACTCCCAGAACAACTGAAACCCATCACACACATGTGTCTGTGTTCAGGACTGGATGGAGAGGAGCTGGAGAAGCTGAACACAGAGCCACAGCCCAGCTGTCTGCAGACCACAGAGGCCTCAGACTCACTCCAGGAGTCCAGCAGAACTCTCCTCCAGTCCTGCCTGAAGTACACCTCCACCTCCCCCTCACACTCCATCCCTCCAGACAACCGCACTTGCCCCTCATGAAACGCCAGAGAGGAACCTGAAGAGTGATCACTTAAATTAAATACTTCCTATTCAATTAAAGGATCCATAAACTCAGACACTGATGCTGTTATTAACATGTTGCATATCATTCTCAAACAATAAATGTGACTCACCACTGCAGATGACTCCAGCATCCTGTTTATGAGAGCATGCAGTCCGACTCCATGATGAAATGGGACATTTTGACAGGTGTGTTTCGTTCCCCTGACAGTCAAACACATCAGCCCAGATCTGGCCACTCCCCTCCCCAAACCAGTCTGACCCCAACACAGCCACAGCACTCCCACACTTCAGCTGACCACAGAGGACACTGGCAGCTCTCATATCCCAGCTTACATCACACACTGTACCCCACTCACTGAGGTACTGGAGCTCCACTCGACCAGAACAGGAGTCCAAACCACTGATCAACCGAGCCCCTGTGTGACCTGAAAACACAACTAAGAGCTTAATAAAAGTCTAGAAAAGCAAAAATGGATCATTAATGCAAACAGTTCCTTGTTGATATAATATGTTCAATTGTAACAGCCTTCATCACCTGCATAGTCTCTTTTTAAGGTATTAACATTGATACTTAACCAGAACATTTTATTCCGACATCACTGTCATGAGTGCAGTTGTGTTTGAGTGAAGATGATGTTGGACAGAAGTAAATCTGAGATTCGTTGCCTCTACACTGAAGCTCCTCTGACCACACCTGACCCTCCCCTCTGCCAAAAGCAACTTCTCCCAGCACCTCCACAGCAAGCCCACAGCCCAGCTCTCGACACACAACCTCTGCATCCTGCTGGTCAAAGCCAGCATTGCACACCGAGGCCCAGTTATTGTTAAAAAATACCTCCACTCTCCCAGCGCACTCATGAGGACCATCCGTAAGTCTGGGCTTCTCACCTGTGTATTCACAAATATTTCATCATTTACAAGACATCATCTTCAATACTTAAAAATAGGAACATACTAACTCATAGAAGGATTTGCCAATCATACTTTAGAACATGCGTGGGTCACAACAGAGTAAATATAAAATTGTTTAATTTTAAAACAGTTTTAGTTCAGCATAATGATCCATTGAAAAATCTAAATCTTCAACATATTTAAAGGGTACATTTACAGCAGAAGTGAAAATGTTTGTTGCAAATTGTTGTAGATTATTGTCTATTAATGACAGCGACATTTGTTCAGTTTTCAGGAATGATGGAGGCCTACCTGCGCAGGTGACTCCACTGTCTTGATCATGAGAAGTACACAGACGACCATAAAATGGATTAAAATAACAGCTGCTCAGTGTGGACTCTGATCCATCACACCACACATATCCCATCAATATTGGTCCTGATCCTGGACCATACTTAGGAATACCCAGAGCATCTCCACAGCCCAGCTCTCTGCACACCACTGCAGCATCTGTCATATCCCACCAATAATCACACACTGTTCCCCACGTTCCATTACGATAAACCTCCACTCTCCCAGCACAGCGACTGCCCCCATCAACCAACCTCACACTGTCTGTACAAAAGAGAGATCATCATCATCATTATTGTTATTATTAGTAGTAGTAGTTGTAGTATATTATTACATACTTAATTACATTTCCATTTGTTTTATTATTTACTTCTTTTAACTCTTTAATGGTTCCTTCATTCAGAGTAAAAAAAGAAAGGCAGAAAAAAATATGGCAATAACAACAATGCTTAGATCATTCACAGTTACTCACTTATCAGAAATGATCATAACACCCAGAGATCACTATAAGATTACTGCCTTGAAGTCCTGAAAACCAGAAACTGCTGAATATTTCTGACCTGTGAATTTATCTCAATTTATTTACACATTACATTGAGTAAGTTCTCTTACCAGCTGTGGTGAGTGTGATTGTGAAGGACAGGAGAATAAGAGCGACACAGCTGTCCATCTCCCTCTGACCTGCACACAGTCTGTTCAACTCAGCAGCAGAACAAGTTTCACCTTCTTTAACCCAGAGAGACTGAAGAAACTGAAAAAGTTAGAGAAATATATATATAGAGAGGGGGGGGAGAGAGAGAGAGAGAGAGAGAGAGCTCCCCACAGCCGCCAATCACACTCACTATTACCTTATTAGAAAGAGGAGAGGAAATCATCAAACATTTTCAGTGACAAATCAGAGGAGGCATTTTTTTCTTTCTCCATATTTATCAAACGAGCGTCAGCACTGATGAACAGAACTCCACCTCCGTCTCTAGAGGTGTGTGTGTGTGAGGAGAGACGCTCGCAGCAGTGTGGTGAGAAACACACCAACATACAGGAGACTGACTTCAGAGAGAGGAAACACTCCAGTGTAATACAGCATCAATGCTGCACCTGCAGAGAGCTGATCCACACACTGATAACCATCTCACACACACACACACACACACACACACACACACACATACACACACACCCACACACCCACACACACACACAGACACACACACACACACACACACACACACACACACACACACACACACACACACACACGCACACACACACAAACACACACACACACACACACACACCCACACACACACACAGACACACACACACACGCACACACACCTAAACACACACACACACACACACACACACACACACACACACAGAGAGAGAGAGAGAGATAAACTAATCATACATGAACAGGTGAACTACATAGACACACAAGTACATATTCATACATAAACAGACAAAAACACATTGATAAATTATTCTCACACACTTATAAACTACTCTCTCTCTCTCTCTCTCTCTCTCTCTCTCTCTCTTACATACACACACACACACATACACACTGATAAACTGCTTTTACACACAGATAAACTACACAAACACTGATAAATTACTGCAAAACACACACTGATAAACTATTCTCACACACACACACGCGCACACTGAAAAATTACTCATACACACAAACACTGATAAACTACTCACACAAACAGATAAACTACTTTCGCACACTGATAAACTACATGCACTGACACTGATGGCACACACTGATTAACTGCTCACAGACACACATTGAGAAACTACACACACAGACAACACACACACACACACACAGGCACACATGAACACTGATAAACTACACACACATACTGATAAACTACTCACACACACATACTACTAACCTACTCAAGGGCAAATACACTGATAAGCTAAACACACGGATAAACTACTCACACACTTTCTGAGTAACAATTGTTTTTTTGTCACTTAAACACTATATAACATTACGATAAACACAAACTTAAACAAAAATACAGTAGCAGGTATACACTGTTTAAGTGTCAAAATAACAGGTAGTTTACTCAAAGTAATATTTAGTGACAGTCTAAATTGCCCTCCCTGAATGTTAGTTTACTTTACACTTTACTACACTGACTGCTTACACACTACAATTAGAAATAACACACAGTTAGTGAATCCTGACACTGAAGGAGCAAAACTTCAGCCCAGATCTGCACAACTACAAGCTCATTCTCAGCCTCACACTTTTAGCAAAACACTACACACAAACCACTAAACACACTTCTCTACATTAGACACAGACACAGTGATTAACTGTTAGCTCACCAATCACTATAAAGGTGTTTTCTTTTTTGTCTCCACGAATGTTTTTACTGTGTTATATATTATATTCTATATTCTATTTAGAAAATGTTCTGTTCTGAATTTCAGTGCAAAATGCAACCTTGGAAATGCATGGATGTATTTACAGATGTTCCAATGTGGAGAGGAATAAAATATCCATCACTGTGCTGAGTTGGGATGTAATGGAATACAAGTATATATTGTGAATACCTATGTAGAGTACAGAAATAAAGTATCTGTATTCAGTTCAAGTTACATTTTGTAAAGGCGGTATTCAAAATACAGTTACTTTCTACATTTTTAGGAAAATAATTTTCAAATACGTACTTAAATTTCAAAAATAAATGAATAAAAAAAATCATATTTAAAAGAAACCCAATTGATGCTTGTTTTTAAATTGCTGCATGTAGCAAACTTACCTGTTAGAAAAACCCTTAAGAGGACCTCGGTTAACAGTTTCTTTACCAAAATTTACTCTGGCTGAAGCCTGAGTACTGATAAATCAATGTGATCAGTTATTAATCTCAGTGTTATTGAGCTTTGCTAAAGCCTGAGTAGACTGATTAATCAATGTGATCGATTAATAATCTCACTGTTACTGAGCTGTGCTTAAGCCTGAGTAGACTGAAAAATCAGTGTGATGATCAGTTATTAATCTTAGTATTACTGAGCTCTGCTAAAGCCTGAGTAGACTGATTAATCAATGTGATCGATTAATAATCTCACTGTTACTGAGCTGTGCTTAAGCCTGAGTAGACTGAAAAATCAATGTGATGATCAGTTATTAATCTTAGTATTACTGAGCTCTGCTAAAGTCTGAGTAGACTGATAAATCAATGTGATGATCGGTGATTAATCTCAGTGTTACTGAGCTTTTATGAGTAATGATCAAACTAATAATCTCCTCAGTAATTGATGTGTTTGCAAGTGATAAGCTTAGCATTGGTGTTGTACTGGACTCCTGCTCAGGTGGTGAGAAAGAAAAAAAATATTAGAAATTTCTAGTCTTCGTTGAAATGGTAAGTGAAATTTCACAAACAAATGACAGCAAGGAACAGTGTGAAAGTAGAAAAATGAGAGAAAAAATGTGCCATGTTTCCCCCATGTGCTTTATCACTATGTATTCTGAATGTATTGTAAAGGTATTCTGAATACGTTTGTTTATATATATATATATATATATATATATATATATATATATATATATATATATATATATATATTGTAATGGAATACATTTTGGACAGTGTATTCAGTATTCAGCCACCACTACTTTTTCAAAGTTTTGTCCAACATTGTCAGTGTGCAGTACTGGTCTGTGTGCCTTTGGTTATTCATATATTTTACTCTAATAATGTCTCTGAGTCGCATCAAATTCAGGCTAAATCATTAGAAAAGCAGAAATTTTGGTGACACTTTATTTTAAGTGGTTCTTTTAGATGATACAAACAGTCAATGGATTCTCAGTAACATGTCAAAAACTTATGAGGGTTAGGATTCGGTTTTGGGTTGAGGTTAAGGTTAGGGTTAGGATTAAGGATTAATTGTGGTGTTGATGTTTTTGTTACTCTGCGGGTCTGGTGGACCCACCACATTATTGTTCTTTTTTTATTTATTTATCAATACAGCCATAACAATTTATGTAAAAATACCAGATGTTTAAAATATTACAAGTGGCCAGCGTAAGGTTCTCCTTTAGCAGCTGTAGCCAGTCAGGAGCCTGCCCATGTTGTCCACCCTCACACACACACACACACACACACACTAACAGCAGGCCATGTAGAAGGAGAGCAGAGTGAAGGGACACAGCACCTCCACACTTTTTTTCCCTGCGGGTTCACCCACTTGTGTAACATAAATAGGGGGTGAACAGTGTGAAGTCACTGAAAATGTGTTATTTTATATGTTCTTCACAGAAAATGAGCAAAGGCCAAGGAATCTGAGGTTGAAACAATAATAAATCACATATTTTTTTCTTTTGGTAAAAATTGAAAATAAGTCCCACAGACCCAAACACCACACAAGGGTTAGGGTTAGGTTTTAGGTAAGGTTGGGTAAGGTTAGATTTTGCGTAATAGAAGTAACATATCAACAGTACATCTACTTAATGTACGTGATGTATCAACAGTACATCTACAAGTTATTTACTTCAATGTATTCGGACGCTGCACTACACCTACTTCACTGATAGGTTGTTGATGTGTTACTGATAATCTGTTAAGAGTTTATTAATCATCTACAAAGGACCACTTCAAATAAAGTGTTACTGAAATGTTAAAGGTGTTTTAGACTGACCACAGCAGTGTGTAACTGGTTCAAACAGAATCAGATCATATGAACTCTGTGTGCGCCATTTGGTGACAAAATTGGATTTGTATAAATTGTAAAGTTTTAGATGAAGTGTTTCACTTTGCAAAAGTTCTGAGGTGTGAACCTCTAGAGACAGTAAACTTTACATTCACTGCCTTGAATTGAATAAATTCACTCATACATCCTTTCTACCTTTAAAATTGTTATAAACAACAGCAAATTTATCCAGTTTTAGTAAACTCATAACCACACTAATTACAATCAGAAGAGGGAGAGAGAGAAAGCAAGAGAGATAGAGCGAGAGAGAGAGAGAGAGAGAGAAAGGAGTCAGGCTGCATTCTGTGAGGAACTGAAAAAAGTCTCAAGTTCAAGTTCGAAAGAGCTTTCAAGTAGGCCACAAAGGGAACGGTGTGGCGAGGCTTCAGAGTGGAAATGGTGGAGAGCGGAGGTAGATTACAGGTAGATCTGGTTAGGTGATGGTGAGTGCATGTGTAGTAGAGCCAGTGAGGTGTGTGTGTGAGGGTGTGTGTGGTAGAGCTGGGTAGGTCTGGTTCTGCTCTCCTTGTTCTTCTACTCCATGTTTTCTGTCTTTGAGAAGAAGAGTGAGAGGAAACAAAAGTTTCTGCTTCAGAACAGCTGCTCTTTGTCTGCCTCTCTGGGCTGTGTGGCTAAGCTAATGTTTTCAGTGTCTCCATGATGAGCTTCATCAGCTCTGTTCTGGACGCTGCCAAAAGTTCTGCAGCTCCTTGAACTGCTGAAACAGGGCAGCTGACCTTAAGTTTTCAAGCACCACTTTTTAATGAGATGCTTTCTGAGCATGTTCAAGTTTTGTACAAAGTATGTTATGGCCTCCAGAGTAACTGCTTGTGCAGTCATTTATCTAAGAGCTGTCTGTAGGTGGGACATGTTCTGAAATATCAGTTTTCTTGGAGAATTGGCCTGATGGCAGCTAAACGTGCTCTAATAATTTTAATCAACATAATTGGCTGTATCGTGACCAGGGTCCTTTCTGTTTCCTCCCACAGTCCAAAGACATGCAGTCAGGCCAGTTGGAGATGCTAAATTGCCCCTAGGTGTGAGTGTGTGTGTGAATGCATATGTCTGTGTATCTGCCCTGTGATGGACTGACGACATGTCCCTGATGTTTTCTGCCTTTCTGCCCAATTTGTGCTGGGATAGGCTCCAGCACCCTGCGCAACCCATGATGAGATCATGAGATGAATTAGTTGTATCTTTTCAAATGTAGCTATATTTACTTTTACTGGCTCAAAATAAATTACTAAAAGGACTACTGGGTTTCCCTTGTAAGTTCAAATTGGTACAGATGTGTATGTGTTTAGAGAGTAATGCAGAAGTAAGTCATGAGTAGTGAGATAATGTTTTCCAGGAAGAGCAGTGGAAAGACAGGGAGCTGCTGCAGATGCTGGTTTGGGCTCATGCAGAGAATGTAGTGGTTGCATGTTGGTCATCCAAAGGGAAATCAAGAGGGGTACTTATCTCAGTGGGGCAGCCTGGCTCCGTACAGTATCCTCATGAGTCACTGCTGGGAGGACACTTTGTCCATGGACTGATGGGACTGGGTCAATTATGTAGGGGGCTACATTAGTCCAGCTGCAGTCAGGACTGCACATTCTTTGTGAACTGATCCCTGCATAGCACACAAGAGCCTAACCAGCTCCATCAACCTCTCCAAAATGTGGTGTAAAAATTATTGTGCAATAAAAACGAGTCCACAGTGCCAAATTCATGTATGCAAAAATATTTATTCAGAATAATTGTAGCCAATAATAATTTTATAATGATTAAAGAAAAAAAGAAAAAAAGAACAAGATAACTGAGAAAAGAGAGAGAAAACTGAATGAAATGGCAAAATAACACTCTAAAATAAACAGTTCTGCTTTTGGTTTGAGAATTCTGCTTCCTCTTAATATTCCTCTATGGCCACTGGCCCTAACTGAGGTTAAAGTGCAGCACAGGTGTCCTCTGCCCCAAACATCCTATTTAACCCTTGAGATTTAACAGAAAATCCCATCTTCATTCCCTGGATATCTTTATACGTTGTGTATAATGATCAGCATACAGAGAACAGAGGAGTACAGAATTATCTCTCCCACCACAGCAATACATTCCATACATTACACACTTAGATCATATGAAATTCAACATATAGACTTTAACATGTAATCCTTATTATGCCTGTGTGGATACAAATTACCAGCGTAATAATCACACAATCATTATGGTCTGCAAATAACATAAGTAAGAAAGTCTGGATTTTTATTTTTGCAGCAAAGCACAGTATTAGGTGAGTGGTTATGCTTTATAACTGCCCTATAAACAGTTATAAGGTGCTACCTTAATTCAAAACCAACACTGAAAAAAAGAAAGCTGTCTCTAACACAATAAATGGATTAAGCTGCTTAAAAAGATCAAAGTAGGATCATAGTAATGGAATCAAGCTGGTTAAGTCTGGAGCCACTCAAAGAAAATGTGAAAGTTTGATGATGCTTGTTGAAATAAACGTTATGCTACTTTAGATGTGTAAAGCTATGATTAATAGTTTTTATGCTTAATAAAACTGTTTTAATTAGGATCTAAAATAGGTTTGAATGTAATTTCCTGAGGAAAGACACTGGCTGTGTGCTCTTAGTCACAGGATTCATCTCTGCGTGAAGCTCGTACTCCTCATCACCATAATCTGTAAAATCAATATATCGTTGCTGAAAAATATGCATGTGCATTTTTCTCAATTTTTATTTTTCTATATCATTTGAACATGGCCACTGCCTTTTCCACTGTGTAAACATTTCTTGATGAATAGATCAAAGGAAATGCACCAAAATCACCTGGAATTAAACTTCTTTACATTAACATACATGTTAGGACTATTTTTTCTCCATTACCATTGGTTACCATTTCAGAGATGGCATTTTGTGTTTCTACAACTTTCAGAGAAAAACACGCAAACAAAAACAATAAACAGGAAATAGAGCACTGTGTTTGTCTCTTTTTAGTACTGCAGACTGCAGCTCAGATCATGTTGTTCTGTAAATGAATATTCTCTCTTACCTATATTTGTATAGATGTGTTAACTTAGAACATGGCATCTTTGGTTGCAGAACACCACAAGAAATAAAAGTATTTGATGGTTTACCTAATGAACTTAATTGATGTACCTAAATTTTGCCTTTCCATCACTTTGGTAAATGCTGGTCTCATCAGTCCATAAAATGTTTGTGGCTCATCTCGGTGGTGTTTTTGTTTTTGTTTTTTGTTTTTTTGCTTTGCCCAGTTTTCTCCGAGACCTGTGAAACCAGCCACCGCATCTTTTCGAGCTGCCGCTCACGCAACGTCATTGGACAGCTGAACGCGCTCGGAGGAAAGCGCCAACCGCCAGATCTGTTACGTCAGCTAACAGACGCCTGCGCTGACTAGCATCGCGCTGAGTGAGTGGGGGGAGACAGGCAGCCATCCCACCCACCCAGAGAGAGCGAGGCCAATTGTGCTCTCTCGGACTCCCGGCTACGGATGGCTGTAGCATCACCAGGGATCGAGCTTGCGATCACCTGATGATAGGGCCAACGCTTAGACGGTTGCGCCATTCGGGAGCCCATCTCTGTGTTTTTTTGTGAAATTCAATCTAGCCTTCCAATTCTTACTGCTGATGAGTGTTTTGATGAGCGGTAAGGCCTCTATATTTCTGCTGTTAAAGTCTTCTTCGAATGGTGGACTGTGATACCTTTACTCCTGCCATGTGCAGGTTGTTGGTGATGTCACTGACTGTTGTTTTTGTTTCTTCTTTTTATTTATCCTTTGTAACTGCAAATGTATTCTTCACAGGTGAGACCCAGGGCTTAAACTAAGTGTAGACATCTAAGATAATAAATATAACAGGGCACATCTGAGCGACAAGAAACACCTTTCAGTTTCATGTCCCAGTATATTTGCTCACTTGAAAAGTGGGTGGATTGAATCAAAAATGCCATGTTCTAAGTTACTTAACAAATCTAGATGTAAATATCAGAACATAAAAGCAGAAATTCTGATCAACTAATCAAATCTTTTGATCTCAAACCCAATGTACAGCAAAAATAAAGGAATTGATCTTGCAGTTCCAATAAGTTTGGAGAAGACTGTATGTCATCGCATGTCATTGCATAATTTGAACACTTTATGATGAACAGACCAACAAAAATGGCCTAAACTTACTTGGAAAAAATCTTGTCAAATTAAAGTTAATAATGTTGTTCTACTCTCCATTTTTTTATTTTGAGATATATTTTGTTGTGTATATATATATATATATATATATATATATATATATATATATATATATATATGAGATGCTACAGTGCTTCCAGGGAATACTGAGAGAAGTAAAAAATGCTAGCCAGTACATGAGTAGCAAACATGGTTTTGATCAGTTGTACACATGTAAAGTCACATGCAGTCTCACTTCTTGTCCTAAAATGTAGGGGTGTGGCTAAAATAAGGTTCCGCCTATGGACTATTTGTGTTTTGGTAGTTATGTGAAAATATTTTTTCACAGTATTTTTGAAATTAAGTTTTTTTGTTGCTGTTAAAAAATAAATTCATCATAAATTTAAACATTACAACTTCACATTAAAGGACATCAAAAAGATAAAAAATTGTAGGTATTCTTTTCACAAATGTAAATATAGGGGTTCGGGTTTGGGATAGACACCTCTGAAAAAAAGGTGCCCTATAAATAATGATTTTGTATATTTTTTGTGTATTACTATCTCTATAAATACCTTGCATTAATGCATTTAAGACTTAAGACCTTAAGAATAAAGGTCTTAATTCTTAAGTGTTTTATTTATTTATTTATTCATTTATTTATTTTGCTGTGGGACTGCAGTTTTAACTAAATCAGTAGAATGGTCCATACATGCCCTAGTTAAAGTAAACAAGTTTTCACAAGATGCTTATAACGGAAATCATTTACTCCACCCTCTTTATTCATGTACATCTGAAATGTAGCAGCATAAGCAACAAGATCAGCCACTCACCTTTTACCCCTCCTACATCCTGTTTAGCTCTGATGACATCATAGTTCTCTGGGGTATCCACTACATCAACATGAGAAGATAAATTATGACAGTAAGGTAAAGAAAAAGAAAAACACCTGGTGTTTTAACTGTGTTGACAATTCAGGTTTAAATTATTTGAACAAATTAGGAAAACATACCTGTCTTAATGTTGGAGTTTGGTCCAGCAGCAACAGCATCATCATAGATATCTCTCATGTCTTCTGTTAAAATGTAGAGATAAATATTATTAAATCAGCATCAGTATCATCAGTGACTGTGTTCATGTTTGAGATTACAAGTCAAACCTGTTACAACAGCTGAGCTCTGATCAGCAGTGATGACATCATCATATTTCTCCGCTACGTCCTCTACAACAAAAGAGAGAGACATTTACGATACTTTAAGAATGTAAATTCATATTGTAGATGTTTTTTTCTCAAAAAATAGAGATTTCTTTTATTTTAGAAAATGTGATTTTATATAGTTTATGATCATAGCCAGTTTTCCTTTAAAAATTTTAATTATTTTTGCCCACCACTGTAAGGGTCAGTAAAGCTCCACAAGTGATTCAAAAAGTCATTATGAATACAGACTACTTGATTATTCTATTGTTATAATACTTGTAATGATCTCTAAAATTAAATGCTGAAACAGAAACACACCTTCTACACCATCAGAGATCTGTCCAGCAGTGTTGACATCATCATAACTCTCTGCTGTGTCCTCTTTTGCTGAGTCACCTAAATCAAATAAAGCAGGACTGACTTTATAAACAGTGCAGCCATATTTTTATATTGTGATTTAATATAAAGATAAAATCAGCAGATTAATAATAGACCTCATTGTAATATTCTGCCTTTACTCCCATCAGAGACTTTGGTGCAAATAAGAAAAGGTATCACTTTGAATTACATTTGAAAATGAAACACTCATTCAGTGATGCTTTAAAAGTGAGACTAGATTGTTTCTCTGATTGAAGATTTGATTCATCTCCAGATCAGAAGTGTCTGCAGAAATGACTTCCTGCATAATTTCTTGAAATTACACCAAAACGGTTACATTAAAGAGAATTTCACTCTGAAATATCAAAGAGCAACAAATGTGAAGCAGTTGAAAAAAATGAATGACATTCCTCATGAAACTTTTTTTGTATACTTGGGTAGAGGTAGAACATTAAAAAGTACTAAAACATTAATTTCATTTGAAATTAGTAAGTAAAAAGTGTGTAAAATTTAAGCACATTTAACTATATAAATTGATGCGGATGTAACTAGTTAGATTAACACACACTCTGGTCCTCTTACCTGAGAGAAGCTCCTCATCCACATTCTCATATCCTGAATGCTGTTCTTCAGAGAGGATACTTCCTGTTAGAGGAGAGCAGAACAGACATGAAACACATTCAGAATGCAGAACCACCCACAATCCTCTAAGTGCTGCGACTTTAGACGGATGCCAAATAAAAGGAAAACCTGAATAAATGACTGGAGAGACAAAATCAGTGCTGATGCTTCCAGGCAAGTGCATGATATTTAAATAATCCACATCATCACCACACTCTGTGGTATGTATAAAAATGATGATCAGGGCCAGATGACCTCAGTTTTTGCTCAAGGCATCAAGAGGCAAACATCTAAATGGCTTTGAAAGCGGGCTTGTTGTTAAGGACATTTTTTTTCATCACTCATTCACTTATACTCACTCCTGACACACCATGCAACCAGTTAGTTCCTTTTTTTCCATATTTCTTAATTTTGTCTGATCTGGTTTCACTGTGAACCAACATACTCGTCAACTCTGCCAATATATTTCCTGCCAATATGTTTACCATGAGCTACAGATCGGACAAAATCTAGGAAAAGTGTTTAACAATTCAGAGACAGCCACAGGCTCACTGACTTGCTCATGATTTCATTAATTGACTGACTCATTCAGTCACACTCTTGCACACACTTACTCACTCATTCATATATAGTGCATTCCATTCTGGAGGCAGCTGCCTAACTAGTTACTGCCTACAGAGGTACCTCTCTTATTAGCCCCCTTTTACCCCGTTCTTCAGTGGTCAGGGCCCCCATGGACCCTCACAGAGCAGGTACTATTTGGGTGGTGGATCATTCTCAGCACTGCAGTAACACTGACGTGGTGGTGGTGTGTTAGTGAGTGTTGTGCTGGTCTGAGTGGATTAGACACAGCAGAGCTGCTGGAGTTTTCAAACACCTCAGCATCACTGCTGGACTGAGAATAGTCCACCAACCAAAAATATCCAGCCAACAGCGTCCTGTGGGCAGCGTCCTGTGACCACTGATGAAGGACTAGAAGATGACCAACACAAACTGTGCCTCAGCAGATGAGCTATCATCTCTGACTTTACATCTACAAGGTGGACTGACAAGGTAGGAGTGTCTAATACAGTGGACAGTAAGTGGACACAGTGTTTATAAAACTCCAGCAGCACTGCTGTGTCTGATCCACTCATACCAGCACAACACACACTAACACACCACCACCACGTCAGTGTTACTGCAGTGCTGAGAATGATCCACCACCCAAATAGTACCTGCTCTGTGAGGGTCCATGGGGGTCCTGACCACTGAAGAACAGTGTAAAAGGGGGCTAACAAAGTATGCAAAGAAACAGATGGACTACAGTCTGTAATTGTAGAACTACAAAGGGCATTTTGTAGATTTCTCCGTAAAATGGTCACTCAGTCACTCCCTTACTCACCTGGTCAGTCATTCAGTCATACATTTGGTCATTCACTAACTCACTTGGTGACTCACTTAATCAATCACAAGGTCACTTCGTAAGGTCACTAACTCAGTTATTCGGTCACTCATTCCATCATTCACTTGGTCACTCAATTACTAACTTGGCCACTCATTCAAGCACTCAGTAACTTGGTCACTCATTTGGTCAATCACTCTGTAACTCACATGTTTAGTTACTCTTCATTCATTCATTTATTCATTCACTCTCTATATAACTCATTTAGTTAGACATAAACACATGTAGACACACACACACACACACACACACACACACACACACACACAGCGTTAACCCCTTCTCTCTTTCTCTGTCTCTCCCTCTCTCTGACACATGCGCAGGCACAAACACACACACACACACACACACACACACACACCTGCAGCTGTGTGGTTTCTCTGTATGTCCAAAAATGGAAGTTTTACAGGAATTACTCAGTTTAACTTCAGCTGCCGAATAGATGCTTATCAGCAGAATTAACACACTACACTACATGTAGATCTACTCTAACTGTACATTTCATCTAATATACACTAAACTCTCATTTAACTGATTTACTCTTAGTACATTGAGATATGATTCATTTGGGAAAATTAAGCATTGCTTTTAACTCTGGTCAAACAAGCCTACATTGCTGTATGTGTTCTATGGTATCAAACATAAATATACTTTAATTTAACACAATAAGCCCAATATATAACACTCTATATATCACTCACCCCTATGAGACAAATCATTTCCTTTAATGATGTATCTGCGGTCGATCTCCTCATAGACTGCCTCAGTCAGAGTCTTATGCCCCCTCTTAGAGAGCACTGTGAGGGAGACAGAGAGAATCATGGAGTCAGTTCAGTAGAAGAGAAGACTGATGACAGACTGAAGGACTAATGATGTTTAGAGAATGTACAGAAAGTGGATTGTAGATGATCTCTGAATCTCTCTACCTCTCCTGAGCACTCTGTTCTGGTAAAACAGCACAACCAGAATCACTAAGGCCAGGAAGAGCAGCACTCCCAGAACCAGGAGAGACGCTGAATAGATGGATGGAATAGTTGGTGATGAAATTCGTGGAGGAGTGGTTTTTTTCTTCGCTGGCTGACCAACTGTAAATAAACACAGAATCTGTATTCTTTCTTTAAATATTTCCCCATTCAGAAATATTTAGGCAAATGACTAAAGAGGCAAAAATGTACCTGTGGTGGTGGTGGTGGTGGTGGTGGTGGTTGTTATGGGTGCAGTGGTAGAATGTACAAATATGTCTGTAAATACAGAAAAAAAACAAACATGCACTTAGTAAAGTGAAGCTGTTGGTGTTAACTGATGTAGGTACCATGCTGACCAGTAGGTGTCATTACCACCAGAAATGCTCAAAGCAAGCTCCCTTCAAAGAAGAATAAGTGGTGTGTTCAGTGACCCCAGTTGTTAAGAAACCTTGCCAAAGAATGCGAATTCTTCTCTGGCCTTCCCCTCACCAAAGGGTTAGATAACTAAAGGGAGAACCCCTCCTCCGAAGTCCTTTATTTGAAACTGTGCACTTTTCCTGGATCTACATCCAGAAGATCGGACATTCCCAGTATAGCTGGACGACAACTTTCATCCCTCAAGGAAATAATGATGAAAATTCCAACCACATTCCACACAGGAATGACAAACTTTAGATGTTTGGAAAATATTATTAATAATAAAATAATTATTAATAATAAAATATTGGAAAATATTATTAATAATAAAATATTATTATTATTTATTTAATATTATTAAATAAATAAAAGTCTGTAAAGTCTAATGCATTTTGTTTGCACTCATGTTTTTGGTTCTAGCCAGCATTGTTTAGACCATTTAAACTAGACTTGTCTACACAATGAACTAGACTTCTTATCTTTGCATGTAATCCATCCTCTACTAACAAACGTATACGATATCTCAGCATTATCCGACCTTCATAAAGCTACACCACATCTATAGTTGTAGTACTAAGCTGAGTAAATCCTCAATGTATCAAACTCATTTAAACTGAGCATCCATCTTTGATGTCGTTCTGATGAGAACAAAGGATCAGCTAAGCATACAGTTAAGCTCAACACTCCTCCTCTCAGGTAATTACACACACATACGCTCCCTCTCTAGTTCTCTCTCATGCGCACACACTCTTGTACTCTGCCCCCGCCACCACACTCTCTTTCTCACTCGCTCTCTCTCATCCAGCAGACTCCCCTTACCTGCACAGGTGACTCCAGCATGCTGCCTGTGGGAACAGTCAGTGTGGTTCTTCAGGGAATGAGGACAGTCCCACAGGTGAATCTCATTCCCTCTACACTTCACTCTGTTCAGCCAGATAGGCCCTTCACCAGCACCAAAAACAGCACTCCCATCAGCACTCAGCGCCGGCCCACAGCCCAGCTGCCTGCAGACCACCTGAGCATCCCTGATGTCCCACAGTTTATCACAGACAGACCCCCACTCAGCGTTATGATATACCTCCAGTCTCCCAGAGCAGCTTTCCTTAGTTCCTTTCAACCTGAGAGGCAGGTGATCTACATCACAACATCACACATGAAGAAGCATAGAAACTTAGAATTGCACTTTACATTGATTGTCCTTCTAGAATTTGGCTAAAGACTAAAAGAACCATCTTTTCACAATGGTTTTATAGAGCTAGGATTTACTGTACATTAGTATATTGAAATGTTTAATTTTTAAGTGTCTTACTCGAGCACTGTTGTTGGTTTGGAGACAAAAAGCATGTTGGATGAACAGGTGAGCTTCCCTTATCTGTAGTAGAAAAATACAAAAATGTAGTCATTGAGCAATTTAACTTTCAGACTGATCTCTCTGGACATTTAGTCTTGTGGCCTCACTTTCACATTTCTGTTCATGGCAGTGTTTAAAAGCAATTAACTGTATAAAGGAGCTGCTTACCTGAGCAAGTAATGTGAGCCACCTCATTGCTGCTATCACAGTAGTTCTGTCCCCAGGGGGAAGATGGACAGTGCCACAGAGTGGAGTCATATTTCCTACATTTCAGATCACCCAGCCAGTTAGGAGCTGATTCCACTCTTGCTTGGCCATTCATCCCAGTGCCAGAATTTCCACAGTTAAGATCCTGACAGATCAAACTAACTGTTTCTTCAGTCATTTCATTTCCACACACATTACCCCAGGTTCCATTGTAGAACACTTCCAGATTCCCCTCACAGCCCTCAGTGAGCCTGAACTCTTTAAACTCTGATAGGAGAAAATGTAAGTTTTAGATGGTCAATCTAACAAATACAGATGGGTTAAAGGAACAAGGACACAGTGCCACTGTTGCAAAGCACCAGCATGTCGTGCCCCATTTGTACTATTTTGTTTGTTTGTTTTGTTTTGTTTTGTGCCCTGCAATGGACTGGCGACCTGTCCAGGGTGTATCCTGCCTTCCGCCCAATGACAGCTGGGATAGGCTCCAGCACCCCACCGCGACCCAAAAGGATAAGCAGTTTAGATGATGGATGGATGGATGGATGTTTTGTTTTGTTTGATTGATTTTTGTTGTTGTTGTTGTTGTTGATTTTTTGGCTAATGGACATTCTCATAACCTAGTTGACTTATAGAAGCTGCGATAGAATAATGTGAGAATGTGAATCACTTCTTAGGCCAAATTCATTCTTATAAGCTCATCCTGGTGGTATTTATTTAAAAAAAAAAAAATTCATAAATAAAACTTATCAAGCACTGTGTGTTAAAAGGACATTTCTTAATGTTCAACATAGAAATGTATTTATCCAGTAATAAGCTTTTTTATATCATTCTCTACTGAACTGTTGAAGAAAAGACAATCCTGTGCTGAGTTTGCAGTTGTGACTTTCATGTGATTAGATGACCCATGGACATCTAACAGTCATACAGACAGTGGTGTCATGGTCAGGAAACAATTTGAGGACCAGCAATGCTGCTGTATCTGGTATACATGTCTTATTTCAACACACGTAGACACAATGCCTTTTTTTTTTTTTGCATCAGTGCTTAGACCACCACCCAGATAATACCTGCTCTGTGGTGGCCCTGTGATGTACTGACCATTAAAGAACAGGGTGAAAGGGGGCTGACAAAGTATGCAGAGAAACTGATGGACTACAGTCTGTAATTGTAGAACTCCAATGCGCAGCTATATGATTAGTGGAGTTGTTAAAATGGACAATGCGTGTAGAAACATGGAACTGTACTTAATGAAGAGGCTTCTCCCTTTCTGTCATTTCCCAAAATTCCTTCAATAAAAAACACAGGAGTATGTGGATACAGAGAGGCTCCAACAGAAAACTGAGGTTTTAACAGTAAGTTGAGGGCTAAGCAAAGCTCTATAAACTGCCTTCATATAACCTATAAAGCAAGGCTGGACTGGAAACTAAGTTCAGCCTAGGACTTTTGTTTAGACCAGCCCATTACAACCACAGTAATCCTGCCCTGTGAATAAGGGCATCACCAACCCTGAAGAGACCACTCCACATAAAGACAGAAATGTTTAATAGTGATCAGTCAAAGTGAGTCCACTCGTAACGGCATTATATCCTATGGCAGGACACAGATTTCACAGGCTTCAATCATGTTGCTACTGAGTTCATTTTTTCCGATGCCCGTAAAGATTTTTCTCTGCTTTCTCTCTGCTTTGCAAACCTTGTCATAGGATTCCTTGTGGTTTAGAAGCTCTTTTTTTTTTTAATTAAACAGCCTAATAGTAGATCTGTGAGGCACAAAGTGCTTGGAACCCAATGACTGCCACTTTGCATTGCAATTTGCAGATGAGTTAGCTCTCATAGTGGTTGCAACAGTCCAGTATATAAATTTTCAACAAAAGAAAGTGGCACCTGATTGTTTTAGTTGCAAACAATGATAATTTAATTACACTTACATGAAAAAATAAGCACTGCCAAGCTAGTTTGTGTTTAATGTGAAACCAAATATTCTCGATAGGGTTTAAATATGGACATCAGTGAAAACCCCTTTTGATTTTTTGCTTGTTTTTCAGGAGTGTGTATATATATATATATATATATATATATATATATATATATATATATACACATATATACACATATATACACACATATGTATAATATTATCAAAGGCATACAAAGGACTGTAATATTCAACATTAGCAGCATTAACAAAAGCACATTTTACCTGAGCACACAACTCCTACATCCTCCTCGTGTCCACATTCATCCTCTTCACACAGCTGAAATCTGCAGTTCCACAGGGACGTCTCGTTCCCCTCACACTCCACCTCATTCAGCCTTATGGGTCCAGTTCCAGGTCCAAACCAGGCTGGTACCAGAGCACTGAGGGCCACTCCACACTGCAGCTGCCTGCACACCACCTGAGCATCCTTAATATCCCACAAGTCATCACACACTGTCCCCCATGAGCCCTTGTGGAAAACCTCCAGCCTTCCTGCACAGTCTCCCCCAGAACCAACCAACCTGATGGCTACATTAAAAGCCAAAACACACAAACACAAATATTAAAACAAACTTACATACAAATTAAATACACAAAATAATTCTAAGACATGAAGAATGCCATTATTTTTGTAATAGTGAGAATTATATGAATGATTGTTGTTGCAATATATCCAGTCAGGACATATTTGCAATTGTTTTAATAGTTATGAGAGCAGAGCTGTTCTCTGGACCTATGTAGGAAATTCCTACACCATTCACACAATTTGGACATAAACACCCTCAAATTAAAGCTGAAAGTTTGCAGCCATAATATTTATTCAGTGTCAACTTTAATATGCATTGGTAAACAGACACAGCAACAATAAATTTGTTGATGTCCAACTATTTTTAGACCAGAATGAGATCCCTTTATTTATTTGTTTGTTTATTTATTTATTTAGCATTCGGAGCTTTAACACTTACTAGAGCAGGTGATTGAGAGCTGTTCTCTGGAGCTGCAGTTGACTGCTTGTGCGCTGCTGCAGTTCCCCAGATGAGCTTCACTCCCAGAACAATTGAAACCCGTCAGACACATGTGACTGTGTTCAGGACTGGATGGAGAGGAGCTGGAGAAGCTGATCACAGAGCCACAGCCCAGCTGTCTGCAGACCACAGAGGCCTCAGACTCACTCCAGGAGTCCAGCAGAACTCTCCTCCAGTCCTGCCTGATGTACACCTCCACCTCCCCCTCACACTCCATCCCTCCAGACAACCGCACTCGCCCCTCATGAAATGCCAGAGAGGAACCTGAAGACGAAATGATCAGTTAACTTTTATTATTAACAATTATTATTTTATTGAGGGTGCCTTAGGCATAAACAGGCAATTCTGACGTGGTGTGTATCTTACTGAGAGCTAGACTACTCTAACATCTTACCACTGCAGATGACTCCAGCATCCTGTTTATGAGAGCATGCCGTTCGACTCCATGATGAAATGGGACATTCTGACAGGTGTGTTTCGTTACCCTGACAATCAAACACATCAGCCCAGATCCGGCCACTCCCCTCCCCAAACCAGTCTGACCCCAACACAGCCACAGCACTCCCACACTTCAGCTGACCACAGAGGACACTGGCAGCTCTCATATCCCAGCTTACATCACACACTGTGCCCCACTCACTGAGGTACTGGATCTCCACTCGACCAGAACAAGAGTCCAAACCACTGATCAACCGAGCCCCTGTGTGTCAACAATTGAAAATTTAGTGAAACATCGTGAAACATATTGCGGGGAATAGAATGGTTGTAAACATATAATCCCTCACCTGCAAACCACTGACAATGTAATACCTGTTAAGCACATTTTAATATTTTATTTTTAATGAGAGCTTAATTATTTATACTGACCAGAACATACAAGTCCCACATGGTTATCATTTTGGCAGTTGTGTTTCAGGGAAGTTGATATGGGACAGAGAGTAATGTCAGATTCATTCCCTTTACAGTGAAGCTCCTCTGACCACACATGACCCTCTTCTCTGCCAAAAGCAACTGCTCCCACTACCTCCAAAGGAAGGCCACAGCCCAGCTCTCGACACACAACCTCTGCATCCTGCTGGTCAAAATCAGCATCACACACTGTGGACCAGGTCACTCCATGAAGCACCTCCACTCTCCCAGAGCACAGGTGAGGACCACCAGTAAGTCTGGCTTTTCTATGATCTGTGAGTATTTGAATTACATTAGAACTGGACACAGCATACAGAACATAGTAGATGTACAGATATTAAACACTTGTTAAAAGGTGATAATAGTGTATAACAGCATATCTTAACATTGTTCAGGGACTATAAGCCTGCTTGCAAGATTTGTACCTCCTCCACTTTTTTATGTACTTTGCTTATTTTATTAGAGAGAAGCATCATTCATGTTTGTCTGGCTATAAGATGAGCTGGATCTTAGAAAAAAGTCAGCTCTCTAAGATTGATAGAGATGGAACTTTACCTAGTAGTTGTCTTGATATTCTAACTCATAAAACAACCAGACTATAAATACATGATGCTATCGACTCAAATCCCTTTCCAAAACTTTGTTTTAGTTTATGGTCAGAAGAACATGTAGACACACCCTGGTGCTGCTGATTCTTCAACCTGACAGGTTTTCCATCAAAGCGATCAGTGTCATCTGGGTATCATTTTACATGTTATAATTTGGAATGTTTTGGCCACAACACTATCAATATAAAACTGTTTTTTTTTTAATTTCAGTTTTATCAAAGATAAAACCTGTACCTGAATGAAAAGTCCAAAATTAAACCACATTTAGGAGTGACTTTAGAGTTGAAGTTAGTAAATATAAATTATGAACCATTGTTTCAAGCTCTTTTAATGACAGTAATGCTTGTAAGGAGTGATATCTGCTTACTTGAGCAATTGACTCCAACATCTTGATCATGAGAAGTGCAGTAGTAACTATAATATGGATTAAAATCACAGCTAATCAGCTTAGACTCTGATCCAGCACACTGCACTATTCCCATCAACATTTGTCCTGATCCTGGACCAAAGTTAGGAATGCCGACAGCCTCTCCACAGTCCAGCTCTCTACACACCACTGCAGCATCTGTCATATCCCACTGATTATAATGATCACACACTGTTCCCCACTGTCGATTACGATAAACCTCCACTCTCCCAGCACAGCGACTGCCCCCGTCCACCAACCTCACACTCACTGTACAGAGAGAAAGAGAGTTTATAGTTTAGAATTAAAATTACATACATTTCTATCAGTAAAAATTATTTGTAATTTTATTTTTTAATAATGGTAACTCTTTAGTAATTTTATTTCAAAGTAAGAAAAAAAAACAAAAAATACAGAAGAAAAATTATAAATGTTAGATCATTTGCAGTCGAACAATTACATTCATCAAACAGACAAAAAGATTATTTCCATAAAAGCAAAGCTTCCCTTAAAAACCTTTCAGTTGATGTTTTTTTTTAGAGAATTATTTTATTATTATTTATTTTTTTTGCACATGAGGCACGTGAGTGTGAAAAACTTTTTTAAACAACCTTCAGTAAAGGTTCTCAGAAGAACCATAAATTGTTATAAAGCCTTTCTATGATGTGAAATTTCTTTAAACCTTTGAAAAGTTGTTCACACTCATCTATTTCTTTTTTAAACATGGTTCTTTAAGGAAATAAAAGTGACTCTTCCATAGTATTGTATATCCTTATTCATATCCCTAGTGTCACCTTTATTTTTAAGTGCGTAACAAATGATCTTAGCAACTAAAATATAACATGACACTCGAATCTCGAACACGCTAAATATTTCATATGTGTAAATTCATTTGAAGTTATTGTCTTAATACTTACCGGCTGTGGTGAGTGTGACCGTGGAGAACAGAAGAATGAGAACCACACAGCTGTCCATCTCCCTCTGACCCGCACACGGTCCGTTCAACTCAGAAGCAGAACAAGCTTCACCCTCTCTAACCCAGAGAGACTGAAGAATTTGAGAGAGACACAAAAAGAGAGAGACAGACAGAGTGACAGAGAAAGAGAGAGAGAGAGAGAGAGAGAGAGAGAGAGAGAGAGAGAGAGAGCTCCCCACAGCCGCCAATCACACTCACTATGACCTTATTAGAAAGAGGAGAGGAAATCATCAAACATTTTCAGTGACAAATCAGAGGAGGCGTTTTTTTCTTTCTCCATATTTATCAAAAGACCATCAATGCTGATGAACAGAACTCCACCTCCTTCTCTAGAGGAGTGTGTGTGAGGAGAGACGCTCGCAGCAGTGTGGTGAGAAACACCCCAACATACAGGAGACTGACTTCAGAGAGAGGAAACACTCCAGTGTAATACAGCTTTAATGTTGCACCTGCAGCTGATCCACACACTGATAACCATCACACACACACACACACAGTTCTACAGTATCAGCTTAGTGTGTCTGGGCCTTACATTTTCTTTGTGTTGTTTAAATAAAAATGTTGCCTCTTCCACCTGCATTGGTCTCACTGTGGCCTTGCTTGATTCCTGGTCATGGTGACCTGGCCTTTCATATGGTCAATGCCACATTGGTGGAGATTGTTGGCTGCCTGACTGGGAGCTGAGCAAAGTTAGACCCATCCTTCAGTTACTAGTGTGGCTAGACATTAGCTAGATTTGTTTTTTTTTTATGTAAGTTGTATATTTACTGTCAAGTGGCAAGTAAAGAAAAATTACAAAGAAAAAGAAATGGAAGCACTACTTTAATAGATTTTATGGACCAGTGTCTACGTCTGGCGAACGTGAGCCCATGAAGTGAGAAGACAGTAGAAGTCATGCAGGATTAATTCCTTTTGGGATCTGGTCATGGAGGAGTGGTAACAGGTATAGACTCCCATTCCCAGTGAAGTGGCCACCATTACCAACTATTCCAGTTTCTTGCTAAAGTGGCAAAATAGAGGCATAAAACAACATTTATAATCTATAGAGACATGATAATGTCTGTTAAACTACACTGTCCTCTTAATACAAAAAAGTTCAGAAAAATGTCCTCATAAACACCCATAAAACACACACACACACACACACACACACACACACACACTCACACACACACACACATACACATACACACACCCTAATGAGGACACATGGACACATTTCTAAAGGGTCTCCAGACAAAGCTCCATGTTTTTAGGGGCCAAGGTTGGTCAATAAGTTTCTTATATTACTTGGACAATCCATTGTCAAAGTAAATGGCCTACGATGGCCTACTGAAAAGGTAGTGTAAAGCCAACTATACGACTTTTGACACCCAACCTCAGCATGGTCAATCACCTCACAGTTTGGCATGCCTGCATTGGGGTTCCTATGGGTCTTGGTTGGTTAATGGGCCTTTTAAATGTTATTTGGGCCTTCTTACTATTGTACATGCAAGTTTTGACCCCTAAGCTTGCCATACTCGGTCACCTTACATCCTATTTTGCTTTGGTTAATAGGCCTATATCACTTGGGCCTTTCACTTGTAAAGTGTTTGGCCTACGATGGCTTATTGAAAACCAACTGTGCAAACTTTGGCCCCCAAACATGGCAAACTTGCTCCACAGTCCAGTTTGCACATTCACAGTTTTGGGCACTTAGTGGTTGGTTTTTGGCCCCAGTTGGTTAATAGGCCTCATAAATATTAATTGGACCATCCCTTATCGTATGTCAGATATGGCTTCCGAAGGCTGAAAATGTCATTTGAGGACAGTCATGCGACCTTTGACACCCAACCTTGGCACACGCGGTTGTCTCACTGCCTAGTTTGAGCTTACCAGAAGTGGGGCCCCTGGGAGTCATGGTTGGTTAATAGGTCTATTAGGTATTACTTGGGTCTCCCACTATTAAAGTTTATAGCCTACGATGGCTTACTGAAAAGGTAATATAAAGCCAACATATGACCTTTGACCCCTTAACCAAGCACATACACATGTCATACAGCCTAGTTTGTGCATTTCAACTTTGGGGCTCCTAGGGGCCAAGGATGGTTAATAGGCCTCTTAGATATTACTTGGGCAGCCCCTTGACTCCTAAGCTCTGCAGACTTAGTCACCTCATAGCCCATTTTTAATAGGCCTGTGGAACATTCATTGAGCTTTCTCCTGTCCAAGTGTATGACCTACCTCAGCTTATTGAAAATGTCATATAGAGTCAAGCATGCACCTCTAATCCCCAAACTTGGCAGACTATGTTGCCTCATGGCCTAGTTTGTGCATGTCCAGTTTGGGGTCCCTAGGGGGCACCTTTGGTTAATAGGCTTTTTTCGAAGGGTTTGGCCTACAATAACTTCGTTGTAAATGGGTCATAAATGCCAACATTGCAACCTTTGATCCCCAAACTTGGTAGACTCTGTTGCCTCATGGCCTCATTTGGATTTACCCTGTTTGGTGTGCACAGGGGCCATGAACGGTCAATAGGCCTCTTAAATATTACTTCCACTGTCAAAGTGAATGGCCTTTAATTACTTACACCTCACACACACACACACACACACACACACACACACACACACACACACAAAAACCTCTCTCTCTTTTTTTCTCTCTCTCTCTTTTACACACACACACAATGATAAACTACTTATACACACACGCACACACCCAGACACACACACAAAGATAAAGTACTCTCTCTTGCTCTCTCTCTCTCTCACATACACACACACACACACACACACACACACACACGCACACACACCCACACACACACACACACACACACACACACACACACAAAGATACCACCCCCCCCCCTTCTCTTTTTCTCACAGATACAGAGAAATGTGTAGTGTAAAGCACACTGCCACTGGACTCTGGAGCAGTGGAAATGTATCCTGTGGAGTGATGAATCACACTTCTCTATCTGTCAGTCTGATGGACGAGTCTGGGTTTGGCAAATGCCAGGAGAACATTATCTGCCTGACTGCATTGTGTCAACTGTAGATTTGGTGGAGGAGGGATAATGCTATGGGGTTGTTTTTCAGGGGTTGGCCTAGACTCCTTAGTTCCATTGAAGGGAAATCTTAATGCTTCAGCAGACCAAGACATTTTGGACAATTGGATGCTTCCAACTTTGCGGGAACAGTTTGGGTAAGATCCTTTTCTGTTCCAGCATGACTGCCCCAGTGCATAAAGCAAGGTCCATAAAGACATGGTTGGGTGAGTTTGGAGTGGAAGAACTAACACTATTACTGCAACTAAAGCTAACCTGTTAAGCTTTGGACAGAAAAAAACTAGCAGCATAGATAGAGGAAGAAAATTCAAATTCAGGTGACGGACATTCATAAATTATTCTCAAAGAGAGATTTTTCAGCATGAGCAAACCAGTGTTGTTAATATTGTTAACCTTCATACTCAGTTCAAGAAAGCCGAGTCTGACTTCATGCTAGCTATCTAGCTAATGTTGTTTATTAAGTAGCGATGATGTGAAGATGATGAAGGAGACTCCGCTGACACCGCCTTACTTGTATAAGATGTTTATTACAAAATAAAACAGTATCATATCAAGCACTGTAAAGTACCTGAGAGAGGATCCGTGCCAATTCTAAAGTGTCCCCTCCAGACCAATATAACCAACGGCTTATATAGTCAGCTTGTTTTCGAAAAAGGGAACACAACATATGGTCCTTTTTAAAATTATCTCATCTATTTGGAACTAAGAGAAGAAGGGAGAAAGTGAGAGACTCACTCCCTATGGGGCCTTTGGACCAGGGGTCCCCCTTAACTTAAACATTCCAAAACCTGCAAAAACAGAACACATGGAACTCCTAAATACTACAATATTAACTTGTACTAATAGTTAAGTATGTTTTTGCCTTCTTTTATTAAGCCACCATTTTAAATATACCTCACTAACAAACTTAGCTTACTTAGAGCTGGGCAGCTTAAACGCAGTGCTAGCAAAACGAATCACAGCACAACTGGTTTAGAGTTTTATCGGCACGATAAACAGCTGGGTAGACAGTCAGTACAGAGTTACTTTACATGTACTTCATTTTAAGATAGCTTACCATTAAAGTCTTTTGTCTTCAGTGGTCTGTGCTGTATGGAGCCCCGGGGGGATGGAGGTAGAATTAATTCAAGTGAACGTTTTGCAGTTCGTACGCATGTTTTCTTTTATTAGTGGTCACGATTCCTTATATCATTCCCTCATTTTCTTTTAAACGTGCACACGTTTTCTTTACTTTGTGGGTACTGATAAGATAATAGACAGAGATGCTCATCAGGTCTGATTTTGATTTGGGGTGTTTATTAAAAGTGTTTCCCCTCAGTGTATTTATACCCCTGAGTTTGCTCAGTCCCTTTGTCTTGCACTGTCAATGTCACTGTGACCCCTTTGTTTGTTATTCTCTCTAATTCTTTTCAGTCTTGTTTCTGTTTGTGAGTTGTTTAGTTTGTCCTCCTTGTGTTTGATTTTGTTTTGCTTTTCCTCTGTTTTGTCTCAACATGGACTTGCTTTACTTACGTCTACTAATGAGTTTCTAGACTCTGTAAAATCAGATTTAAATAAAAGCACTTTGCACTTGTATCCAGCCTTAACACCCCCATCATTACAACTACCTTGAATAACAACACATTTCAAGGAATTCTCTTTGATTCTCTTTGATGTAAGTACCCTGACATTGTATTGATGCGACATGGTGTTTTTTCCACTGTTAGAACTACATTTGACATAAAAATTACATCATACAATTAACAAATTAGCACAAGGAAGAATTTTTCAGCTGTTTTGAAGTGTACTTATATTTTATATTTACACATTCAATATGATCCAGCATCACATTTGTCAATAATATTTATCACTAATAATGCTCATACAAAATATTTATTTTCAAGCACTGAATTTCACTGAAGTATAGATTTAACATATATTGTTTAGAAATACTTTAAGTACTGTTTCAGCATAAAATAAGCACAGTTCTTTGTAAGCATAGTTTGATGAAGCACTTTTTCAACACAGAATTTGTCTATTTCAAGTAAACTTCATTAATGCACACAGTTAACACAAAATTATTTTTTGTGAACATATAGTTTAAGCAAAAATGCACCGCTTATTGTACTTATTGTAAGTACTTAATACTTTGATGAAGCACTAAAATTAACAACATACTTTTTAAGCATACTTCATACTAACACAGCAGTAACGTATGTTCCTAGGAAACACGTTGCAAACATATAGTTTCATTCTAAAATAAATACAGCAGATATTTTTATAAAGTATATTAGTGCCAAGTTAGCCCACCTAAGTTAAGTATACTTTTTCAAAGTATACTAAAATAGATATTCAGTTCAGTAAAAGGATAAGTATCAAGTAAAAAATATACTTGGAGCATCCTGTACATAGTGTAGGTAGCCTAATATCATATTAAAGTATCACTTTTTCACAAGGGGTGACGTTGCTGGTTAAGTGTGTGTGGGTGTATGGTATTGCTGCTTAGATGTGTGAGAGTGTGTGTGTGTGTGTGTGTGTGTGTGTGTGTGTTACAGCTGGTTAGATGTGCAATGAGGGTGTGTGTGTGGGAGAGCTAGTTAGGTGTGGATGAAGGGGTGTGTGGTAGAGCTAGTGAGGTGTGGGTGAAGGGGTGTGTGGTATTGCTGGTTAGATGTGGTTCTTTCTGGTTTGTGTGGAGATCAGTAGAATGAGTTCAGGAGTCTCTCCCTGAAGAGCTTCACCAGCACCTTATTAGCTCTGTTCTGGACACTGTTCTGGGTCCTGCAACATCTTAAATTCTGTGCTACTGAAACAGAGCAACTGCAGGTGATTTTAGGGCCTCGAGCACATGGTAGGAGTTCAATATCAGAGGTGGAGAGAATAGAGTCTAGAGAATAGAGTGAATCTCTCAGAGTACTGAATGAAGGGAACAGAACTGCCACCAAAATTTTTGAAGGGTTTTGGATGTAACAAGATTACTTAAATGAGTGAAGCATATATTATTTTCAATATATTTTTCTATTTCTTCGTTTGTGAGATTTGATGAGGTAAAAACAGATATAAAGTGCAGAGATTGGGGCCAACAGGACTCGGATTAGAGCAGGGCAAGTTCTGATTGTCAGGGCTCTGGTTTGTCTCTCTGATCCACTCTCAAGAGCTTCTAATTCACCCCGTCCCATCACTGATTCTACACACAATACTGTATTGCCTATATTACATCACAGTGTGCTCTGTTTTTATCAGATTCAAAATGACACCACATGGGTGGCAGCTTGTTGCAGCAGCTCCAGCTCACTTTGAGCTTTTTTCTTACTTTCTGCAGTTTTCTCATTTTTGTTTTTTTTTTATTTTATTTTTTTTTTATTTTTTGAGTATTTATACTTTTGATTGTTTGCGAAGGTTTTTTTCACTATGGACACCAAACTTGTAGAGTTTGTGCTGGTCCTCACTCTTCTTTTTTCTCTGTTTACGTCTATGTCTGGAGATCCCGTACGGAGCCCTCAGTCGTCATGGGAAATGACGTCCAAAAAGATAGACGAGCTGACCGTGCTGATCCAACATCAGAGGGAGTACTGCGAGTGTAGCGTCATGCTGTTTACTGAGTCATGGCTAACTCCGAACTAACTTCCAGCTCATACGGGTGGACAGGACATCGAAGAATGGTAAGAGGAAAGGAGGGGGGCTGGCAGTATTTGTGAATGATAGATGGTGTAACTCTAGGCACATCACTATTAAGGAGCAAATCTGCTTTAAGGACATTGAACTGTTAGCCATTAGCATGAGGCCATTCTACCTACCAAGTGAATTCTCCCGCGTTATTGCAACAGCTGCGTATGTTCCCCTCTCCGCTAATGCTGATGCTGTCTGTAATGACCTGCACACAGCTGTGAGCAGACTGCAGACACAGCACCCATGGGCCCTTATTCTGATCTTATTCTGCATATAACTCATCACCCCTCCCTCCCCTTGGAAGATCAGATCATAACCTTCTGCCTGTGTACACATCAGTTGTACATAGGGAGCCAGCTGTCACCTGTAGAGTAAAGAAATGGTCTGAGGAGACTGAAGAGGTTTTGAAAGACTGTTTTGACACAGCTGTGTGGGAGGAACTGTGTGATCCTTATGAGGAGGACATTGACAGTCTCACACACTGCATAACAGACTACATAAATTTTTGTGTGGAAAACAGTGTACCCACCAAGACTGTTCGGTGTTTCTCCAACAATAAACCATGGATCAACCCTGATATAAAGGTTCTTCTGAAGGGGAAAAAGAGGGCCTTAAAATCAGGAGACAAGGGGGAACTGAGACCTGTGCAGATGAAACTGAGAAGGAAAATCAGAGAGGAAAAAGGACGAAGATGAAAGAACAGCTGCAGAATAACAATGCTGGTGGGGTCTGGAAAAGCCTAAAAACAATCTCCGGACACAAAAAACCCGACCCCCAGGCTGTAGGGGACCAAAAGTGAGTAAACGATCTTAATCTGTTTTTCAATAGATTTGATCACTCACCTCCCCCTACACAGTTACCCCTGCTGCAACCCCACTCTCCTGGACTCTTAGGGCACTGCCCTGCCCCCTTTCCCACAATTGCCCCCCTCTTCACAACTCTCACCTCACAGCCACCTATCACTGGTTTCCCTGTTGTCAGCTCAACCCCCCTACCTGCACACCCCAGCACCCAGCCCCCCTGCTCCAATATGTGCCTTACAACAGCCCAGGTGATGGAAGAGTTCAGAAAGATCAAAGTGAGGAAAGCTGCAGGTCTGGATGGCATCAGCGCCAGGCTCCTTAAGTCCTGTGCAGATCAGCTGTGTGGGATAGTTGGACAGATGTTCAACCTGAGCCTGAAGCTCAGGAGGGTACCACAACTGTCGAAAACAACTTGTGTGGTACCAGTGCCAAAGAAGCGACAACCGAAGGACCTCAGCAGCTACAGGTCGGTGGCACTGACGTCGCACCTGATGAAGACACTACAGAGGCTGATCCTTGTGCATCTCTATCCTCTAGTGAACTCATCTATGGACCCACTCCAGTTTGCCCATCAACCTGGCATTAGAGTGGATGATGCGGTCATCGACCTCCTACACAGAGCTCTTTCTCACCTGGAGAAGCCTGGGAGCACTGTGTAGACCATACAGTCTAGGCTCCTGAGGGACAAGCTGGAGAACACAGAGGTGGACCACCACCTATCAAATTGAATTCTGGACTATCTCACCAACCGACCGCAGTATGTGAGGGTATGGGACTGTGTGTCTGACATGGTGTTCAGCAGCACAGGGGCCCCACAGGGAACAGTCCCGGCACTGTTCCTCTTCACCCTGTACACTGCAGACTTCATGTACAGCTCACCAAACTGCCATCTACAGAAGTTCTCTGACGACTGATTGTCAGCCCCATTACAGATTAGGATGACAGAGAGTACAGAAAACTGACCCTGGACTTTGTGGACTGGTGTCTGAGGAATCACCTGCTGATCAATGCAGGGAAGACCAAAGAGATGGTGTGGATTTTCACAGATGCAGTCACCTCCCTCCACCAGTGAACATCCAGGGAATGGACATTGAGAGAGTGGACTCTTGTAAGTACCTGGGTTTTCACCTCAACAATAGACTGGACTCATCAGAAAACACTAGTGCACTTTATAGGCAAGGCCAGAGCAGACTCTACCTGCTTAGGAGACTGAGGTTGTTTGGAGTGCAGGGGGCACTCCTGAGGACCTTCTTCAACACCGTTGTGGCATCAGCCATCTTCTATGGAGTGGTCTGCTGTGGTAGCAGCATCTCAACTGCAGACAGGAAGAGACTTGACAGACTCATTGAGAGGGCCACCTCTGTCCTGGGAAGCCTCCTTGGCAGACTCATTGAGAGGGCCACCTCTGTCCTGGGAAGCCTTCTAGACCCAGTGCAGGTGGTGGGAGACAGGAAGAAGTTAGCGAGACTAGCATCCATGCTGGAGAACAGCTCCCACCCCATGCATGAGACTCTAGCAGCACTGGGGAGCTCCTTCAGTGACAGTCTGCTTCACCCCATGTGTGAGAAGGAGTGCTATTGCAGGTCCTTCCTTCCTGCTGCTGTTAGGATGTACAGCCAGCACTTAATCTTAATCTGTTTTTAGAACCCTCCCCCTGACCCCCTATTAGACCTCACACACCTACAGCACATAAACTGTGAATTCATCATCATTTCCTATGTGCAATATAATCAGTACTCCATGTACAATATTTTTAAAATATCTCTACAGTGTAAAGATGTTTTGCCTTTCTATTTATAATGTTTATATTGTTAACTCCTCACCATCTCATGTGTAATATAAATCAGTACCTCCTGTGCAGTACTCCATGTGAAATATCCTTACAGTGTAAATACTTTTGCTTTGCTTATATTTATATGGTATTTTTACCGGCGGCACGGAGGCACAGTGGGTAGAGCTGTTGTCTCACAGCAAGATGGAACTCGGTTCGATTCCCCAGCCGGGCGACCAGGGTCCTTTCTGTGTGGAGTTTGCATGTTCTCCTCGTATCTGCGTGGGTTTTCTCCGGGTACTCCGGTTTCCTCCCACAGTCCAAAGACATGCAGTCAGGCCAACTGGACATGCTAAATTGCCCTTAGGTGTGAGTGTGGGTGTGAATGTATATGTCTGTCTGTCTGCCCTGTGATGGACTGGTAAAATCTTATCTTATTTATTTTATTTTATCTTATGCAGTTATGATTTTCTCACACTGTGCTTTCTGTTTTGTGCAATAATTGAAGAGAAAGTGTGGAAAGTGAAAGATTTTTTTTTTTAAATTCTATAAAAGTGACAAACAAGTATTTCTCTTTATATTCTAAATCAAAGTGAGCGTTTGATTTAGTGTGTGTGTGTGTGTGTGTGTGTGTGTGTGTGTGTGTGTGTGTGAGATGGCTATCAGTGTGTGGATCAGCTCTCTGCAGGTGCAGCATTAATTCTGTATTGCACTGGAGAGTTTCCTCTCTGTAAAGTCAGTCTCCTGTATGGTGGTCATTTTCTCACCACACTGCTGTGAGAGTCTCCTCTATGTTAACATTGTAATGGTGGGATTTCTATTAGTGGACTCAACAATAGAGCAAGCGCTCTCCATGGTGCTGAATCCCTAAAGAAAAATTAGCAACTACAAGGTGGAAAGGCCTGGCTAGAGGTGCATGCCAAGATATATATGAGGTCTCCTTTTAAAGTTTGTGCCACCCCAGAGAAGTAAGTGACCCCTCACACCAGTGCCTGCTGGTTCTGTTCTTTCTCACTCTCTCTGTCCATCTCACAAACAAGGGATTATCGACTGATCTGGAGAGCCTCAGCTTTTACCTTTGCGCACTGAGACACAGAGAAAATAGAAAATAAACCCCACCTTACCTGGAGCAAAAAATTTTATTCATTCATTTAAAGAACTTAAACAATTAAAATGATTATAATGGTAAAAAAAAAAAAGGAAAGAAAAAAAAATAGCAAAATGGCAAAATGAAATGAACACTTCTGAAAACAACTGCTCTAGCTTTTGGCCTGAGAGTTCTGTGTCCTCCCTCTGTCTGCACTTGTACTGATATTCTACTATCTATCTTAATGAGTACAAAATTTCAAAGTCTAAACTTTAATCTCAAAGCCCTCTTTAGCCTCAGAAAGACAATATTTATACTCTACATTACATCAGTATAATGATACTTCATCAAATACAATATGTATCATAATTTCCATGATCTATTTTCAGTTCTTTTTTAGTTTCAGTGTTGTCCCCTAAAATATTCTGTTCTACAGAACAAACATTTCTGAGACAACCAGAGTATCCTGAGGTCCACCGCTGGTCCAGATATAGAGAGGAGAGGAATCATCTCTCAGACCACAGCAGGAGATTCAGTACATTACAGTACACTTAAATCACAAAAAGCTCAATATACAGAAATAAACTTGCAGTTGTGATTAAGGCTGTGTGGATACAAGCTCACATAACAATAAACAATCATTATAGACTTGCAAATAATATTACAGAGAAAAAATAAGCACCCTTTTTTACATAGCAGTGCAGTATTAGACAATTAATCTGTTTTATATATCATTTGTGAACATTTATAATGTTCTAGCCAATTTTTGGATGACAACAGTACAACTGTCTCTAACACAGCAGAGGGTTAAAAGAGTTATTTTTACAGTGAAACCACTTCAAATACTAAAATTTCAAATTTCATTTTAAGTCTGTGCGGCTTTTATTACTTATTTATTTTTACTCTTTTAAAAGTTTTAAATGAGAATGAAAAGCCAATTAATTTAACACTTCTAACCCAAACCATCCGCACACTTAAACTTTAACTAAATATTTTGGTAGAGAATGGATCATTTCTCCAAATGGCTCTCTGTTAAAACCGATGTGCTAATTAGCAAAACAGTTTTTGCTTTATCAATACTTTAACCCATTTCATGTCAGGACACAAGAACACAGCACAGCTCTGATAAAAACTATAACCGCCTGTGTTAAGTGTGATAACACACTGATAGCATGAAAAATAACATGAAATGTGTTCTTGTTTCCTGCACACACAATTAAATAACACACTACGTGTTTTAACGCATCTACGTGGTGAGTGTAGCTCACTAAGGCTGAAAGATTTTAAAGAAAGTCCTGAAAGTGAAATGACATTTTGTGATATTTGGTTTGGTAAACTTTGGGGGGGGGGTGTTTTACCTCTAGGGCTGTTTAATACCACCATATTCCATTTGAGATGTTTAGGACCTGAAATAGACAATGTTTTTGTGATGTTTGGAACTGTGATCTGTAATAAAATCATTTGTTGTGTTTGAAGAGGTTTGGATGTAAGACTGTTTGGCTGTGGTCTCTCAGTCACATGATTCATCTCTGTCTGAGGCTCCTCCTCCACGTCATCATAATCTGTAAAATGAGTACATTTAGCTCAAAAAACACATCTTTTTTAACCCTTTACCACAGTTGCAAAAAAAAATAAATATTGTAAATGTCAATATGATTTAAACCTGAATTCAAATTTGGTTTAAATGTTTACATTTAAATGTTTATAAAAGTAAGTTTATTAAAGAGATTTATTTATTTATTTATTTATTTTTACTTTTTAGGTCATTGTGGCAGTTGAACATGAGTATATATCAAGAAAAGCTGCAGTGGAGAGGTGTGGATTGCAAGCAGGATTTTTCAGAGGATGTATTCAATATTTATCTGATTAACCAAATTTATGCTCAGATGTTTCATGTGTGAAAGATGCTACTGTGAATACTGATTGACATTAACTTCAAAGAGATTCTGCTGAGTGGAAGTGCAAAGTCTATAAAGTGGTTAAAATAATGTGTTGCTATAAAAAACAAGGTATCACTCATTACTTATTTTATTTTTTATCTTAAACATCTTTATGATCTTCGACTCATCATGTTTAGAACACAGATAGATGTGGAGAGGATTGGTTACTTCTAGTTTGGCCAAAATTGTGTTGCACTAATGATATTTAGTACACCTATCAGAATTATGAGGACACAGTTTATTTAACAGATGCCATAGATAATGTAAACATGCTTTCGTGCTTCCTGTGCCCTTGATTAAAATCATTTACTCCACCCTCCATATTCATGTAAATCTGCAATGTAGTGACGTACACAACAAGATCAACCACTTACCTTTTACCCCTCCTACATTCTGTCCAGCAGTGATCATATCATCATAGTTCTCTGATGTCCTTTATACAAACATTGCGAGTTAAATTATAACTGTGAGCAACAAATCTGACATTCTTTCTGTGTTGAAGCTTCATCTTAAAATTATATTTCTATAACATGTCATAATATTGGAGTTTGGTCAAATGGCCCCAGCATTATCATAGTTATCTGTCATGTCTTATGTCAAAAGGTATAGAAATAAATGCCAAATGAAATCAGCTTCAGAATCATCAGTAGTGTTGTAGGACTCAAGTGCCATCTTAAGAGGTCTCAATCTTGACTTCATTTGGACTCGATTTTGTCTCAGTTTTGGGAAAATGTGGACTCAGGAATTATTCTCGAGACCAGACAAGTGTGATGCCACCAACTGAGGTAATTGGAAACTGATATTTTTTGGATTATATTTACTTGAATGTAGCTGGTGTTTTACAGAAGAAGAGACAGAGATGAACCTCAACATGATTGCTTCCAAAGCTTACAATACAAAGGTTGACTAGGACTATAATATAGTTATAATTAATAATATTTAATTTATTTTATATTTAATATTTAATTAATGCCATATTTTACAAAATATATTTCAAGTTATCATATAATTTATTAATATACAGCATGCATAATAAATGATAAGGAAAAAACAAATTTCATTTATTGGTCCTTTATTCTTTTTATTTTTATAGCATGAACAATTCTGGGTGACATTTTATTTTGAGTGGTCCTTTGTAGATGATTAATAAACACTTAACAGAGTATCAGTAACACATCAACAACATGTCAGTAAAGTAGCAGCATTGCATAAGTAAGTTGATGTATTATTGATATATTAGAGTAGACTTAATATGGCACTTCCATTAAGCAAAGCTTAACCTTACCCAACCTTACCCGAAACCTAATCCTAAACCTGGCCCTAATCCTAACCCTAACCTTAATCTCAACCCTCACTTTGGCCCTAATCCTATTCCTAATCTTAACCTCGATACGAAACCTAATCTTATCTCTCATCCTGGCCCTGATGTTGTTAGGTTTAAGACAAATTAGCAAAAATACAAGAAATCAAGTGAGGGGTAAACATTTTTCACAGCTCTGCATATTGCTGATGTGTTGTTGATGTGTTACTAGGAGTCTGTTGAGTGTTTTTTCAGCTAGAGGACCAATCAAAATAAAACGTCATCAAATTCTGGTCTTGGTTTTAACTTGATGTTTCCAGGACTCAGTTTTGACTCAGACTCGCCTTTAGTGATTTTTGACTACAACACTAACTGTCGGTGTTAGAGATTACAGTAAGAATTTACAGTATCGTTACATCACAAGTCATACCTGTTACAACAGCTGCGCTCTGATCAGCAGTTGTGCTATCATCATAATTCTCTGCTGTATCCTCTACACCAAAACACAGAGATACGTTAGACAGTTGTCTGCTACAAATGTATTTCAAGTGTTTCAGGTATAATGACTGATCACTGAACATTTACTGTAGATTAATTTTTATTTGTCAAATATGAGCATTTTGCATGAACCAGAATACCAACTTGCAAGTTCTTCTGGACCGCAGCATTAAGGGTCAGTAAAGTTCCATAAATTATTCAAAACGTAATTACAATTACTGACTGTTTCATTATTCTATTTTCATAGCATTTGTTAGGACATTTAATGTCTGCTTAATATCTGCTCCTTTCTAAACTGAAACCCCAAAACAGAAACACACCTGCTACACTCTCAGAGATCTGTCCAGCAGTGATGACATCATCATAGACCTTATTTGCTGATTCACCTAAATAAAATAAAAGCAGACTGACTTTACAAACAGTGCATTAATTTGTTTTACATTGTGGTTTAATATAAAGACAAAATCAGATTCATTAATAAAGGAACCCACTTATCAGACCACTGGTGGTGATATTGTCATAATATTCTGATTTTACTCCAGTCAGAGACTTTGCTGGAAAAAGAGCAACATTTATTACATTTTATTACATTAAAATTACAATTACAAAAGAAATTACCTATTCAGGAAAACTTTCAGAACCGTAAAATCTAGTCTTGTGTGGCCTACAACGTATAAGATTTTGTAATCACGTTTGACCTAAAAATGAATCAGATCTTTAATCAGAGAAACCAGACTCACTGTAACACAGAATTTCACTCTGAAACAGCACATAGCTACAAATGCTGCTTGAAAATCACATAAAGCACAACCTGACTCATGATCCACTAAACAGGGTTTTTTTTCCTCCTCTAGCATTGAGGATCTTATGCTTCATAGCAGGACAGTAAGATAACATACAGAAAGTTAGATAGTATACTGTAGCGTCCTGCAATAGGCTCGTTCGGCCATAGACGCGTGGAAGGCATAGCCATACAGAGCGGCAACATGCAGGGCACTACGGGAGTAAAGCGTTAAGGCTTAAAGATGCGTACATGTGTTGCTTGTGCTGTTTTGTGCTGGACTGTAGGGTAGTTTGCGTAGTGTTACTGTCCACTATTAGGGTGAGCCGTATGGCTAGAAGTGGCCTGCTACCTCGGCCATTTCAGCCTGCACTGAGTGGCGGTTCTCCATTGCTGCTGTGTTCAATAAAAGAGCACTTGCTGAAAGTGCTATGTTTCCCATGTCTTTTGGTTCCACATTGGTGTCAGAAAAGAGACTCCTTAGAGGTCTGGAGGAGAATGGCACTTCTACAAACTCAAAGGTGAAATGGTGGAGAGGATCCGAGGCTGGCCAAGGACAGAGAGGAAGAAGCAGCATGGCTAGGATGGGCAGAGAAGACAGCGGAGGCTGCGCGACGAGGCTCATCAGTGGAGCCCAGTTGGAGGAAAATGAAAGGGACAGCAGCCAGTTGCAAGGACCTGCCAGAGGGGCAGCATGGTGGTCTGGTGGAGTTTCTGGTGGTGTGTTTGGTCAAGGGTGAGTGTTGAAGCTTCAACATACACAAGCAACAGCCTTGCTGGTGTTTGTGGCATGGTCGGCAGTAGAGGAAGCAGAGAGTGGATGAAGGAGAGCCACTGCTGTTGCTGCTTCAGTAGTGCAAAGAGTGACACCGCAAGCTGTAAGGAGTTCCACCAAGCTGGGGAGGAGGATGCAGTGCTTAGTGTCTCTGGTCCAGTGCCCCAGGGAAGAGGATGCAGCCCAGAAGAAGGACTGATCATGGCTGAGAGCACATGCCCCGTGGTATGTGTGTTTACCGGTACAATGGACATTCTGTTACCCCTGCTGCAGAGAAACTGCGGGGGGTACAGCGTGCTCCCGCACACCCCTGGGACTCTGCTTGGACTTTGTGAGGTCATCCGGGTGGCTCTTAAGAAAAGAAGGTGCTGCATAGCATCCTGCTACAGGCTCATTCAGCTCGGTCATTCGGCTGCATCGTCCTCTTTGCTGTCGTCACAATATTGTCTCTTTTTGCAGCTTCACTTAGTAAGCAGGTAATGTTTGTTTCTCTCACTGATCACGCAAAATTTAGTGAAATCAATGAAAATGATCGCACAGATGCGAGTGAATAACTATATATCTTCAGACAGAATATATTTTAAATGTAAACAAGATTGAAGCTGTAGCCCTGAACTTGAGTAGAAGTATAAATGTACCAGGTCAAAAAAACACTTAAGTATTGAGTAACAGGTAGACCTGCAGTGGAATAGTATCAGCACAGGAACTAGAGTTTGTTAGGCTGAATTCTACTCTTTTTCTTATCCTTTTGGTTTAAAATAAATCAAAGACCCCAATAGTCAGAGGAGTGACCAATCACAAAGCAATAAAGATTCTGTCCCCAAAACACAGACTCCTTTACTCACTAATACATTGTGAGTAGAAGTAAAAAGCATTATCATTTGAATCTCCTCAGAAACATGCAAATCCATCAAAATGTTACTTACATACATGTGACTTAGTAAATGTAATTTGTTACTACCCACCTCTGGTGCCATATTACCAACTTTGGATTTACTCTAGACTTAAGTGTTCTTGAAAGAAAATAAAACTGCCTTATGAAATTAGCTTATTTCTAAATGGTAAATATTTGTCAGCGGAATGGAATTTAACACACACATGTTCTGGTCCTCTTACCTGAGAGAAGCTCCTCATCCACATTCTCATATCCTGAATGCTGTTCTTCAGAGAGGATACTTCCTGTTAGAGGAGAGCAGAACAGTCAGCAAACACCTTCGGAATGCAGAACCACCCACAATCCCCTGAGTGCTGTGGATCATTGTGAATTTGGGTTGGTAACAGGAAATGGACACTCCAAATAAAGTGAAAAACAGCTGAATTCAGCTGAATTTTATTTATGCAGTTAATTAAAATTCTCTTGAAAATTCATTGCTGCTACATGATTGACATGTTGTTGACATAGATTACTCAGTTTTTTTTATTTTTTTGTGCAATGTAGTCTTTTATACAAACAACAATAGATAAAGACTAAATGCTAACTATTAGAGTGCATGTATGCCACATGTTGGATGCTTTAAATATCTTATTCTCAGGCTTGAATGCAGTGTCTTTTTCACTGACCTATACACAGACTGTGTAAAAACAAATTCATAAATATTGATAAAGCCATCACTGTATCAATATCCATATTGCAAACATTGAAGCAAACAGACCTGTGTGAGGTAGACAAATAAGTAGTCAAAGACAGTTATATTTACACACTGTATATAGTTAATCTCTTTATTTGTGGAGTAGATAAAAAAAAACATTTAAAACAGGCTTTATGCTTTTATATTTAACAAATGCTTTTATACAGAGAAGTTTACAGTGAGTGATAAATGTAATGTAAGGAGTCTCGAGTCTCGAGTCTCATGTTTCTTATTCCTGCCTGAAGTTACACCAAAACTACATCATCCTGTGCTGGTCAAGAGTTTTGTCCATTACACTATCTGACCATTCCTAACCGTAACTCCTCTCACAGAAAATGTCTCACCAGAAAAAGGTGGATTAAGAAAGTCATATATTGTGAAATTCTAGTCTAACAGTAGGCCCTAAATCTGACTAATTATATAATAAAATATTGATTTCAGTGTACTGATAATATTTTTAAACCCTGAAAATCAAAACATTTTAGTGTATTATTTTTTCCCACCTGTACAAGCCACACACACATGTCTAAGGACTGAAGAGAACAAACGTGAAGCAGTGGTGTAGGCAGAAATACATTTTTGGGTAGGCCTGTGAAAAAGGCAGTAGGCCACCTAGATTTTATTTTTTGGGATACATTCCCCAAACGTATCCCACAATATCATAACATCCTGTTATAGTCTATTACTAAAGGCAGTGCTGTCATTATTTTACTTACTAAATCCAGCACATCTGCCCTATAGTGATAATAAAAAAGTACAAATCAAAGAGAATATAGGATTCACATGAGCCTAACCAAAAATGCAACATCCTTCATTACAAAACATGCATTTATCTGCTTACCACAGATACAGCTAAATGAGTTCAGCTGAGATGCACGGAAACAAGGAAAAACAACAGCAAATTTAAAAACCTTTAATTTCCTGCTGATAGCAAATAATATGTCCTGCCAGTAGATTGCACCAATAAATGACGCTCTCAAATACAAATCTCACAAAACACAAAACATACTCGGTCACTCACTCACTCACTCACTTGCTTACTCACTCAGTGTATCTCTAGGAGACTGACTCGGTCACTTACTTGGTCATTTGGTCACTCATTCGCTTACTTGGTTACTGACACAGTCACTTACTCAGTCACTCGTGATCACACATCTCACTCACTCAGTCTATTGGTCATTACTCACTTACTAAGACACTCAGTCATTTGGTCACTCACTTGCTTACTCACTCACACACTCAGTCTGTCTCTAGGAGACTGACTCGGTCACTTACTTAGTCATTTGGTCACTCCTTCATTCTCTTACTTGGTCACTGACACACTCAGTCACTTACTCAGTCACTCGTGATCACACATCTCACTCACTCAGTCTATTGGTCATTACTCACTTACTCAGACACTCAGTCATTTGGTCACTCAATTGCTTACTCACTCACTCACTCACTCCATTTGGTATCTCAATTCATACCTCACCTCTCTTTCTCTCTCTCTCTCTCTCTCTCTCTATCTCTCTCTCTCTCTCTCTCTGACCTGTAGCTCTGTGAATTCTCTGTCTGCACAAAAACAGAAGCTTTCCTGGGATGATAACGTTTGCCTTCAACTGCCTAATAGATGTTCATGAGCAGAATTAGCAACTACATGTAGATCTACTCTAACTGCACATTTCATCTAATATACACTAAACTCGCATACACTGTTGTGTGTGTTCTATTAGGTCTAATGTAAGTATACTTTCATCTAGAACACTCCATATATCACTCACCTCTTTGGGTTGGTTCATTTCTTTTAGTGGTGTATCTGTGGTTAATCTCCTCATAGACTGCCTCAGTCAGAGTCTTATGCCCCCTCTTAGAGAGCACTGTGAGAGAGACAGAGAGAAACATGGAGCCAGTTCAGTAGAAGAGAAGACTGATGACAGATTGAAGGACTAATGATGTTTAGAGAATGTACAGAAAGTGGATTGTAGATGATCTCTGAATCTCTCTACCTCTCCTGAGCACTCTGTTCTGGTAAAACAGCATAACCAGAAACGCTAAGGCCAGGAAGAGCAGCACTCCCAGAACCAGGAGAGACACTGGATAGATAGACGGAACAGCAGGTGGAAGATTTTGTGGAGGAGTGGTTGTTCCGTTCACTGTCTGACCAACTGGATGTAAAAATATAGAAGAGAATTTGTGTAAAGCACTGAAGAATCTATTTAGAAACAATTAGGAAGAAACTATCTAAACAACAAAAATAGTACCTGCAGTGGAGAATGTGATGATTGCTGTTGTGGGAGCAGTAGTAGTCAGTGTGGAAATCTCTGTTAATACAGAAACAAAACACACAAAAATAAACAGTGAACACACACACACACACACACACACACACACACACACACTTTCTAAACTGCGTATCCTTCTAAATCATGAGTAAACAGTGAACAGCCCACAAAATGTAAATATACACTCACCAAAGGGGAAAATTTTAATGGGAAATTTTCATTCTGATTTCTACCCATGTAAAGACTGAGTATGACAAACCAACATTAGACAACATTATTAATGACTAAAATCACCTTGCAGATAAATAATACTATGACAAGATGTTTAGATAGGAGTCAGAACTCCTCTGACCTGCACAGGTGACTTCAGCATCTTGCCAGCGTGAGCAGTCAGTGTGTTTCTTCAGGGAACGAGGACAGTCCCACAGGTGAATCTCATTCCCTCTACACTTCACTCTGTTCAGCCAGATAGGCCCTACACCACCAAAGACAGGACTCCCATCAGCAATCAGCGCCGGCCCACAGCCCAGCTGCCTGCAGACCACCTGAGCGTCACTGATGTCCCACTGATCATCACATATGGACCCCCATGTTTTATTATAATACACCTCCAGCCTCCCAGAGCAGCTTTTCTTTCCTCCTCTCAGCCTGAGAGGGAGGTGATCTATGTCACACATCAGGGTATACTAATGAATCAATTAAGACACTGAATTCAACAATACAGCTACATAGTCCAATAAAATTTTACTATAGAACGTCTTTCATAGGCCATTAATATTTGTGTGGAGAAGTGGAGTAACACACTTTTGTAACTAATGCCGTTAATCAAATATTGACTAGATCTGTTTGCAGTAGAACTTACTTGAGCACCGTTTGTGATGGGAAGATGAAGAGCATTTCAGATGGCTTCGTAACACACGACTGTCCTCTTCTGTGATTATGAGAAGTTAAGAATTGATTCATTCAGTAATCATTGACTTTTATACATACATCTTTTTGCTTATCTGTTTGACCCTATAGAGTATACAGACTGATATTTAGATGTTTCTGCCTGTTTTATCTCACATTCCTCATTCTTTCATGTACTGTTGAAACACAGGGAACAAAGTGACACATTTTACACATCCCACACTTATCAACAAACAAAACCTCTGCCTACCTGAGCAAATAATGCGAGCCACTTCATTGCTATTATCACACTTATTCTGTCCCCAGGGTGAAGATGGACACTGCCACAGAGTTGAGTCGTGTTTCCTACATTTCAGATCATCCAGCCAGTTAGGAGCTGATTCCACTCTTGCTTTGGAAGCCCTCTCACTGCCAGATCTTCCACAGTTCAGCTCTTGACAGATCAAACTTGCTGTTTCTTCATCCATCCCATTTACACACACATTACCCCAGGTTCCATTGTAGAATACTTCCAGATTCCCCAGACAGCCCTCAGTGAGTCTGATCTCTTTAAACTCTGATGGGAGAAAGATGAGTTATACTTAGTCAAATCTTTCGTCTAACTGTTTTTCATTAACCCCTTAAAAGTTCAGAGCCCACCAGTGGGCACAAACCTAAGAATAGCTAAACGAGTTTGCAGTGAAGTCCCTGTAGTTACTTAAAAACAAGACTTAGTATGTGATATGGCAGGGATTTTGTAAGAGGTTAATTCAATATCTAGTGTTCTGTGAACATTTTAATTACATGTAATATACTTATACAAAGGTTTAATTCCTTAATATTGTTTTACCTGAGCACACAACCCCTACAACCTCAGTGTGTCCACATTCATTCTCTCCACACAGCTGAAATCTGCAGTTCCACAGGGACGTCTCGTTACCCCTCACACTCCACCTCATCCAGCCATATGGGTCCAGTTCCAGGTCCAAACCAAGCTGGTACTGGGTCACTGAGGGCCACTCCACACTGCAACTGTCTGCACACCACCTGCGCATCCTTAATATCCCACAAGTCATCACACACTGTCCCCCATGAGCCGCTGTGGAAAACCTCCAGCCTTCCTGCACAGTCTCCCCCAGAACCAACCAGCCTGATGGAGCTGTTAGCTGAATTAAACTTACCTACACACACACACACACACACACACACACACACGCACACACACACACACATACACACACACACACACACAGCAGTTCACCCTAAGATTACTCATACATTACAGCTGTTTTGTTTGAGATCAGTGTATTACTCTTTGGTCCTCCATATAACGAAGAAATTTAATGTGACTGTGAAATTAATAATAAAGATCACATCATATTTTGTGGCAGATTATTTTTGTTATTTCACTGCTGCAAACCTTACCAGAGCAGGTGATTGAGAGCTGTTCTCTGGAGCTGCAGTTGACTGCTTGTGTGCTGCTGCAGTTCCCCAGATGAGCTTCACTCCCAGAACAATTAAAACCCGTCACACACATGTGTCTGTGTTCAGGACTGGATGGAGAGGAGCTGGAGAAGTTGAGCACAGAGCCACAGCCCAGCTGTCTGCAGACCACAGAGGCCTCAGACTCACTCCAGGAGTCCAGCAGAACTCTCCTCCAGTCCTGCCTGAAGTACACCTCCACCTCCCCCTCACACTCCATCCCTCCAGACAACCGCACTCGCCCCTCATGGAATGCCAGAGAGGAATCTGTAGAGGATTTATGCAATATAGCATATATTTTCTTTTTGATTAAGGATGTAACAAACTTAGTCAAACCTTTTTATGTTTTTTAAATTAGCAGAGGTTTATGCAGTTTCCATAAACATTAACAGCCACTCACCACTGCAGATGATTCCAGCATCCTGTTTATGAGAGCATGCCGTTCGACTCCATGATGAAATGGGACATTTTGACAGGTGTGTTTCGTTACCCTGACAATCAAACACATCAGCCCAGATCCGGCCACTCCCTTCCCCAAACCAGTCTGACCCCAACACAGCCACAGCACTCCCACACTTCAGCTGACCACAGAGGACACTGGCAGCTCTCATATCCCAGCTTACATCACACACTGTGCCCCACTCACTGAGGTACTGGAGTTCCACTCGACCAGAACAGGAGTCAGAGCTGTTCACCAGCCGAGCCTGAGTGTGACCTGTATCAACATCAAATAAATGAACAGAAATGAACATGAATAAAGACATATTATTGCTCTTATAATGAAAACCAGCAGTGGCAAAATTACTAAAATTTAAATAGCTTTTTAAAGTAAGCTTAAATATACATTCTTTACCCGAGCACACCAGTCCCACATCACTGTCATGGGAGCAGTTGTGTTTGAGTGAAGATGATGTCGGACATAAGTAAATCTGAGATTCGTTGCCTCTACACTGAAGCTCCTCTGACCACACCTGACCCTCCCCTCTGCCAAAAGCAGCTGCTCCCAGCACCTCCACAGCAAGCCCACAGCCCAGCTCTCGACACACAACCTCTGCATCCTGCTGGTCAAATCCAGCATCACACATCGTGGACCAGTTCTCTTCATGAAGCACCTCCACTCTCCCAGAGCACAGATGTGGACCATCAGCAAGTCTGAGCATCTGACCTGTGAGTATTTGAGTTACATTTGCACTTGCGTTACATTAAGATATCAAGGAAATAAATGTAAGTGTTGTACTAACTTTGTGGTTTATCTTCAGCATTTTGACTAACCACGTTTCAGCCCTGAGATTTTACTTAAAATATGATTTTCAGTGATGAAAATGTGCTGAAATGAGCCTGTTCAGGTGCTATTTACTTGATGTCTTCATCATTCTTAACTTTATATATTTTAGTCAACATGCTCATGATCTTGATGTGACTTGTCAAACCTAGGCAAATGTTTTAACCTTTTCAACTCCTTGAGACCACCGGTGGTTCCAAAACACACTTCGTCATATTCTTCATAACTTTCATATTTCATAAGCTATATTTAAAAGGTGGGTGTCATATGAGAGCTGTAAATGTCTTCTTTCCAGTCAAATAGATGGGTGATGTAATTTTAAACCCTTATAATAAAAGAAGCTGAACTCACAATTTTTTTTGTCTACTGAAAGTCGACCCATTTTTCCACAAATCTGGGCTATAAACCATAAACAGATGGTGTCTCTTCAGTGATCTGCTCTGTAAAAATTATTTTTATAAAATAATACAAAAAGCGTCTAAGATTTTCAGCTTTCAGTAGTAAATTGTAAGCATATAGCAATATGTGTATGATCAAAAACACATGTTCTGTTCAATTGAAGGGAGCTTTTACTACAAAAAAAAAAAAAGAAAATGAATAAAATAAAAATTTACATTTATTTCATGCAGTTACTGAATAATTTGCCTTACGATTTGGTCGTGTAAATTCAGATGGAAAAACCAAAATATACCCTGGTCAATAAGAGGTTAAACATAAAATTAATGTAAAGCAGTGTATCCCGCTCTATTACACTAAACCAGCTGCCTTTATATTGACCTTAATTTAATGTACTATAAGCATGTATGATAATAAAGTTTGAATCTTGAAGAACATGTGAAGTTTCTATACTAGTTTGGGTTTATTCACAGATAGAACCATATACTTCCTTAATGAGAGCTCTCAGTGCAAAAAAGGTTTTATCTGCATTGGGTTCAGGCTCTTTTCAAATATCCTAGAATTTGAGTGGTCAGACATCAGATTTCAAGGCTTTAGTAGGATATGAAAGGAGATTTTATGACAGAGGAGTTTTGCTATTTTGAAAGTGAAATCTTTGATCTTCAATATCTCAAAACTGCACTGAAGACAGACAGAACTTTAGAATGATCAGATCAGTTTTTTTCCCGTATTTTCTCACATACTCCCGATTTAGGAGTCACTAGTGCAAATTAAATACAAATTAATTACAGTTGAAGTGTTGATTAATATGAAGCTAGTGGGATGATAATCATGATTATATTTAGACAGACTGTCCTTCATAGACATGACTAATTACAGTTTACCTGAGCAGATGACTCCAGCATCTTCACCATGATTACAGTAATGTTTACCCCATCCTCTTGATCTACAGTTCTTCAGTGTAGACTCTGACCCACTACAGTCCACATTATCCATCCAGATTCGTCCAGATCCTCGTCCAAAATGAGCATCTCTCAGTACATTTAAAGCGTTTCCACAGCCCAGCTCTCTACACACCACTGCAGCATCTCTTATACCCCAGCCATCATCACACACTGTTCCCCACTGATCATTATGAAGAACCTCCACTCTCCCAGCACAGCGACTGCCACCATCCACCAACCTCACACTGTCTGTACAACAGAGAGAGAGAGAGAGAGAGAGAGAGAGAGAGAGAGAGAGCGAGAGAGAGAGAGCGAGAGCGAGAGAGACCTGTACAGTCAATCAGCCACCAACTAAGCTATGAAAAAAAACGTTTTATAACTAGGTTATGAATTGATTGACTGATTGATTGACTGACAAAAGGCAGAATCAGTCAGTAATATTTGTGCATAAAATATATAAATATAATAACTACACCTGGGAGAAACATATAATAAGAATATTTTTAAAATGTTACTGTAAAAACTGTCAGATAACCTGGCTGTTGTGAGGAAAGAGCGGAAGCGCTGCCTGACTAGGACGATAATTACTCTTTGGCCTGTTATTATCACAGAGTAGCACTTGGGGCAAAATACAAATTAATCAATGTTCAAAGAGTAATAAACAATGTGTATTTACAGCCCTTGTTCAACATATTTTACAAGATCTTCAAATTGCTCCCCCTTTCCAAATTACATGTTTTGTTTTAGAGAGAGAGAGTTAAAATGATTTAACTTTTAAATTATTTAAAAGCGAGTGTTCTTACCTGCTGTGGTGAGTGAGATTGTGGAGGACAGAACAATGAGAGCCACACAGCTGTCCATCTCCGTTCAACTCAGCAGCAGAACAAGCTTCTCCTCCACTCCCCCAGAGAGACTGAAGAAACTGAGAGAGAGAAAGAGAGAGAGAGAGAGAGAGAGAGAGAGAGAGAGAGAGAGAGGCTCCCCATAGCCGCCAATCACACTCACTATTACCTTATTAGAAAGAGGAGAGGAAATCATCAAACATTTTCAGTGACAAATCAGAGGAGGCATTTTTTTCTTTCTCCATATTTATCAAAAGAGCATCAGCGCTGATGAACAGAACTCCACCTCCATCTCTAAAGGTGTGTGTGTGAGGAGAGACGCTCGCAGCAGTGTGGTGAGAAACACACCAACATACAGGAGACTGACTTCAGAGAGAGGAAACACTCCAGTGTAATACAGCATTAATGCTGCACCTGCAGAGAGCTGATCCACACACTGATAACCATCTCACACACAAACAAACAATAATAATCTACTCACACATACAGACACACATTAATAACACTGCAAGTCCTGCTTAGGGGCCCCAAAAGGCTAGAGATGGCCCTGGGCATAAACTCTAGATAAGTTTATTAGTGTTTACTTATTATATTACTCTATTGTTATCCGACTGTATATTCTTTTTCTTCTTCTTCTTTTTTTTTGTACAAAAAAAAATGTATATGTCCTTTTTTGTCCCTCAGCTCCCATTTATTCTAAACAATGTCACGCTACCCTCCATTCCTGATGTCTCCGCCTCCCAGCCCCCCAGACTTCATTACCCAGAACCCCACTGCTGATCACATGACCGACAAGCTCCCTCACATGACTCTCCAATGTTCTGCCTCACCTGACGACTGATCACTCACATCTGTTCCTCGTTACGGTCACCTGTTAGTTCAGTATATAAGCCAGGGCTTTAGCTTAGCTCCTTGCTAAGTATTGCCTTTGTTAACAGAGCCTTGCCAAGCCTTCCATTTGTCTATTTGCATTTTTGTGTATGAACCTTGCTTTGTTTTCCTTCGACCTTGCCTTTTTACCTTGCCCTCTCAGTATTGAGTAAAGTCAGTACTGGCTGACTTTAATTATGGATACTCTCTTTATTAATAAACCTGAAACTTGGTAACCCTCTACAATCCAATCAGTAAACACCCCATACACCATAGCAACCACCTAGCCACATCTTAGCAACCACCTGACTAGAAGCTTAAGCTGCGCAATCATTCTGCATTTTCATCAGGAAATGCATTATTCAAGTTGTTGTATGCCATCTTCAGCAGTATAACTATTACTACTACTACTGGGTTTTCTGTCAGACAGTCTTAGATGTCTCATATTACCTTGTTTCAGTTTGTTGGATACCTTAGCAACTGCTTAGCAGCACCATATCCATGGTTTAGTTTCTTTACATTGTGAAAACAGGTTTTTAGGTTGTTTGGACTTTGGACCAATTACAGGAAGTTGAGGCAGGCTGTCATCACCCATTAAACAATAGAGGTAGAAAAAGAACTGGGAGAGATGGGGGTAGGCAGAGACAGGATATTTAATTGTAATTTGGTCTGACCAGAATGGCGAAACTCAACAGTTTTCTCCGTTCAAATGGAAAAGGTTACCCGCTGAATTGACAACATGCTGATATAAGACTCATGCTCCTCTATTAATAAATCAATGTTAAGTATAAAGACAGTCACCCCATGTAGGTGATGATGACAGGATATAGGTATGTCATGCAAAGTTCACTAAATTGCTTGCTGAATTACAAATTGAAACCAAAATTAACAGGATCAAATGTATATAATGTAACAAAAACATGAACCTTGATTTGGACCTTGGTCCGGTCTTTCAAGTGTGAAAACACCCTTAAAAACACACCAGAAAGTCCTAAGAAAGACCTGGCAGCAGATCAGACAGGCTCACGTTGTGCTTGTTTAGGCCAACAGAGGGATCTGGCTGCTGCTATCTACTAACCACTCCTACCACTTGCTCACCTAGTTTACTGCTGTGTAAAACTTGAACAGAAGCTAGCAAGTGTCAAGTCCACAACATCACCATAAACGTCTTTTCAAAACATGAGGTAACCCAGGGATTAAAGCTGGGAAGAGGTCACAGGACTTGAATCATGCTACCAGGTGGTAGCCCAGATTATCTGATTTGTATAGGTATATAATCTAATTGAATGTAGACTACCATGTGATCTACAAATAGTGCATAATTTTTTAAACTGTATCACTTTTTTCAGCCATCAATATATGACCTGTGGCATAAGTTCATAGCAGCTGTTTTTTGTCTCTCCAGAACTGGAGCTAGCCCAGGGGTGTGTTTAGGTCTAACTATTGGGCTATAGCCACGGTCTCTTTTAACTGCCAAAATATTTAGTATGAATATGAATTATGGGCATATATAAACACTGAATCTTTTGTAGTAAACATATCCCTGCCTCATCCTTGCCTAAGCCGATAGTGACTTTTGAGACCCTTTTTACTCAGGGACTTTTCTAAAAAGTGCCAAGCATCTAATCTCACAAGGGAAAGAGCAAGAAATATAAATCTTTTTAGGACTTTTGTCATTTATTCCCATGCATGCTGACCATTTTCTTTATTAAGTTTTCCATAGTCTACTGTAGCTTCACTCACTACAGTAGGCTACTGTGTGATGTCTGACACAGATTACAAAGTTACTAAGTTTGTTTATTACAGCACAACAGTTAACACCTTTAAAATCATCCCAGGCTTATTACATACTAAAGGTTATTATTCAGTAACTACAGGGACTTCAGTGCAAACTGATTGATCTATTCTTAGGTTCTAGATGTTTGTAACTTTGGGCCCACCAGCAGGCCCTGGCCATTTAAGAGGTTAACATGGTCAAAATACATGAAACTGGAACTGTCCCTGCTTTTTTATTTCATAGACAAAATCATCGGATATTCTAATGATGTATTGACCGCCAAACTGAAAACGTCCCCAGTTTTACTTTTGATTAACTAATGAACTAATGTTCACCTGAGTCACAGATCACATATATTACAATAACATCCACTGCTCAGAAGTGAAACAGTTTCTCCCCTGATACAATCTGTTATAATATAACAGTAAAATAAACAACTATCAGAGCTCCAGTTTGCCATAAGCTGTTTGTGTTGCTCATAACGGGAAAGTATGTGTAAATGTGCAGCTAGCTGATTAAATGAAATTAAATAAAGATTAATATCTGAATTTTTGATGCACCCTCAGTGTAATTCAACATACCTCTGGGGGTACAAGTACCACAGTTTGGGAACTACTGCCTTAGGGTTAACCATCAAACGTGCCTCCTTCAAATGTTTCTCATTTTATCATTTTAGACTGGGTCATTATTATAATTATTATTATTATTATTATTATTATTATTATTATTAACGGTTTCTTAAAAGTTTGACTTGAAATGAACTCCCTGTGATAAAACCACCACATAAAAACTGTACTGTGTAAAGCTGTAAAAAAAGTGTGGTTTAGTAGTGTTAAAGCCTGCTTAGAAAAAGGTCTGCATATGAAGCATGAGCCTTGGGCTGTCAAGTAACGTGTATGATTTACAGTATGTTAGCGTGGTACTATGGAACACAAACCATTACTGTTTATATTGCTTAGTCATAATTCACTCTGTTCTTGTTTATCATGTCATTGGTGTAAAAGTAGTTGTCTTGATGTTATTATGAACTACATGTTGTCCTTTCAGACATGATTTCAATGCTAAAGTAAAAAGCAAATAGGTCAGTTCTTCAATGCTAGGAGTGTACACTAGTCAGGCAGAGTTTGATAATGGGTAGTTTTACTTAGTAGTACTTGTTAGTAGTACTTTAACATGTTTCAAACATGTTAAAATTTCTGCTACCTTCCTTTTTATTCTCCCCTATGAACCGTGTCTGCAGCATGGGACAGTGGGCGGTGGGTTAAAGGGACGCGCAGACATAATTAAACATGTATATTTGCTACAAATTCCGGGTAATGTAGGGGCTTGGCATTTGCTGCCTTTCTAGAGGGTGAAACCAAATGATAGAGAACTATAAGTGCATTATGTGTTTCTTTAATGTTCTTTTGAATGTACCGCATCTGTGGTCATCAGGTTATGTAAAAAGTTCTGTAAGTGTTCTAAAGTAGTGTTTTTTGTATGATGTAATTGCTCCATATGCCTCTGTAATGTTTAATGATTTGTTCTTTAATTGAAAAGCTACTGAATGTGCTACAAGGCTTCTTGTGTGTGTGTGTGTGGTGAGACTGCTATCTGGGTAACCTCTATGAACGTATTGTGTATTTTTGGCCAGATGCCTGTGCATTTGGGCTGGTCAGTTGACTAATAGCACAAAGTGGTTTTTTGAGTTTTAACCAGTGGTAGACTGATTTCCAGTGTGACCGCTTTGCTGCCATTTATCAGGTATGTTGAGTGTCCAGCTATATTCTACTCCCATATATATATATATATGTGGCATGCGCCCGCCCCCCGGGCCCCGACGATGACGGCCGCGAGAGCCGGCAGGAAGGCGGGGCCCGAACAACCAGCGGCGACGAACCTCGGCCAGGACGGCAGGGAGAGAGCCGCGAGTGGGGAGGGGGCGGAGCGCAAAGCCCGCGCTCCTCCGAGTAACCCGAGTGACGCGAGTGATGGCGGGAGGAGGAGGAAGACGACGACGGCGCCGGCAACGAGAGGCACCAGGGCAAGGAGCGAGTCCCTGTTACGCAGCGAGGCCGCTCCATTACACCTCACGTTCGACCCGGGCGGCTGAGCTGCCAGCTGGGGGCGGTGACAAGGAGGTGGAGCAGCGAGCTCTCGTTCCCTCTCGGCTCAGGTGCTCACGCTGCCCTTAATGAGAGCCGGCTGATGCTGATCTGGCTGGCAGCGTGAGCGCCTTTTAAAGAGCTGAGAGGGAACAGAGCGAGAGAGAGAGGGACGAGCAGCAGCAGCAAGAGACTGAGGAGCTGAAAAGCTTATTTTGAAGAAGACTGAAAGGTCTAGCCTGCTTAGAGCCACTGAAAAGTGGCCAGCATAGTTTGGTTGTTTTGAGTTGTGTTGATTTGTTAATAAATATGGCTGCTGCAACCCTGAACCCTGCCTCCAGCGTCCTCCTTGAGCCCGGGGTAGCACATGCCGTGCTACAATATATATATCAATCCCATAATTTGGAGATTCAGAGAATATCTCACTCCACAATAGGTATATACATTTGTGATAATTTTTTTTTCTTTCAATCATTGTACTTCAAATAAATAATATTGGTATTTTTTTTTTAAATAAATGAATAATTAATCATTAATCCTAACTGTGTTGCAATTTTAGACACTCTCTTCATGCCTATTTGAATGTGCACCTCTGCCTTAGACTCTCACCTAAAATAAGATTTGTAGCCACTAAGGATATTCTTTCAAATGCTGGACTCAATTTCATTGTGCTTGATTTATTGTTAAGCCTAGTAAGACTATGAAACTTGCTATTTATCTAAGTATTTATGTTCAGTGTTGCAGGTTCAGAGTTCCTCTCTATGATATCACAATAACAATAAACTTATGCGTGTTTGTGGCAAGTTCACACTGTACATTGTCCAAGGGGACGGTATTTAAGGTCAAAAGACTAACCCAGATGCTGTCACAATTGTGACTCGAGATATTGCAACCTTAACAGGCTCAGTACACTGCAGACACTGTGAGAGCCAGAGTGAACAGGCTGCTTTGGGGGCGGAGCCAATGATGATGGAGACAAAGATAGCAAAGTGGTGTGCAGCGGTGTTAACGGTGGTAGATCCAGCTTCCCCAACAGCAGCAGAGACATCAGTTAGAGCAGTGCTGAGCTCCTATATCAGCACAGAGAAGTTTCAGAGAGATCCTAAGAATGACATTGAGCTACTGCAGCTGCTGATGTGTCTTCATACTGAGGCTGTGGTGGTTGGATATTGGGGAGCAGCTTGGCAGGCCACAGTCAGGGATGGGTCATGTGATTCTGGGGCCCAAGGCAAAAGACTGGGGCCCTCTTCATGCACATTTGTAGTGTTGCAGCCATCTACACTGCAAAAATTCAAGGGAATTCATCCTAAAGTTGTTAATATATAGTTATATATATAATATTATATATAATAATATATAATATAATTTGTTAGAATATTATAAGATAATGTTGCTTGTTAAAAAAAAGACTGCACTGAAATGACTAGAAATAATCACTACAATATATGTACATTTCAGAATAGGTCATTTAACATCAACTGTACAGTATATCTAATTTGTATTTAATGGGGCCCTTGGTTCTTGGGGGCATTAGGTGGCTGCTTTCCTTTGCCTAGTGCAAAGACTGCCCCTGTCCACCATTGTCTCATCAACTGCTGCTGGGAGGACACTGTCCCTGGTTTTATACTCTGGCAGCTGTTGGTGTCCAGTAGCCTTGATGGAGTGGATTGGGGTTGATATTGGGGTTGACATTCAGTTATTTTCTCATGGTCATGGACCACTTCAGAAAGTGTGTTGTTCACAGGGCTGTTTTAGTGTCGTTTCAGTCTAGAGCCTGAACATTCTGTTCTGTTGACCTTCATTAAGGTTGAGGTGCAGTGTAGGAGTGTAGGTGAAATTAAGGAAATCCCAAATTTATACTCTGTATATCTTTCAATATGTATGAAGAACAGCACAAAGACAATTTCTCTCAAACCACTGTAATATATTCCATGCATTACACACTTAAGTCATAAGAAACTAAAAAGATATAGAATTCAGTATATAAGAAAGATATAGAATTCAGTATGCAGTCATTATGATGTCTGTGTGGTTATAATCTCAAATTATCAGCATAATAAAACAAAATCTTACAGTTCAACTCAAAACAATCATTTCATTGAACTGTAATTAGTTTTTGGCAACATTGGAAAATTCTCATAAAGCCTTTAACTTCCTTTAATTCATACCACGTATAAGATTTTCATGAAGACCAAAAAGTTGGTTAGAGATATCAAAGTAAGATTATGATAATGATGTAGCATTAAATGTTTTAGCTGGCTAAGGCTGGTAGCATTAAAGTGAATGTTAAAATGTTATTTATTTCTATACATTTTGGGGGTTGTTTAACTCCTCTATATCCCATTTATGCTCCGTAAAAAATGCTTCCTGCGTTTCTTGCGTTTGAATGTAATTTTGTAATTTCTTGAGGAAAGACACTGGCTGTGTGCTCTCAGTCACACGATTGTCTCCAAGGCTCCTTCTCCATGTCATCAAAATCTGTAAAACAAGTGCATTAAAACTCTTTAAAATAAAATAAATAAAAAACACACATCTTTCTTATAGTTAATGTATTCCGAAACACACCAAAGAGGACAAGCTGAAAACAGAGCACTATGTAACTCTGTTTAATATGCAGCCTGCAACTCAGAACAAGTTGTTCTTCAAATATTTTCCACCGTAATGCTAAGATGTTCCATGTGTAGAAGATGCTACAGAGCTGCCAGTGAATACTGAATGACTACTTCACTCTGATTCCCTGTTCAGTTAAGTGTTCAAATATACCTCTTTCAACTCATCTACTAATTACTATGGTTGGTCAGAGTGTTTAAACAGAGAAACTTCAAACTGTGCTGGACACTGACTCTCCATAACTTTCAGCTCTACCAGTCTATTCTGTTTATTTAAATAAAAGATTTTTGCAACCAAAAAAACACAACCAACTTTCTTTTAGTTTTGAGCATCTGCATTATCTATCATTCCCAGAACAGACTTAGACAGATGTAGAGAGGGCTGATTACTTCCCTAGTAGTGTTATCAGTGTTGTGCTAATCATTTCCATTCTTACTCATGTGCACACTTCTTTTTGCACTGAGTGTGCAAGTAAATACAACTAATAAATTAGTCACCTGAAGTGCCTCCACTTGAATAAATGTCAGCACTTTAAAGAGTGAATGATGACTGTACTTGTTATAAAGATGACAGCTTTAAGCTCCACATCAAAATAATGAGGACAATGTTTATCATGGGCGGCACGGTGGCGCAGTGGGTAGCACTGTCGCCTCACAGCAAGAAGGGCCTGGGTTCGATTCCCGGCCGGGTGACCAGGGTCATTTCTGTGTGGAGTTTGCCTGTTCTCCCCGTGTCTGCGTGGGTTTCCTCCGGGTACTCTGGTTTCCTCCCACAGTCCAAAAACATGCAGTCAGGCCAATTGGACATGCTGAATTGACCCTAGGTGTGAGTGTGAGTGTGTGCGTGAATGTGTATGTCTGCCCTGCGATGGACTGGCGACTTGTCCAGGGTGAATCCTGCCTTCTGCATAAAATTATGACCACCTCTTTGTTTCTACGCTCATTGTCTATTTTATCAGCTCCACTTACTATATAGGTGCGCTTTGTAGTTTTACAATTACAGACTGTAGTCCATCTGTTTCTCTGCATACTTTGTTAGCCCCACTTTGCCCTGTTCTTCAGTGGTAAGGACCCCCATGGTTCCTCATAGAGCAGGTACTATTTGGGTGATGGATCATTCTCAGCACTGCAGTAACACTGAAGTGGTGGTGGTGTGTTAGTGTGTGTTGCGCTGGTCTGAGTGGATCAGACACAGCAGTGCTGCTGGAGTTTATGTATTTTTATTACAGCTAGTATTCAATGTTCAGATTTTTAAAATCCATATCATAAACATGTTCATTGTGAGGGGAGATCTGCAGTCTCTTTGCTCAAGAGAAATCCTATCACTGCCTAAATCTAAATATTACATCATTCTGACGCTTCTTATGGCTGCATCAACCTCCTTATTTAAACTTAAACATTACAAATATAGCGCAATTTAAAACTGATAATCATAAACATGTAAAACGTCTGAGGATTATAACAAAACAAATTTGGTAAAAATTAATAATAAGGACATTATGGCCATCATCATGATGGACGTGCAGGCGTATTGCCTCAGATAGAGCAACAGATGATGCAGCATCTATGCATTTAAATCTATGGCCACTTGCCTTTTAACCTTCATACATCCTATCCAGCATCATCACAGTTCTCTTGTGTTTTCACTACACCAATATGGGATGATGAATTATAACAACAATAAATGAACTTGTTATTTTTATGTGTTGACGATTCAGTTTTAAATTATTTGTTTACATGAAGAACAAATAACTTACTCATAATGTTGGAGTTTGGTCCAGTGTTAACAGCATCATCATAGATATCTGTCACTGTTGAAAAGTAAAAATTAAATAAAATCAGCTTCAGTATCATCAGTGACTGTGTTCATGTTTGAGATCACATTATTGTTACATTACAAGTCAAACCTGTTACAACAGCTGAGCTCTGATAAGCACTGATGACATCATCATAATTCTCTGGTACGTTCTCTACACCAAAACACAGAGATGTTTTAAAGGATATGAAATCATATTTTATGCAGTTATATTTGTCAGTTGTTTCAGGCAAAATCAGTGAATGTAGGTTTTGATAACACTATTTTGATTGTTTATTAAGTTTTACAAAATATAACAATAAAAATGATGAGCATTTGTTATGGGCACCAAAATACCCCCTGTACTTATCTGTGGACCACTGCTGTAAGAGACAGTAAAGCTCCACAAATGCTTCAGAAAGCCAACAATTTACAATTCAAAATGTACAATTTCACAGCATTTGCAATGATTTTTAACCATAATTTAAAAACTAAAACCCCAAAACAGAAACACACCTGCTACACCAACAGAGATCTGTCCAGCAGTGATGACATCATCATAGCTCTCAGCTGTGTCCTCTTTTGCTGATTCACCTAAATCAAATTAAAGCAGTCTGACTTTACAAACAGTTCAATGATATTTTTACATTGTGGTTTAATGTTTAAAAATAAAATAACAAGATTAATTAATAAAGGAACTTACTTATCAGGCCACTGGTGGTGACATCATCGTAATGTTCTGCCTTTACTCCAGTCAGAGACTTTGCTGCAAAAAAAGCAAACTGTATCACATTTAATTACATGTAATTACATTAAAACACTCATTCAGAGACTCTTTGATGTTACAATTTCTGTGTGACTCCATTAAGATTATGCATCTAAATCATTTCAGTTACACTTTCTATGAATGCCATGTCTGTAAGCATCTATAAACACATTTACAACATGTTATAATGCATGCATATGGCATCATAAACATGATTATAAACATTTATAAAAATGAATTACACTTTATAGCCATGTTTATTATACATTATGAATTGTTAATATAATGCATTATAAGTAGTGTTAATAACATGTTATACTGTCAGTGCCAAAGAAGTCAGTCCCAGCTTGGAGAGCGTAAAATAAAGACAAATACCAAGCTAACGGTGGTGTACATTGACTTTTCCATGTTGGGTAAAACACTGATGGCAGCACTAGTTTAAAATCTGACATTGGAAGCCTGTAATGTGCTGTACTTTGTACATTGAAGTGTTTCAGTAAATCCTTCAGTAAATACTTCAACTTGTAGCCTCACCCTTAACACTGGAGGAGGCTTTAGTACAGTATGCTTTACTTAGAGTGGACAAATACGACTTATGAGCTTTTATAATTTGTTATGACCAGTACTTATAATTTATTATGTTAACAATTCATAATGCATAATAAGCATGGCTATAATGTGTAATGCATTTTTATAAATATTTATAGCCATGTTTATAATGCCTTATGAATGCATTATAACATGTTATGAATGTGTTTATAGATGCTTACAAAGGTGACATTCATAGAAAGTGTTCAACCATCATTTCTAACAGACACTTCTGATCTAGAGATTAATCTTTTTTTTTAACAGAGAAACAAACATAAATACGGGGCTGAAAATAAAAGTATTATCTTTTGAAGTTCGTAAGTAAAAAGTCTCTAAACAGTTTAATTGACTCATATAACTAAATACATATAACTGAGTAAATGTAGCTGAGTGATTGTAAATAATTACTAACTGCCTCTGATGCAGTGTTTTAAATGCTGGATTTAATCTGAGCCTAAATGTTCTTGGCTTAAAACAAATGACTAAAAGAGAATATATTCAGTGGGGTTATTAAAGGAGGAGTTTGCATTTTTTGAGAGTAAATTTATAAAATGCATTTAAAAGATCAAAACAAAAGTGGAACTTATTATCATTAATATTATTTATTATTTATAATCAATATCTAACTGTAATTAAATGCTTAAAAATGATTTGGAAACAGTTTCCAAAGAACTAACCTTGGGCCACATTCACCAATCTCTTCCTAAGCCTTTTCTTAAATTTGTTCTTGAGAAACATTCTAAGAAAAATTTAAAAACTCAAATTTAAGCAGGAATTTCTTCTTAACCCTTTAATGTCCTCATCAAGCGAAAAGGCTTGATATTTTTTTTAAATAATGTTTGGGCAATAGTAAAACAATTGGTGTTTTTTTTTTGTTTTGTTTTTTTTGACCCCACAATTTTTAAAATATTTACGTCTACCAAATGGTTGAGATGGCACTTTGTGGCATGTATAGTGACTCAAAATGTGCTCTACCAAATGGTTGAGCAGAACATTAAAGGGTTATGATCAGTTGGTGAATGAGGCTCTTTGTTCTTATATTTTCAGGTTTTTTTTTTAATTATTTATTTAATATACTCAGTCATGATGTGTTCATTGTTGACAGTATTTTAGTTTTTAATAATTATTATATCAATTAATCTTAAAGTTAATGTATTTTATTATTCGCAGTTACTGTTGCAGTTAACAACTGTATGAGTTAATCAGCCTGTTTGTTCTGTAAATGTACTTTACTTGATGTTAACTCCGGCGGTTAACAACTGATTCATTCTCATATTTACTTATTAGTAATGTAGCATAATGCATTATCCATTACTAATGATTCCTATATTCGTTCATGAGTTATTGCCGTATAATTACTAGGTTACTGAGAAAGCTTTGAAAGCTTACCTGTCATAATGATGGAGTCTGGTCCAGTGGTAACAGCATCATCATAGTTATCTGTCATGTCTTCTGTCATAATGTAGAGATAAATGTCATTAAATCAGCATCAGTATCATCAGTGACTGTGTTCATGTTTGAGATTACAGTATTGTTACATTACAAGTCAAACCTGTTACAACAGCTGAGCTCTGATCAGCAGTGATGATGAAGCACTTTGTGATTTGTGAATTTAGATGTAAGATAGTTAAGTACTGATAGATCCAATATAGTGGTGCATTTCTCACGCAGTGGCTGCTCCGGGGCCTGGAAACATGGAGCTTTTGTTTCTTGTAGTCACTTTCTTAAAACAATTTTGATCAAGATGTGCATCCAAAACATTGGTAAACGTCTGTCATTGCATGACCCTGCTTGATATGGGAAAACAGAGTTCAGCTGTAATAAATTACAGACTGTTGGATGTGGTGCTCGACCTACAGAAGGGACTGCATGATGCTGCTGGCTGGGAGAGAGTTCGTTGAAAACTGTGTGCCAGAAAGTGGAAACACAGTGAACACTCGGGCATTCAAGCTAGGCTAATGCTAACCCTAGCTCTACCATTTCTTCTGCTGTCCACCATCCACTCTCTCAACAATAAACTGGATCACCCCAGACTACAGCTAAACTGTTTTTGTTTTTACGGAAAGGTGGATCGGTAACAGCATCCAACTAGTGGAGCTAACAGGTGACTGCACCGACAGGGTAACGGCACTGTCCTTTAAAACCTGTGGTGGTGGTTTGTGTTTTTACAAACATGGTGTACATTCCACCACGCACTAATGCGAGGGAAGCACTGAACAATCTTTATGGGGTTATCAGTCACTGCAGACTTTAATCATGCAAATCTGAAGTCAGTGCTACATAAAGTCTACCAGTATGTTGATTTTGTGACTGGTGCATTAAATATATTGCACCTTGTTTACATCAATATCCATGGTGTCTATTAAGCTGAACCTCAGCGCCACCTCGACTGCTTGGACCACATCTGTATTATGTTAATTCCAGCATACAAACCTCTGCTCAAGGGAGCCCAGCCAGATCTGAAACAGGTGAGAAAATAGTCTGAAGGACCATCTCAGCCATTCAGGACAGTTTTGAGCTCACAGACTGGAATATTTTCAAGGACTGGCTACATTAGCAAGTGCATAGATGATGTGACTTCCTTCAAGACCTTCATCATTCATACTAACCAGGCTCTATCAGCAACAATGATGAGTCAGCATACAGGGAGGAGGTTGAGAGGCTTAGGGACTGGTTCAAAGGCAAAAATCTCTCTCTTTATGTTCATAAAATGAAAGAGATGATTGTTGACCTCAGGAGGATTCACAGTGATCACTTTCCACTGCACTTCACTGATTCAACTGTGGAGAAAGTCAAAAGCTCCAGTTCCTTGTTCCTTGGTGTGCACATCAGTGATGACCTCACCTGGGCCCTAAACACCACCTGCCTAGCCAAGAAAGCCCAGCAGCAATTTCACTTCCTGAGAAGGATGAAGATAGCAAACTTTCCCACTTCCATCCTCACTACATTCTGCACGGGGATGGTAGATAGTGTCCTGACCAGCTGTCTCATTGTCTGGTATGGGAATGGCACCGTCTCAGACCACAGGACCATATAGCAGATTGTAAGGACAGCTGAGAAGATCATTGGTGTGTTTTTACCCACTTTCAATACCTCTTACCACAAGCACTGTATCCGCAAGGCCACCAACATTGTCGACGACCCCTCCCACCCCTCTCATGGACTCTTCACCCTTCTGCCATCTAACAGAATGTATGGCAGCATCCGTTCCACCACCTCCAAACTCTGCAAACAGCTTCTTCTCTGAGGCAATCAGATTATTGAACACACTGATGTCCCCCAGCATCCAACTGAACTATGAAAGCTACTATGAGACCTCTTTCTATACAGTTATATAGCTGACAGTGATTGGACTAGGTCCTTTATCACTCAATCGCTTGATGCCAAAACTTATTTATAAATGTATGTGTATATATACAAATATATATGATGCCCAATTATATATAGTTTTGTTGTCTAGTATTTGTTGTCTTGTATGTGTGTATATATATATATATATATATATATATATATATGTATAATTATTTTGGATGCATATATTGTATATATATATATATATATATATATATATATATATATATATATATATATACCCATATGCTTTTTCCTCCAGGTCCACTTATAGTATTTGTGTATCATAATTTTTTTACATGGCCATTTTTCAACCTCTATTTCTCTCTACAATTAAAAAGCCTTTTTGTTACTGTTGCTTTAAGCCTGATAAATGTAATCAAGCCTCAACTCGAAATGGCTGTCCTTTATTGTGCCTCATTCAAAAAGATGCTGCACTCCTCATAACTTCAACATAAATGCATGGAGTTTCACTGCTGTAGACTGAATAGGCATGTATACCTAAATGATTTTTATATGGGCATTTTGAAAACTAAATGGTTTATCTAATATATAAAGCTCCTGTATTTAAAAATAAAGTGAGGAACATTTTTTTTAAAGATATGGACCCTTAAAAATCTAAAATCATGCTTTAGATTGTTGTTTCATCAAGTATTTCAGATATAACCACAGAAAGTTTTATTAGACGCAGAAACACACCTGCAGAGATCTGTCCAGCAGTGGTGACATTTTCATAGCTCTCTGCTGTGCTGTCTTTTGCTGATTCACCTAAATCAAAACAGCCTGTATTTACAAACAGTTCAATCAAATGTTTACATTGTGGTTTAATGTAAAGATAAAATCAAGTGATTAATTAATATAGGAACTCACTTAGCAGACCACTGGTGGGGACATCTTCATAGTAGTCTGCCTTTACTTCAGTCAGAGACTTTGCTGCAAAAAGAGCAAAAAGTATTACTTTTAATTAAATTTAAATCTTAGTCTGATAGATTTCTGACAGACGCTTCAGAACTGGAGATGAATCAAATCTTTAAATAGAGAAAGAAATTAAAGATAATTTCACTCTGAAATTGCAAAGAGGTATTAGGCAAGGCAAGTTTATTCATATATGAATAAATGAAAACATAAAGAGATGATTCAAATTAAAATATAGAGATGTAGGAAAATAGAAATTAAAAATATGACTAACATGTATAAAATCAGATGTTTTGCATTGTGCTGTGCACAATTTGCTCATGAAAAGTGTAGTTGTGCTGTCATTTATGCACCTTTTCTTAAAACAAATATGTCTTTATCTTTATGTCTAGTGAGGCCCATGTTTAAAACAGAAAATTCAGTAATGATGTGACAAAGCAGCATCTTTAACAGCAAGACCTTATGAGACCACATTGAAAGTGTATCCATGAAGGGTGTACTCCTGGTCACATGCTGTGAGAGTTCAAAAAAGTCCAATTGGGGCCACAGTTCCTAGGCATGACTATCCTTGGGATCATCAATTAGGATATTAAAATCACCAGCGATAACAAAATGATCAAAAATCATCAACAAAATTAGCATAGTAGACAATTACTGCAATTAACTGCATATAGAAACTTACAGGATTAGAAGCCACCAAACGATCACTGCTTGCATTGGAAAGAATCAAATGCAGCAGCTATACATCCACTTTCTTGCTGGAATGTGAGACATTTATAAAGTTTGGTGGAGCTGACTCAATTAATACAATAGTAGCACTCACTTGTTTGTGAGAGATCCGATACTGAGAAGAGCTAACTTAGCAACATGTTCACTTTGCTCCAACAGCTGTGTCTCACATTTTACATACTTTAGATTGGATACATTCACATTATCTGACATGTACTCCCTGTTCTTTTTTATGATAAGTACTAGAATGGAAGAGAATACAGGCACACTTTCTCTGAGGTGCTATAGTTGGTGGGGCAGCTTGACTCTTCTTAGGGTAAAGTCTGGGGGATTGAAGTGGAGATGAGACAGTAGATCAGGGTGAAGGAGAAGCTGGTCTGATTTTTCACTGTATCTGAGTTCTGGCTGACAAGGCAAGTGACAGTCTCATCCCGGCTGATAACAGCTTCTCCATGGTCGTTGGGATATTCAGGTGGGGTGGGAAGTTGAGATGGAGGATAGTGTGGATTGCTAATGGGATTTTTGTTTCTCTGGAGTTAATACGGTTTATCGTTGTCATGGCTGTCATTCAACAGAGCAGCAAGATTAGTACCAAGCAGATTATAAATGCATTTTATTTACACAGTTAATTAAAAGTCTCTTGATACTCTAGTGAATGTATTTACTGCTGCTACATCATTAATATGTTGTTGATATGTTACTGAAAATCTGTTGAGTATTTATTTAATCTAAAAAAAGACCACTCAAAATAAAGTTATTGAAAAATGTCCACTTTTGGCCTCAAAGTGCTCCTGGCTTGTCCATATATATAATGAGCTCAGATGCTGACCTGTCCACAAAATCAAATGGAAAAAAAAAAAAAAATCTTATATATTGTATCATTGGCACAGAAGAAGATGCAGAAAACATTATGCATGTGGGCAAATCAAATCAATTACATTTACATTGATACACTTAAACTATTTGTGCTTTGTCTCATGGAGAACACCTGATTCAACTCATTCACTAATTAACAAGCTCCTAGTAGGCTGGGTCAAGTGTGTAGTGCAGGGCGTCATCAAGAATAAGATCGGTAAATGTGACAAGAAGAAGAAGAAAGAACTAGAAATCAATGTAATGGCAAAAGTTACCTAATGACAAAATGTGTAATGTAAGTGTTACAAACAATTTAATTTATGATGGTAAGGCAGGACAAAGAGTCAATTCTGTTGCAATTAATGCAAGTAAAAACATTTAGTTCAAATTTGTTTAACTTCATAACCCTGGATGACAACACAGGAGGATCAATAGCCATCAATCAGACTCAGGAGCTAACTCCTTAATTCAAATTGTAGACTGTACCGCTACACAATTCTCATACCTGTGAAGTCATTAACCTTAGCAAAGAAGGAGATGCAGGAATCATAGCACTTTTGAGGGAAGGCTCTTGAATTGAACACAAAATAGAAAAACACCGCCGCCTAGTATTAACAAATGCAGCAGGGTAGACAGCAGGTCATTTCTAGCCTTAGACAGCCCGTTTATGTAAACACTTCAGACTCACCTTCTACCCCACAGTCCAGCACAACGCATACTTTATTGCTTCACCTCTTAAACCGAACTTCAACAAATCATTTAGACATTTAAGTCTTTCACTGCTGCCACAGCAGTACCCATGGTGCTTCAGGCTCACTGCTCCACATGGCCAAGCCTCCCACGGGTCCTGGCCAAATGAGCCAGTAACGATACCTACAATATACACATTCATCTGTTTTTCTCCCTCTCTCTCACTCTCTCTCTCTCTCTCTCTCTCTCTCTCTCTCTCTGACACACACACACACTCACCTACACACACCTACACACACACACACACACACACACACACACACACAAATACACACACACAAACACCTGCAGCTGTGTGGTTTCTCTGACAAATTACGCAGTTTAACTTCAGCTGCCGAATAGATGCTTATCAGCAGAATTAACACACTACACTACATGTAGATCTACTCTAACTGTACATTTCATCTAATATACACTAAACTCTCATTTAACTGATTTACTCTCAATATTAATACACAGAGAAAGAAATACTGAAAAAATGGCTGAAGATTCTGTATTAGTTATTTATGTTAAACTTTAAAATCATCATTTAATCATAATTCAAGAAAATTAAACATTGGTTTGATCACTGGGCAAGTGGGCATGCATTGCAGTGTGTGTTCTGTTATGTCAAATGATTTAATACAATTATTTTAATTTAATACAATAAGCTTTACAAAAACATTCCATTTATCACTCACCCTTTTGAGTCGAGTCATTTCTTTTAGTGATGTATTTGCTGTCAATCTCCTCATAGACTGCCTCAGGCAGAGTCTTACGCTTCCTCTTAGAGAGCACTGTGAGGGGGCAGAGAGAAACATGAAGCCAGTTCAGTAGAAGTGAAGACTGATGACAGACTGAAGGACTAATGATGTTTAGAGAATGTACAGAAAGTGGATTATAGATGATCTCTGAATCTCTCTACCTCTCCTGAGCACTCTGTTCTGGTAAAACAGCACAACCAGAAGCACTAAGGCCAGGAGGAGCAGCACTCCCAGAACCAGGAGAGACACTGGATAGATGGACTGAACAGTAGTTGGATGAGTTTGTGGAGGACTGATTGTTCTTTTTGCTGATTCACCATCGGTAAATATAAAACATATTAGAAACTGTGTAGAGCACTGAACAAATTACTTAAAAAACATTTAGAAAAATGACCAAGAAAAAATAAAAAGACAAAAAGTGTACCTGTGGTGGTGGAATCAGTGGCTGTTATTTCAGATGTAGTAGTACTAGAAGACACAGATATGTCTGTATATACAGAAATAAAACTGTCAGTGAAACCTAAATATGTTATGCACATTCACCAAAGTGAAAGGTTTGGTTTTATCTAGCATTCTTATGGTTTTATTCACTGAATAAGAAAAATTAACCAACATTAACAAAGCCGAATAAAATTGTCTCATAGATTATTAAAACTGGGACAAATGAGTCTCGGGTGGAGTCGAAACTCCAAACTCCGGCAGACTCCTCTGACCTGTACAGGTGACTCCAGCATCCTGCCTGTGTGAGCAGTCAGTGTGGTTCTTCAGGGAATGAGGACAGTCCCACAGGTGAATCTCATTCCCTCTACACTTCACTCTGTTCAGCCAGATAGGTCCTTCACCAGCACCAAAGACAGCACTCCCATCAGCACTCAGTGCCGGCCCACAGTCCAGCTGTCTGCAGACCACCTGAGCATCCTTGATGTCCCACAGATCATCACAGACCGACCCCCACTCAGCGTTATGATACACCTCCAGCCTCCCAGAGCAGCTTCCATTTCCTTCCCTCAGCCTGAGAGGCAGGTGATCTATTTCACACACATCACACATGAGGAGATATTGACAAACTTCATCACAAAATTTATGACACATCTGTGTACCAAAATGTGGGTTTTCTTTACTGCTAATAAAATAAAAAAATGGTTAAACAAACATTTAGCCCTTTTTTTGCTTACTTGTGCATTGTCTCTGCTGTGTCTGTTTGGGAGATGATGAGCACCTCTGATGACTTTGTAACACATGACGACTTTCATTTTCTGAGAGAACGGTAAGATAATTTATTCATCTTTGAGCTGTTACACACAAAGCTGTTTTGCTTATAGATTTGACTTTCCATAGAATTCTGCTCTACAGCTTTTTCCATCACATTCATTCAACATTAATCAGGTCCTTATATTGTACACATTTTACTGATTTCAGTATTCAAAACCACTACAATCTACCTACCTGAGCAGGTAATGCGAGCCACCTCATTGCTATTATCACATGTGTTCTGTCTCCAGGGGGAAGATGGGCAATGCCACAGAGTGGAGTCATGCTTCCTACATTTTAGATGATCCAGCCAGTTAGGAGCCGATTCCACTCTTGCTTTGGCTCGGTTCTCACTACCAGATCTTCCACAGTTCAGCTCTTGACAGATCAAACTCACTGTTTCTTCATCCATCCCATTTACACACACATTACCCCAGGTTCCATTGTAGAACACTTCCAGATTCCCCTCACAGCCCTCAGTGAGTCTGATCTCTTTAAATTCTTGTGAGAGAAAGTTGACTAAGTTTATCAGTCAGTTTTTAATATACTTGTTTACAATTTTCAGATCTTTATTGATTAGTGGACTACTAGTGCATATTGTTAGTGCCACTGTAGAGAGGGTTATCATCTTCAAGTTCCTTGGCATACACATCACAAAGAACCTCACATGGACTGAACACACCAAGCAGCTCTTCTACATCAGAAGCCTGAGAAGGTTTAACATGAACCCCCACATTAGCTCACTTCACACTTGTTCTGTTGAGAGCATAACAAAACACTCTCTGGTTACTTCTCTTGCAATGATTTAAAAATAAATAAATAAAAAAAAGACAATAGTGCAAAGAAAATAGACAAAGGCACAAAGACAATAGGTGTATAGACAACATATACAGATATGTGTATGAGCAGTAACTGTAGGTCAGAAGGCAGAAATAGAGTGCAAATTGTACTTACTATACTATCATAAATACCAATAATAGTTATATAGTCTTGTGCAATAACAGTTTAGGTGTTAATAGTGAGTATTAAATGGAAGAGTATAGTATGTTGAGGTAAACCAGATCTGGTGTGCAAATTATAATAAGTGTTTGTAAACAGCATCACAGATGTTATATATGCTATATAAGTGTAAGGTAAAGGTAAATGAACATTAGGAGTTTAATGTTCAAGCATACAGCTTACAGTGTAAATGTTCAAGTATAGAGTGCATAAAGCTTAAATGTTTCCAGTTAAAGTGCAATGTACATACAGTCGCATGAGCTAGTGGAGCTCAGTGTGTGGATATGCTGAGTAGACTAGGAGGATCAGGGTTAGATCAGTAACAGTCCGTAGTGTGTGTATTCATGTTCAGGTAGGTGTTGCTTGTGTGACCAGTTTAACAGCTTATGGGTAAAAAAACTGTTCTTGAATCTGGTGGTTCTGGCTCAGATGTACCAGTACCTCTTTCCGGATGGCAGAGGTCGAAAAAGGGAATGGCTGGGATGTGTGGGGTCGGAGGAGACGGCTTTCCTCAGACACCTCTTCTTGTAGGTGTCCTGTATGAGTGAGAGGGCTGGGCAGTTTTTACCACCCTCTGCAGGACCTTACATTTAGTAGCATGATGCTACTGTAGCAGACCATCTTGTCAGGATGCTCTCTACAGTGGACTTGTAGAAGTTGCAGATGAGCTGTTGTGTCAGGTTGACTCTTATTAGCCTTCAGTTGAAGTGGAGGCATTGTTGGACCTTTTTGACAATATGTGATGTGTTAAGTGACCAGGTGAGGCAACCCACTAATGACTGTCCCAACCCCCACCTGCTCCCACCTTAGGCAACATTGTGCAGAAGTGTGTAACTTCTTTTTCACTTAAGCATTGTTTAGAAAGGGTAGTTTGGATTTATACTAATTCTAAATTGTCACATTTCTTTATAAAGTAGAATGGTTAGAGATTCCAGGTAGCGTTATGTAACCATGGTGTGGAATTAAAATACTTTTCGATATAATAATCTGTAGACTCAGAGGTTACTTGTAATGGTTACCTTTGAAACAATAATGTTTTTGTATATGAAATTGTATGCTTATTATGTTCTTTTCTTTAGTGGTAACCACACTCAGAATCCTTAAAAGTTGGCGTGTGATGGAACCTAAGCAGTCCTGTAGACAAAGAAACTGCATATTCATTAGAAATTGAGTGCAAAAACCCTTTTCCCCTGCCTTAGCCCCGCCCGCAAAAGTTCCTTCTTTAAAACCGGCAAACCCGCACAGAGAGAGAGTGGGAGTCACAAGGAGAGAGAGAGACAACATGTGACTGCCCTCTCCAAAAGAAAAGCACTTAATCTGCAGATGTATTTTTGTTTTGTGTCTCAGTTTGTAGTGTCTTTGTTCAGTTCATTTTGTTTTTTATTCACTCTGTAATCTTGAAGTCTTGGTAACTGCTAGACTCTGTTTGCACATTAAATAGCCACATCTAGCTGCATCTAATTTTAAGTTTTGTCGATTCATTTTGAAGGTCTGATTGGCAACAATAGGTCATCGCAAACTCTGCAAACATAGTTTAAGAGCTTCAGACCAGAGCGAGCACGCGAGGACTGCAAGCCATCCAGTTACAGAAGTTGCTTCTGCAGCCCGATGTCCCCAGCCATTGCTGAGAGCAGAACTAGGAGAGACCGCAAGACGACGAAAGCCCATCGAGGTTCACCTTGCTCAACCGTTCAGGCTGGTCTTGTGGTGTTCTGGGGTAATGGCCTAGTGACTCCACTGCGACCTGTGTACACTCCCGTGCATCCCACGCAGCTATAGTCCCAAGGCTATAAGATACTTTCACTTCTTGATATGGTTCAGTTTCACTGCATCACTCTGTTCCCCTTCTTAATCTAAACTTAGCTTAGTCATTACATAATTGTTAGTATTGTATTCTGCATGCTGCCCAAATGCCATCAGACTCAGCTAATTACAGTTTGTTTATCCGGTGAAGTGCTTATCTCTAGTTCCTTTGCATACCTTTACTTTATCATTTAGTGCCTATATCCCTTTTGCAACCCTTTAATTTAGTTCTCATATACCTTTATCAATAAATGAACCTTTATTAAAGCTATCACTGGTGGTTCTGTGGGTGTAATTATCACAACCGTTCATTGGATCCCTGTCCATGGGCAAACCCTAACCTGAGATTAATTTAAGTAGCTGTATTTTATGGTAAGTGGCCTTGTCCTACTACATTGAAGGCAGAGCTGAGGTCCATAAACAGCATTCTGACATAGGTGTTCATTCCTTCCAGGTGGTGGAGTGCAGTGTGTCTTGTCAAGGAGACTGTGTCATCAGTAGATCTGTTTGTGCTGTAGGCAAACTGATGGGGATCCAAAGTGCTAGAAAGACTGCTCTTTATGTGAGCTAAGATCAGTTTCTCGAAGCACTTCATCACTATGGGTGTGAGACAGATGGGATGGTAGTTATTCATGAATGAGATGATGTGTTTCTTTGGTACTGAGAATATGGTTGTGGCTTTAAAGCAGGCGGCAATGGTAGACTGTGCTAGGGAAATGTTGAAGAAGTCTGTGAAGGTGACAGCCAACTGTTTGGCACACGCTTTCAGGACCCAACCTGGAATACCATCTGTGCATGCTTCTTTCCAAGTTGACACCCCAATCAGTGCTTTCCTCACCTCATCTGCAGTCAGTATGAAGGCTGGCTCTGTGGAGGCGGGCAGGACAGTCATAACCTGAGTCTGAGCAGTGATCTCAAAGTGGGCACAGAAAGTGTTCAGTTCAGCAGGGAGGGAGATGTCTGTAGTCACTGAGTTACTGACTTTGCTTTTATAGTCAGTGATTGCTCTCTTCCTTTGCCATGTGCATCAGCGATCTGAATTGGTGTTGAAGTAGACTGGAATTTGTGTGCTCTACTTGTAGCTTGCAGCCCTGATGCCAGCCTTTGGGTTGCAACTGGCAGCTTTAATTTGCTCACTGTTGCCAGATTTGAAGGCTGCATTGCATGCTTTCAGCAGACTGTGGACTTAACTCTTCTTCCACGGTTTTTGGTTTGGAAGTTTGTGAATTTGCTTTGTTCAAATCATATTATTTACATACTTCTTTATGAATCCGGTGACAAATGTCGCATATTTATTTACATCAACCCGTGAATACATTCCACCTTGACTGCAGTTTTAAACATGTTCCAGTCAGTACACTGATAGCAGTCCTGAAACACTGACTTTCCTTTCAGGCCACACACATCATGTTCTCACCATTGCTTTGACCCGTTTCAGCAGCTGTCGGTATGTGGGCTTCATCAGCAGAGAGAGGTGGTCACTTTTACCAAATGGAGGAGGTAGTGTGGTGCTGTAAACCTCATTGACATTTCTGTAGATGTCTCAGTGTGTCCAGCTTGTTTTCAAGTGACTGGACATTTGCAATGAGTAAACTGGGAAGTGATATCCTAGCTAGCGTCGCTGGCCTTGGCCGGGTTTAACTAGGACCCATTCACCCACCCCACCTCTGTTTATGTTTGCAAGGCTGTTGTCAGCATCTTCTGGTCTGACGTGAAGCTGAGGTTGACTTGAGGCCTCTGGGGTAAACAATGGTCAGCATGGGATTGAGAAATGGTAGGCTGAATGTATTGTCCTTACAGTGTTTTCTGATGTCTAGTAATGTTTACATCTTAGACAATGTATATAATATATAAATTATTACATGTACAGTGGTTGGTTAAGGTGATCAGGGGCCTCTACGCTACCCTTTGAATAGGCTCCACAACCCTCCCACACAAACACCAACACAAACACTCCCTCTTTCCACTACAAGAGGAAAGAAAATACAAAGAGAAAATTATGCTACTCCTCAAAAAAATGGAAAAACAGAATGATGAGTCACGTGTACATATGCACACACTCATACACTAGTTTGAATAGTAAGTACAGTACCAAGTACAGTAATGCAGCTGGTAAATCGGAACACAGCAAGTCTGTGAGCTGATTACGCAAGAGGCTTTGAGATCAACCAAGCACTGGATAAAGGCGCAGCTGAGATCCACCTTCTTACATTACTCAAGAACAAAGTCAATCTGCAGCCAGTTATGACAGTTACACAAACATCTCTTAATATACAAGAGGAAACAAAATTCCTACCTTTAGAATTTTTTCTTTCTGTATTCATTTAAGAGAAGGCATTTATTAGACTAGTGAAAGTCTGTTTTGATCCAATGTTGACCTCTGTGTATTTTTCACCAGTGCCAATTTGGAAAACCAGTGTTTACCACTCGCTTTAGTCACTGACAAAGTCATAAGCAGTCTAAGAGCCAAATGTAACACTACCCCTGTATGGTGGAAACAGCAGACACTACCTATATATACTCGTTTGCTTTAGAGCGTTTTAAAGAAGTACATCTTCTGGTGTTTATGTTGATGTTCTGACACAATTCCAGGCCCTGTATGCCCACATCTGTTCATCAATTTTCAGCCACTATGCTTGGTCCGAGCTGTAAGAAGAGGGAGCTGCTGTCATTGTCAGCGTTTCTTGGGTCCCCTCTTCTGTAGCATCTGTTAGAGTTCCCTCTGATGCAGCAGTTGAGTTTGTGGAGGCCATGGCAGCTGTTGGTGATTTTTCCTTTGCCTCTGTGCTCTTCAACTGATTACAGTGGCAGAACCTTGCTTTTCATGATTGCAAATAGTTTAGTTTGTGTCTATATTTGAGCTAACTGCAGTTAACCCTCTTAATATTTAGCCAATATACTTTAAACAGACCTTACCGACATACTTACTTGCTGTAGAATCAGGCAAAAACTACAACTGACCTACGAACCTTTCCAACCTAACCAATCCTGAACTCATGAAGTTAGTTCATTATAATGGGTCAAGGTGGGCTCATTTTTTTGATAAAAATATAGAATATTTTTTTTCTTGCCAGTCAGTGGGCTCCAATCCATGTATGGGCCTTTTGGCCGCAATCTAGGGTAGCCTGTCAGTTAATCCACCCCTGGTTATACGTTATTGTTATAACACATAACAACAACAAAAATATGTGAGGATTTGCTTTTTAAGCATAAAATGCTTAATTTGTTATAGAAGTGAAAATAATACACCTTTAAAATCCACACAGTCACACACTCACTCAACAGAGTCTTCTCCATAGTACAAAGGAATTGCCCCTAATATCACTTTGACAATTCATGTGGTTTTTAGATTGGCATGTTTTTCATCTATAACGAAGCGTAATGCTCGTGGTTTTTTACTGCTCTGATCTGAATGGGCACAAAACATTCTGCATAGTACAGATGGAAATTTTCTTAATATCATTACGGCCATTTACTTTTCAGCATTTAGATTTAAGGTTCATATCAACTCATTAAGATAATGAGATTCCTATATTAAAATATAAAGAGATATCCAAACATTGCAAATGAACATTACCATAATTCTCTATCCTTACTTAAAACCTTGAAGAATTATTAGGTACAACAAACTGAAAAGCTGATGAACACACTTTACCTGAACACATGACCCCTACGTCTTCTTTGTGTTCACATTCATACTTTCTAGACAAATGATATTTGCAGTTCCACAGGGACGTCTCGTTCCCCTCACACTCCACCTCATTCAGCCATATGGGTCCAGTTCCAGGTCCAAACTGGGCTGGTACCAGAGCACTGAGGGCCACTCCACACTGCAGCTGTCTGCACACCACCTGCGCATCCTCAATATCCCAAAAGTCATCACACACTGTCCCCCATGAGCCACTGTGGAAAACCTCCAGCCTTCCTGCACAGTCTCCCCCAGAACCAACCAGCCTGATGGAGCTGGGAGCTAAATTAAAATTACCCACACACACACACACACACACACACACACACACACACACACACCGTCAATGTCTGAGACTGAGATATGAATTATTTCTCACATGGTGAGCCATTTATGCACAATGTACATATTTAATTATCTGCATTACCCAATGATTTGCCTCATTACTACAAGTTGAATAGCACACAATGATTGGATATTTAAAACATGACCATATAAAAGTAGTGTTACTGTTGCTGACAACCGAAAATATATAAAGAGTATAATATTTACAAGAGCAGGTGATTGAGAGCTGTTCTCTGGAGCTGCAGTTGACTGTTTCTGCGCTGCTGCAGTTCCCCAGATGAGCTTCACTCCCAGAACAACTGAAACCCGTCACACACATGTGTCTGTGTTCAGGACTGGATGTAGAGGAGCTGGAGAAGCTAAACACAGAGCCACAGCCCAGCTGTCTGCAGACCACAGAGGCCTCAGACTCACTCCAGGAGTCCAGCAGAACTCTCCTCCAGTCCTGCCTGAGGTACACCTCCACCTCCCCCTCACACTCCATCCCTCCAGACATCCGCACTCGCCCCTCATGAAACACCAGAGAGGATTCTGAGAAGGGAAGCTATTACTTATTTGATTGAAAAGTTTCAAATTAATATTATAATTTGATTGAGGGGTCAGACACACAGAGGCATTTACTAACATGGTGTATGTAAGTCTAAGATGGAGTACACAATTTTAAGAGCTCACCACTGCAGATGACTCCAGCATCCTGTTTATGAGAGCATGCAGTCCGACTCCATGATGAAATGGGACATTTTGACAGGTGTGTTTCGTTCCCCTGACAATCAAACACATCAGCCCAGATCTGGCCACTCCCCTCCCCAAACCAGTCTGACCCCAACACAGCCACAGCACTCCCACACTTCAGCTGACCACAGAGGACACTGGCAGCTCTCATATTCCAGCCTATGTTACACACTGTGCCCCACTCACTAAGGTACTGGAGCTCCACTCGTCCAGAACAGGAGTCAGAGCCGTTCGCCAGCCAAGTCTGAGTGTGACCTGAATCAACATCACGTTAGAGGAATGACCATTAATAAGAGCAACTTATATAATGCTACAGGTAGTGTTTAACGATAGAGGTAAATATGAACACTTTACCAATACAAACCAGTCCCACATCACTGTCATGGGTGCAGTTGTGTTTGAGTGAAGATGATGTTGGACAGAAGTAAATCCGAGATTCATTGCCTCTACACTGAAGCTCCTCTGATCACACCTGACCCTCCCCTCTGCCAAAAGCAGCTGCTCCCAGCACCTCCGCAGGAAGCCCACAGCCCAGCTCTCGACACACAACCTCTGCATCCTGCTGGTCAAAGTCAGCATCACACACTGTGGACCAGGTCACTCCATGAAGAACTTCAACTCTCCCAGAGCACAGATGAGGACCATCACTAAGTCTGGATATGCGACCTGTGTGTATTTTAATTACATTAGGAGTGGCTGTACACTCTGTCTTGCATATGTAGGAGTATATTGCACTGTATTGGTGGGGTGAACTGTTTTTGACCTGTCAGGTTTGTATTTTATTAGCTCATAGAATCAGAATACATACATCAAACTTCATTTTCCACATTTTTTCTCATATTTCCACATTTAAGAGCCACTAGTGTAAAAGATGCAATTTAATTATTGTTAAAATCTTCATCAAAATGAAGCTGTCACTGCTGACAATGATGATGTATGGCCATCGTATATTTCTTGAGAGCTTACCAGAGCAGATGGCCCCAGCATTGTGCACATGACGACATCTATGTTTACCCCATCCTAGTGAACTGCAGTGTTTCAGTGTTGACTCTGATCCACTACACTGCAAAAAATCCATCCAGATTGGTCCTGATCCTGGTCCAAAGTGAGCATCCTTCAGTACATTTACAGGCTCTCCACAGCCCAGCTCTCTACACACCACTGCAGCACCATTCATATCCCAGCCACAATGACACACTATTCCCCACTGTCCTCTATGAAGAACCTCCACTCTCCCAGTACAGCGATTGTCACCATCTGCCAGCCTCACACCGACTGTAAAACAGAGAGTAAACTCTTTTACTTTAGTCTTTAGTTAACACTAGTAAGTTTCAAACTATTATTTTACCAAATTTGATTGCACCACCAAAACACCATCACTTCAATATGATGATAATAATATAATGTCAGAACTAATCAATAAACATACTGCCATGGAAACAGAGAAATATAAAAGAACATTTTTACTATTCCATGAAAAAAGTGAGAATAGAACATTGTGAACATGTTTTATGAGTAAAATTGAATATCTATTGCGAGTTTAATACTTAGTTTATATTTTCTCAAGACACTCAAATGTACAGCTTTTTAAACAATTGTTTCTGTCAAACTGACCCAACAGTAGCATTAATCTAGCAATAACATTATAACTCTTACAGAAAAAAGTACACATTTCACATGTGAATAGGTTTGCACACTTTATATATTAGAAATATTTTGTCACGTGAAAAAATATGCAATCACATATAAAGGCGTATTCACGTCAGTGGTCAAACATCACAAGCCAATTTGACAGAGCACAATGTAACTGATCAGTTCCATGCTTCATAAACAATTTTGAATTTATTTCATCAAATGTCAGGACTAAAAAAAAAGGTTTGTAAACAATTTAATTCTCAGGTATAACTATTTATTTTGTGATTTTTATGTTTATATGATGTTCCTTCCATCCAAAAATAGATGAAAGAGAGAGAGAACAGAGAAATTGTTTATGCAAGCTCACTGTCATAGCAATCCAAACCCAACTACACCAGAATTGTACAGTAAACTGTACACATATCAAAGGCGTAACTGTTTCAGGATTTCAATTTCAATACGCAGTCACCTCTTTCAATCTCATATGGTTTATTTGTTGACTGTGTGCTGGGCTGGTGCAGATTTATAGTATACCCACTTTTTTTCTTAAGACTACACCTCTGGTTCACACAGGAAAAAATGTGTGATCACATATACAGACGTTCACATGTGAAAAAAACATATAATCACATTTACTTCTAAACATGTGTAGTGTTTGCACACTTCACATGTAAAGAATATGTGTTTTTCTTAAGGACAGCTTCTGAGCTGTGGATGTTAGCTGTGGTTTCACTAAACTTGAGCCATAGATATTTCATGTTTCGAGCTGAAAGTAAAACCACAGCAAATAAGATGAATAAGCATGAAGAAGAGCATTTCACTGCTCATACAATGGTGCAAGCAATGTAACGGTTTATTGAAAGTAGTAAATATATTTTTAATTATTATTCCTTTACCATCACACACCAGTCCCACATCATCGTCATGGGAGCAGTTGGGTTTGAGTGAAGATGATGTTGGACAGAAGTGAATCTGAGACTCGTTGCCTCTACACTGAAGCTCCTCTAACCACACCGGACCCTCCCCTCTGCCAAAAGCAGCTGCTCCCAGCACCTCCACAGGAAGCCCACAGCCCATCTCTCGACACACAACCTCTGCATCCTGCTGGTCAAAGTCAGCATCACACACTGTGGACCAGGTCTCTCCATGAAGCACCTCCACTCTCCCAGAGCAGCGAGAACCACCAACCAGCCTGACTTCTAAAATATTATCAGGAGACAATTATTTGGTGATCATGCATTACATGTGTTTGTAAATGACAGCAAAGTGTTTAAATATCTGTTTTATTAAAATGTCTAAGATGTGTGAGATGTTTGTTCACATCAAAGCAAAATGTAAATGGTCAATGCGCAATCCAGCTTAACAATAGACTTCTTAATAAATATTAAAAAAAAAACAACTTTTTTTAGTCACATAAGAAGTTTAAGATTGTAAACTTATAAAGGCCCAAGTACAGCTAAATAGCCATTAAAGCTGTTGAATGAAAAAGTAGTGTGGAATTCATGAGCAGACGTCAAAAGTAAAACTAAGTTGCAAGTAAATTTCAAGTCATGTCAGTTTCAACTCCTGAGTCAGTATAGTCAAGCCTCAATTCAAGTCCCAAGTTAATACAGGGAAGTGTTAAAGAAACTAAACATTCTAAACTTGTCAGTTCTTTAATTTTTTTCATTCTTTAGAAAATTTAACATTTTAAATTCATTAAATTAATTTCAAAACTGTACACCAAAAATTATGGTAACAGATATATAGCCTATTTAATTGACAGTATTATGGCGTTCACCATAGGCCACACTGCTGTGAGGAGCTTAGGAGGTGTGGCCATGCAAACCAGCTCTCAAAATGCACCATGCTCTCAGGTTAAAAAGTTACTACTGCTACTGATATTGCTGTTGTTGTTGTTGTTGTTGTTGTTGTTGTTGTTGTTGCGACCGAGGAGAGTGGTTTTACAGTATGTTGAAGTGTCCATCCTCCATGGATGTTCGTCCTACATTACCCCCTATTCATGCTTTTTTGTTGGCTTAGGTCTGGGCTGGGCTTTTCTTGCTGTCTATTGAAGTGCCTGTTATAAATAAAAGAGCATTTGTCCATATGGTCATTTTTGTCTTCGGAAGCCACAATGTTATCATGGGAGATGGGGTTGGGTGTTATTTACTCATCGAGTCCCCTCTTTAGCCAGACTTTGGGCCATGAATCTTTCCAAATCAAAGTCCAAGTGATTATTGTTTAAGTAAAAGTTGAGTCTCAAGTCATCAAATTCGTGAACTGAAGATAATAGTGAATAGTGTGGAGTGTATTAGCAGGAATAGGGAAAAGTCACTAAGCTGCAAGTAAATTTCAAGTCAAATAAGTTTTGAGTCCTAGGTCAATTCCCAAGTCAAGATAGTCACTCAAGTCTACACCTCTGTGTATTAGTATGTCAGTGCTAAAGGTATTATAGTAATGATTACCTGCACAAATGACTGCAGCATCTTTTTCATGATTACAGTTATGTTCACCCCATCCTGCTGATTTACAGTTCTTCAGTGTAGACTCTGATCCAGTACAGTGCACGTCATCCATCCAGATTGGTCCTGATCCTGATCCAAAGTGAGCATCTCTCAGTGCATCTACAGCTTCTCCACAATGCAGCTCTCTACACACCACTAAAGCATCTGTCATATCCCAGTAGTCATCACACACTGTTCCCCACGTTTCATTGTAATGAACCTCTACTCTCCCAGCACAGCGACTACCACCATCCACCAACTTCACGCTGTCTATATAACATAGAGAGAGAGAGAGAGAGAGGGGAGAGAGAGAGAGGGAGACAGACAGAGAGAGAGAAAGTAAATATTAGTGTTTCACGAAACATAATAAACCATGTATATAACCATGCTGCTGGGCCTGGTTCACATCAGCAGATGCTTCTTGTGAATTGCAAACTCAAAATGTTTGAGTGTTTTTAGCCAAAGTAGTTGTAACCCACACCTCCTATCTCATTTTATTGACTAGAGCCCAGGTTTGCTAACTCCTGACTTCAGTTAATTAGTTATTACCCTAAGGGTTCACATACTTTTTCCAACCTACTCTGTGATAGTTTGAATGATGTATTCAAGATAGACAAGAACAATACATTATTTTTTTCTGTTCTTGGTTTAAATAGATTGTGTTTGTTTTTTTTTATTGTAATTTAGATGATATTTTAAAATGACTTTATACATACACACAATGATAATTCCAAAGGTTTCACATACTTTTTTCTTGCCACTGTATACCAGACTATGGCACAGAACAATGGGCTATGATGCACATTAATAATTTTGAAGTCAGAGAGTTCATTAATTTCATTATTATCATTAGAAAAAAAATGCCTAAAATCATGCAGTCCAGTAGCTTCTGACACCTTGTCTATGGTAAAGAATTGCATGGAATCACAGTTTTAAAGAGCATTTAGCCACCACAGTAACACTTTACATTAAGGGTCGCTAATCAATCATTAAATATATAATAATCAACTATTAGTTTCCCATTATTTAGTTATTAGTTAACTCTTCATTAAGCATTAGCTATTACTTAGTAATTGATTAAGCACTTATCAATTAGTAATTAAGTACACTGTTAGTTGATAAGTTAGTTTGTCGTTAGTTTGTGGCTTACTTACTCATTATCTGTGTGCTAATTGCTGTTATTACATTGTTAATTAACTAATAAGTATTTTTCTTCATATAAAGAAGTAACGTGATAACTTACTAGCACCTATGTGTTAATCCTGCTAATTATCTGTTAATTAACTTTCCATCACTTCCATATATTCAGTTGCTTCACTTTTCTTACTTTGGTTCTTGTTCATTAAAGATGCTTATGGTCACATCTGACCGTAAGATGAGCGCACACAAATTCATGGACGGTTTTTTTATTCATCACGTTCACCTTGGCATATCTGTACTCATATCTGGTAGGAGTGCATGTAAATTTGGGCATAAATGCTGGATATGTGGCTAATTAAACAAAACTATTATCAACATAATCTGTGATTGCAAAAATAAGAACAACAATAGAACATTTCAATAATACTAATTTGTGTGCATGACAGTCCAGTACAAAAGTGGATGTACTTACTTTACATGCACATTGATATAAACAAGTGCTGCAACTATTTCATTTTCCATTTAAAGACACATTACACTGTGCTTTTGTTTCATACTACTGACTCACAAACACAGCTTCGGTCATACACTGCAATAATACAGCGTTTATTTTAGGGAATTAATTACACTAAACAATCACTCTACTATGTTAACAACACTGAGTATTTTGTTTTATTTCACATTTTATTTTTTTTCCAGTTGTTTTCATTTTAATACTATTTGTATAAGTTTGGTCAGCAGGGGAGGAGTGCACTCACTGCTGGACATCAAACTCCACCCATGAGCACGGCCGTTAGCTTTCATGCCAAACACTGCCGTTTTATTGGCTGGCTACTGAAACATCTACATGAATTAGGGTGTGTTTCATGTAAATGATATGTAAATGAGGTGCTGGTAGGCTGGTTTCATGCACTGAAGCTGATTTATCATTTATGCTCAAATCTCCACTTGTTTCCACATCGTACAAAATTGTTATGAATCAGACGCAGAGCAGTTCATACCGTATAAAAGGCAAAAAAACGTGTTCTTTTTTTACGTAACTTTAATGATTAATGGGCCCTTTTCACAAGATTCGTGATTACTTCCGGTTTAAGCATTAGCATGGTAAAACTCACTTCCTCTCCATAAAGCTACTGCAGACGCGATGTCAAAATGTTTAGTAGTGAACTGTAAAGCTCAAACACTGAGCTACAGCAGCTGTATTTTAGTTTTCCTGCACGGTTGTGACAGTGAGAGTAAGAAGTGGACGGAGGCGCTGATTTAACTGTAAACAGAGCTAAAATGCTGTGTGTTGTTTTTACTGCAGTTCTGCTGCAGCTGCTTCACATCAGGCAGCCTCTGTGTGTTTGTACAACACGCCAGCGATTCGGTAATCTTCTGTTTTCAAAAGAAAGAAGAACGTTTATATGTAGCATGAATGTTATAGACTTTGTTTATATTAAGCTAGCTATACTGGCTAGAAGCTACTGCTAACCAAACTAGCCCGGCTAACATAAAGCAGCTTTTTCAGATGTTTTCAGCTAGGAGTCGCGTTTTTGACTGAGCAGTGAAAGGTGGATGTTTTCTGAAGTGCTGCTTCAAAAATTGCCATGAAACTATAAGAATAATGCTGTTTGGTAGATCGCTAACATAGCTAGCATTAGAGCTAACTTAGCTTTAAAGTTTGAAGCTCATACGAAGCTGGTGCTCCTCAAACTGCTAATGGTAGGCTAGCTAATTAGCGACTGTAGCCTGCTAGCCTACCGTAAGCTAATACAGTTTAAACGATGTCTATCAAATAGACTTCACATGTAAAAGTTTTTGTTTGTGTTTATGTCAGAAGTCACTGCCATCCTGCAGCTAAATGTGTCACAGAACCTGCTCCACGTTAGCCGGCTGGTGGTAGCAGCTAATGAAAGCTAACTAGCTTCCTTATTTTGGGAATACAGCTACAGTTAGAAATGGCTTCTAGCGTTGCTAGCTAGCTACAGCTAAACAACGTCTACCAAATTCATACTACACAGAAGAACTGATTTCTTTTGAAAACAGAAATATTACAGAAATCGCTGGCATGTTGTTCAACTACAGAGACACTGCTTGATGTGAGCAGCTGCAGCAGCAGTAAGCAGGGCTACACCACACACAGCATTTTAGCTGTGTTTACAGTTAAATCAGTGCTTCCATTCACTTCCTTTTGTCATGATTGATTAAGTGGAATTTAAGAAGTAATTAATGGTCAAAATGTAAAGATCTAATGGCCATTAATCATCAAAGTTACGTAAAAAAAAGAACACTTTTTTTGCCTTTTATAAGGTTTGAACTGCTCTGCGTCTGATTCATAACAATTTTGTACGATGTGGAAACAAGTGGAGATTTGAGCATAAATGATAAATCAGCTTCAGTGCATGAAACCAGCCTACCAGCACCTCATTTACATATTTACATGAAACACACCCTAATTCATGCAGATGTTTCAGTAGCCAGCCAATAAAACGGCAGTGTTTGGCATGAAAGCTAATGGCCGTGCTCATGGTTGGAGTTTGATGTCCAGCAGTGAGTGCAGTCCTCCCCTGCTGACCAAACTTAATAGTATTAAAATGAAAACAACTGGAAAAAATAAAATGTGAAATAAAACAAAATACTCAGTGTTGTTAACATAGTAGAGTGATTGTTTAGTGTAATTAATTCCCTAAAATAAACGCTGTATTATTGCAGTGTATGACCGAAGCTGTGTTTGTGAGTCAGTAGTATGAAACAAAAGCACAGTGTAATGTCTTTAAATGGAACATGAAATAGTTGCAGCACTTGTTTATATCAATGTGCATGTAAAGTAAGTACATCCACTTTTGTACTGGACTGTCATGCACACAAATTAGTATTATTGAAATGTTCTATTGTTCTTATTTTTGCTATTACAGATTATGTTGATAATGGTTTTGGTTAATTAGCCACATATCCAGCATTTATGCCCAAATTTACATGCACTCCTACCAGATATGAGTACAGATATGCCAAGATGAATGTGATGAATGTGATGAATAACAAAACCGTCAGTGAATTTGTGTGTGCTCATCTTACGGTCAGATGTGACCATAAGCATCTTTAATGAACAAGAACCAAAGTGAGAAAAGTGAAGCAACTGAATATATGGAGGTGATGGAAAGTTAATTAACAGATAATTAGCGGGATTAACACATAGGTGCTAGTAAGTTATCACGTTACTTCTTTATATGAAGAAAAATACTTATTAGTTAATTAACAATGTAATAAGCAGCAATTAGCACACAGATAATGAGTAAGTAAGCCACAAACTAACAACAAACTAACTTATCAATTAACAGTGTGCTTAATTACTAATTGATAAGTGCTTAATCAATTACTAAGTAATAGCTAATGCTTAATGAAGAGTTAACTAATAACTAAATAATGGGAAACTAATAGTTGATTATTATATATTTAATGATTGATTAGCGACCCTTAATGTAAAGTGTTACCGCCACCACTTCTATTTGCATATTTTTTCCAAATCATGAAGCTTTTCAGCCATCAAGCCAGAGTCAACATTAGACATAGGCCAGAAGATGCCAAAGTCAGTCTTAGGAATCACTCATGTTGCACACCATATTCAACTCATGAACTAACATACTCCACATATGCATGGTCAAGTGTGTTTGAGTAGGAACAACAAAAATGTGCAAAGCATGGGGTCCCCAGAAATGACTTTGAGAACCACTGGCACAGGCCAAGACGTAGACCACATGTGTCAGGCTCCAGTCCCTGTGGGCCAATACACTGCCGACTTCAGCACGCTGCATCATTAAATACACCTGATTCAGCTCTTCAGCTAATTAGCAAGGCCTTCATGAACTGAGAGTTATATGAGGGTGAATGCTAATCTCTGCAGGACTTTGGCCCCGAAAGTCCCCAGTATGACATAGGCCGAGATAATCTCACGCGATCAAGGCGGCTGCCATACAGAGCCAGGCTCTGTAGTTGCTCTCCACAGGTTGGACATCCTGAGAGATGGTTTGATAACCACAAAGATTAATCCTCTTTGGCTACATGCTCTGCTAAAAACCATGTAGACACAAGCTGTGTTGAATACAGCATGAGGTCTTATGAAAGCCAAATGTAAACAAGATTATATAAATACTTTTATTCTGGCTCCTGAGAGAGTAATTGTTTTTGAACATTTAAAATGACACTTTTGAATAATTAATTAATAAATGGATTTTGAAGCTTATGTAAAGGTTGTATGAATGTCAGTAGTGGGTGTTCAAGCCACACCCAAGCCACACAAGGCAATGCCTTTCCAACATCAGAAAATATGTCTTTTGAAAGTGTTGTTACTTAGTTTAAATTAATGTATTATTATTATTATTATTATTATTATTATTATTATTATTATTATTATTGTTGTTGTTGTTGTTGTTGTTGTTGTGAAAATCCAAATTATGAAAGATGTCCAAATTGCTTTGCTTTCTTAGCCTGAAGACTTAACAACAGGGGCTGATATGAAACAGGCTAAAAAAGGACAGTCAGTGAGCACAAACCAACCAGTCAAATAAATTATTATATTTCTTGTTAGCATCACTGGCAATGACACTTTCTACCTAGTAAAAATAGTTAATTATTTTAATGTAAAAGAAATTACTTCATGTGAAAATAAGCAATTTAACTAGATATATTAAACTAAAATAAATACATTTAATGAAACAATGCAAAATTTTAGTTTAGATGAACAAAGTCAGTTCAAAACACTTCAAATAACTTCTGCTCTGTTTCAAACACACACACACACACAAACACACACACACACACACACACGCACACACACAAACACACACACACACACATATTTTTACATGACTTTTAAATGTTTTGTGTGAGCTTCACATTAAATCTTTTTTTTTCATTTTCATTAACTGTTTAACAAATGTAATAAATAAAAAAAAAGAGAGTACTTACCAGCTGTGGTGAGTGTGATTGTGGAGGACAGAAGAATGAGAGCCACACAGCTGTCCATCTCCCTCTGACCTGCACACAGTCCGTTCAACTCAGCCGCAGAACAAGCTTCACCTACACTCCCCCAGAGAGAATGAAGAAACTGATAGAGAGAGAGGGAGAGAGAGAGAGAGAAAGCTCCCCACAGCTGCCAATCACACTCACTATGACCTTATTAGAAAGAGGAGAGGAAATCATCAAACATTTTCAGTGACAAATCAGAGGAGGTGTTTTTTTCTTTCTCCATATTTATCAAAAGAGCGTCAGCACTGATAAACAGAACTTCACCTTCTTCTCTAGAGGTGTGTGTGTGTGTGTGAGGAGAGACGCTCGCAGCAGTGTGGTGAGAAACACAGCAACATACAGGAGACTGACTTCAGAGAGAGGAAACACTCCAGTGTAATACAGCATTAATGCTGCACCTGCAGAGAGCTGATCCACACACTGATAACATCTCGCACACAAACTGCTCTTCAGTTAGAAGACAGAAACACAGAAATAAGACAAGTTCAACTGACTGACTAAAAATCCAACAAATAAATGATCTGAATTGTCAGTAGAGAAGTGAATAGTGAGAGAATAGTGAGAGACACATATCTTTTCACATATCTTATCATATATAGAGCACAATAATGAATAAAAAGAAAGATACAGAATAAACATGTAATTTAATGTAATATAATCAACAGAACCCAATATGTTTTAACAGAATATGTTCCAACAAATAATTTAAAATGAGCTCTTATTGTGCATTTATTACTCCAATGATTCTTTTTCAACACAAGTAGTACCCTACACTATGCTCATATGACCGCTGACATCACTTCTGTGTTCTCCCAGATCTGAAAGAAAAAATAAATAAATAAATAAATAAATAAATATCAATGTCTCTTCTCCTCCATCTGCATCACTTTCTAGCATCAGTTCACAACAGGTCTGATGTCACAGCGTCACTGAAATAAAGTGTAGATAAATGTATGTGAGTGAGTGGGCATTTCTTGGTGGATGTTAAGTTATGTACATTAAAAAGTAACAATTTGAATCCAGACAGGAATAACAGATCAACTTTAGTAGAATCTGCATGACTTTTTATTGTCTAGATTTTGGTAAATGCCTGATGTGGAACACTAATAATAATAATACACGTGAGTGGAGCTTGATGTCCATGAGGGTGTGTGAGAGTGTGTGTATACGGGTGTGTGTGGTAGAGCTGGTTAGGTGTGTGTGAGGCTGTGTGTAGTAGAGCTGGTTAGGTGAGTGTGAGGGAGTGTGTAGTAGAGCTGGTTAGAGGTTGAGAATGTGTTTGGCAGAACTGTTATTTGTAATTTTATAAATTAATTATTCCCTGTAAATCTTTAAAATATCAAACTAGGCCACAATACCAAATGTCACCAAATGACAAAGCAAAGTTAGACTATCGTGTGACTCACCCTTATTTTTATATGAAGATTTTAAATGTTTATTGTCAGAAAAGTGAATGGAGGAGGCATTTCCAATTTCCAAGCATTTACAGTTTAACACTGGAAATTCAGAAAGTAAAATAGAAATCTGTTTTATAAGAATTTCTAAATTATTTATCATAGGCTATAGAAAGTGCATGGGGTCGGTCTGCTTGTGGTCCCAACCTCAGATTAGCATTACTCAGAGGTTCCAAATCATATGAGGTCAAAATAGATCATAAGACGACAGAGTAGCAGAACAAATGGCCAAAAAAGAAGGTATAAATGTCTAAGATATCATTAAAATGCATTGCCATTCCAAGACATGAATATTGATCTCTAAAAACTGGGTTATGAATTGACCTTTGAGGTCCAACAAGGTAATTTCTTGCCTAATCTTTATAGACAGGATCCAAGGTGAGAATTCTGGTGTTAAATTTTACATAGGAGGTCGATATGCAGCTTAAATGGGGGTTTGACCCTTACCGAACAGTGCAACAGTGCTGGACTCAGAAATAAGCCTTGGAAAAAAGTGCACTGCTTTTACTCATGCTCTCACAGTATAATGCAGTAGTCTGCCAAAGCACACAGATGCAACAGGCCAAAGAAGTGTCCCCAACTCACTTTATTTGCTTGAGAATATGCATTTCCATCATTTAACACCAGAAATTAAAAAAAAAATAAATCTAAATGTCTGATATTGAAAAGCATTGGCACAAAGTCCAAGAAATAAATATTAATTTCTGAAATACAGATACATGAGGCTTGACATTTTAAATTAATCTCGAAAGCTCTCTGCCAAAATTTTACTGATGGGTTCTCTGAGGTAAGAAACTCAATTCGGAGGTTGGATTTTACATAGGAGTAAACAGCCCAAATGCAAGTTTGACCCTGCCAGATGGCACCCCCACTGAGAGCAGAGAGAATGCAATAGCTCAGGACCTGAGCTTCCCATCACAAGTGACCATGTGTTGCTAAGCCTTTCTTAGCTGAGCAATAAGATGTGGAAAAACAGCACAGTTCTCACTCATGCACTTACAGTTGGACAGCATATTAAAATGGGTCTAAACCGGGCATGCACAAACAAGGCCACAAGGCATATAGTGCAGTGCTGAGTTTCCTGTATCTATGTCTACCTGTTGCCTTTAGATGAACCTTTCATTAAGTGATTTTAGACCCAAAGGCCTTGAATGGAGGATGTAGCATAAACAGCGCTCATCCTGCCAATCCAGACCAGCATCAGCTGGCTCTCATTAAGGGCAGCGTGAGCACCTGAGCCAAGAGGGACAGAGAGCTCATTGCTCCGCCTCCCTGTCACCGCCTCCGCTCCCCAGCCCTTCTGCCAGGATCGAACATGAGGTATAGTCCAGTGGCCGTGCTGTGAACAGGAGGCGGGGCCTGGGCAGTGGAGTTCGCACCGGCCTTTTACAAAGCCATGGCTCCTAGAAGCCCCAAATCAGGCATATTCCAACTAGGCCTCCATTTGATGTAGGACACTGAGTTTGGTGAGGACATGTTGTACCTTTGACTTCATAGCATTTCAGGGTCCCTTAACAAAACTGTGGCCCCTAGGATCCCCAAAACCAGATACACTCAAACTAGACGTTGAGACGCAAAGAGAACAGACCAAACACGTGGTTCTATGTAACTTTTTTGGGTTGAGAATATGCATTTTCATCATTTAACATATAAAAATAATTTAAAATCCATTTAACATGTCATTTAAAAGCATTGGCAGAAATTCCAAGAAAGTTAACCTTGGCTCCTGTGGCCCCCAATCTAGGCATGTCACCCCACTGACTTTATATGACCCTTTTTATTAGGTCTTAAATAGTAAAGTGTCTAGGAATATTACGGCAGGCCGTTACAGAACCGTGCCCCTAGGAGCTCCACGCCTGGCATAATCCAACTAGGTCTCCAAGTAATGGATGGCGCAGAGTTTGATTAAGTTAGATCATACCTTTGTCTTCACAGGACCCTTTAAAGCATTTAAAGTACATAGTTTTCACATTAAATTCACTTTTGGAAAGTACAATGATATGCAAATCATGTAAACCATATTTTTAAGGGAACATACTACAAAGACATATCAAATGTTGAAACTGAGAAATGTTATTGTTTTTTGAAAAATATTTGCATTTCCATTTTAAATTTAATGCCAACAACACATTCCAAAAGAGTTGGGACAGGAACATGTTTACTGTGTTACATTACCTCTTCTTTTAACAACACTCTATAGGCGTTTGGGAACTGAGGAGACCAACTGCTGTAGTTTTGAAAGTGAAATGTTTTCGTGTTCTTGTTTGATACAGAATTTCAGCTACTCAACGGTTCGGAGTCTTCTTTGTTGTATCTTTCATTTCATAACCCTACAAATGTTTTCAGTGGTGACAGGTTTGGACTTCAGGCAGGTCAGTTTAGCACTCAAACTTTTTTAAAATAGAGCAATGCTGTTGTAATACATGCAGAATGTGGTTTGACATTCTCTTGCTGAAATAATGAACACCTTCCCTGATAAAGAAAGTCTGGATGGCAGCATATGTTGCCAAAATATGTAGATATCATTCAGCATTAATGGTGTCTTCACAGATGTGCAGGTCACCCATGCCATGTGCACTAATGCACCCCTAAACCATCATGACCACTGGCTTTTGAACTGTGCATTGATAACAAGCTGAGTGGTCTTCAGCCTTGATTTCCAAAAAGAATTTCAAATGTTAATTTGGTGGACCACAGGACACTTTTCCACTTCCCCTCAGTCCATTTTAAATGAGCTCAGGCCCAGAGAGGGTGGCAGCATTTCTGGATCCTGTTTATATGTGATTTCTTCTTTATGTTTTAGAGTTTTAACTTGCATTTGTGGATGCAGTGATAAACTGTTTTTTTACAGACAGTGGTTTTGTGAAGTGTTTCTAAGCCCATGTGGTGATTTCCTCTACTCAATCATGTCTGTTTTTATCAAAGATCATGGCCAACAAATACTGTTTTTTGGTCTTGTCCCTTGCAAACAAAGATTTCTCCAGATTTTCTGAATCTTTTAATGTCATTATGTACTGTAGATGATAAAAAGCAAAAGTTCTTTGCAATTGTGTTGAGAAACGTTATTCTTAAACTGCACTATTTGCTCGTGCAGTCTTTCACAGAGTTATGAACCCCTCCTCATCTTTACCTTGAGACTCAGCCTCTCTGGGATGCTTTTTTTATACCCAATCATGTTACTGACCATTTGCTAATCAACCACCAGGGTTTTTTTTTAGCATTACACAACTTTACCAGTCTTTTGTTGCCCCCTTCCCAACTTTTTTGGAATGTGTTGCTGGCATCAAATTAAAAATGGGCAAATATTTAAAAAAAATGATGAAATTTCTCAGTTTCAACATTTGAAACATTGCCTTTGTACTATTTTCAATGAAATATAGGGTTTAAATGATTTGCACATTTTGCACAGCGTCCAATGGAAATGGGGTTGTACATTTTTATGCATTTTTCTTTCACAAGTGCACTTAAGATTAAAAGATTAGTTTAGAGGGACTGAAATACATTTTCTTCAAAATCATACAATAAGATAGGAGACATAATCGTAATAAATCCCTGGAGTGTGGGTGAAGATTGTCTGCCGAACTGACATGCATAAAAATGGTTGTTACAACTGCCATGAGCAAAAGACAAAAGCATTTGTTTTATTGTACTTCATCCACACACACACACACACACACACACACACATCCTGACTGGCTACTTTATTAAGCACATCTTAAGTTTCTACTCTTTGTCCATTTTTTCAGCTACAGTTACCATATAGGTTCACTTTGCAGTTTAGCTAGAAAGACTCATGAGGCAAGAGTGAAGGAAAACAGTTTTGTAATCTTCAATAAGATTTTACAAGTTGAAAGATAACAGCTTAGTAGAAATTAAAGAGTCTTTAGTGTAGGCCCCATCCTCAATCCAGGTCTTGGAGCATCGAGACCCTTGCTGATCCTGCTGGATAGTAATGGGGAGCCTTCCCCCGGACAACTAGACAGGGACCAAACTGAAGGTGGTGGGGAGGAAGGAGAGGGACGTTAAAACATATGCATCTGAAAGCAGCAGAACAGGTACATAAGTCGAGTCATTACACCAAGACAGGTGTAGGCCTGTGATTGGTCAGGATTAATGAATGAATGAATGACATAGCATTAGAGTCTTCCTGCCAGAGCTGTTGCTAAAGCTTCCATTCCTATAGTTACAGATTGTAGTCCATTTGTGTCTCTGCATACTTTGTTAGCCCCCTTTTATCCTGTTCCTCCATGGTCAGGACCCCCAACAGGAAAGTTACACCCTAAACTCTGGGAAATCACATGGTAAATTTAAATGAGCACTGAATTAAGCGAGCACTGCATTAAGTATTTATTGTAAAGTATTGTATTGTATTGTATTGTATTGTATTGTATTGCACTGCTCTGTGTTTAACTCTGTTCCTGTTTCTCTAGGTGTCTATAATGACTTTCTGATTCTAGCAGTATCTGAGCTCAGGACTGGCTTCCTCTCTAACCTATTGGTAACTAGCAAAGATACTTCCTCTGGATAGACAAAGCACTTTTTGTAAGTCGCTCTGGATAAGAGCATCTGCTAAATGCTGTAAATATAAATGTAAATGTAAATTAAAGAAAGTTGTACTCTAAGTGCCCAGTTGTTAGTTTTTGTTCCTCGTTGTTTAGTTTGGTCCTGCTGTGTCTACATTTCAATAAGAACGGCAAGTATTTTATTGGTACTGATTCATATGGGGCAGTTACACTGTAAGTTTTCCTTCCAGATGGAGCTCATTGAAGTTGCTGCAAGCCATCACACTCATGTTCTGCTGTGTGATGTCTCCCGTTGTAAGTGGAAACCTCTTCCTCCTCCCTCATTCATACCAGTGTCAGTTGTGGCACGTGTGTGTATGTGAGTGTGTGTGTTTGATTTACAGTCACTTTAATCAGGTCAGATTCTGAAACTGGGTGAGTCTTTGTACTCAGCGCTTTGTGCTCAGCGCTGCAGTTCCAGAACTCCTCTCTTTGACATCATAATGACAATTTCATTGATGTTTGTGTTTGAGGTTAATACACATTGTATAATATGTGTCATCACAAAGTGGGCAGTACAAAAAGTCATAAAGCCAACTCAGCCCACACCCACACAAATCTCTGTCCTGGACCCCATACTTACATAATTTTGTGTTTTCTCTGCTCCCACTCTCTCTCCTGGCGTAGGGCATGTTGTGGTGGTCAGGGCAGTGGTCTTTTAAAGTTTAAAGATAAGTGAATGACCCCTCAGACCAGTTAAGATGTGACTGGTCTCTACCATTTCAAAATGAGCACAATATTCAAGCAAAGAATTGCAGACTGAACCAGTCAGCATCAGCTTTGATCCACAGCCCAGATCCAGAAGCAGAAGCTCTAATGTATGTGATTAAACTGCTTTTGTTGAAAGAGAAAATAAACTCTTTGGAGTAAAATTTCCATCTTGCTATTTTTGGTGTCCCAATTCACCAGAACAGCAGATGTCACCAAAGCACCAGTGCTTCTAGAACTTCTAGACCATTTTACAATTAATCTGTCTTCTTTCTGTGATAGTGTTGCTGGTGACTGTGGAGGCCTCTCTCTCTCTCTCATCTGGCAGACGGAGCCATCAAGCCTTATAACAATCAAATGAAAGAAAGCACGTTTATGAAAGAGGAAAATAATAAATCATTCAAATTTAATTAAAACATAAAGGAAGGGTTAATTGTTAATCTGTGTCTGTCTCATCATTCTGTCTCTCTTTCTACACTTTGTCTTTTCTTTGTGGATGAATTTGATCAGGTTTGATATCACTACAAGGTTTAAAAAAGGTTGAAAAGGCTAGGCTTCAACTACAAGATACAATTCAAAATGTTCTCTGGTCTTTACTGTAGCCCAACTACATATAATTTGCATTTATTTCATCATTCACAGTAAATCAGGTCTATACACCCTAAATTTCAAAACAAATAGTAGAATGAAGCTGGTTAATGAGTTTTTTTTTTTATTATTTTATAACAAAACTGAATCCATGCTGTAAAATCAAATTGCCTTTGTCATATTTATTTAAAGACATTTTTACAAAGATATTTTCTTTTATTACAGACATTTTCAGTTATTTAATGATTAAAATAATTGATTATTAAAATATAAAGAAACAAGTACTGAAAATGAAAAAAAAGGCGAAGAGAATTCAATCTCCAAAAAATAATAAATAATTTTTTGGAGAACCTGTATCCTCGCTCACTGTCTTTGGGTAATGAACACTGATCAGTTTGCCTTTATTTGAGTTTAAGTCCCTCTTTAACCACAGAATGCCATGTTTATTCTCTGTGTATCTTTACACTCTGTGTAACCGGAGATTATACTTCATCAAAGACAATTTGGTGTGCTATTTTTTTCTAATCTGTTTTCTGTTCTGACCTAGACGGCAAAGATAGCCAAAGCTTTTGCTCCTAAAAGAGTAACACAACATTTCTGAGATATAAAAAGTCAAAATGACAAACGAACATTTATCATGCATATAATATTGCTGGTCAAAATATAAAAAGGAGAGCACTGGAGAGTTACCTCTCTGACCACAGCAGGAGATTCTATTACACACTCAATACATAAGAAACAAAAGATAGAGAATTTGACTTGCAGCTGTGACTAAGGCTCTGGGTATGCATAATGTTCAATAATAATCACCAAGTATAGAAAACCCTTTTTCAGTTATAATGGCACAGTTTTTGAGGGACAACAGCACAAATGTCTGTAATCCTCTCAACACTGAATTTTAACACCACTATATCCTATCTGAGATGTGCAAAGCGAGAATAAACAATGCTTATGCTTCTTAAGGTACGAATTGTGATCTATAACAAAATCATTTATTGTGTTGGAAGAGGTTTGAATATAATGTCCCGAGGAAAGACACTTGCTGTGGTCTCTCAGTCACATGATTCATCTCTGTCTCAGGCTCCTCTTCCACATCATCATAATCTGTGTAAAATGAGAACATATATCTCAAATAATACATTTTTTTAAAGTACACTGTATTGCATTGGTCACCAACCCTGCTCCAGATCTACCTTCTTGCAGAATTCAGCTCCAGTCCAAATGTAACATACCAGATCCACCTAATTAAAAGTTAACCTCCTCAGGTAAGCAGATCTCCATGAGCAGAGTTAGTAATCACCGCCGTATTCCAACAATAAACAACGATGGAAAATGCAGGTCCAGAAAGCTACAACTCTCTAGAGTGTTAAAACTCCCCAGAATTGTGTTTCAACTGTTTATACACTTCTGATAGTGCTTTGATATTATCAGAGAATGCAGGCAGTTGGTTTCACACCTCACCTGTACAGCAGATGCCACCAAAGCACCAGTGCTTTTAGAACCTCTAGACCTTCCTAGGTGTGGCTTAAGCATAACCTGCCCCTGTATTAATTCCTAATGTGGTTTATCTGTGCCTCCTCTTGCTTGCTTTTAAGGAACTGGGGAACTTTGCTTAGTCTTGCACTACTGTAGCCTTCTACAATGAAGTAATGAAGCAGTGAAGGATGAGCTAACAAACTGTAACTGGGGCAATTCCCTAGAGACTCTTATAACAACAGCTGTTCAACTAGACCAACTCATTCATGAGAGCAGATGGGAAAGGAGACATGTTAACATAACTGCTCAAAACATTCACACATCCTTTGTCAACAGCTCCCTTGGAGCCATCGCAGTCTCCACATGTTGGAGAGGAACCCATGCAACTGAGTCACTTTCGCCTTTCTCCTAAAGAAAGGCGAAAGAAAGGGGACGCAGACACCATGAATGTAAATACCTCTGTACCATGTGGTTTAGCTGGTCAATTTTTGGAATGAGGGACCATGAGGGGCACTAGAGAGTGGAGCTGGGCAAGGTGCACCACCCCTCGCATACATGCTTTTAGACACCACACTGTCTTGGGGGCAGGACAGTAATAACCAGGATCAACTCTCAGCTGTAGTGGAGGTGCAGAGGAGAACCTTCTTGATGTCACCCTGGCCAAGCAATTGCTCATTCCTCTGGAGGAATTAATTACAGGGGGTTAAATGGCATTAAAGGAAAGGACAAGTACCCACTCCCTCTTATGTCATCTGCCTTTGACCTGCTGAGGGGGGCCACTGTGTTCACCAAATTAGATCTGCACAATGTCAATTAGCTAGTACGTATGAGGGAAGGTGATGAGTAGAAGACTGCATTTAACACCACTATTGATCACTTTGAGTACCTGGTAATGCCCTTCAGACTGTCTAACTGTCCAGTTGTTTTTCAGGCCCTGATCAATGATGTGCTTTGGGATATGGTCAACTTCTGTCTTCATATACCTTGATGAGGTCTTATTCTCATTTTCTCTAAAGGCCTGCCAGAACACATTCAACATATACTGCAAGTTCTGAAAAATATATTAGAAAATTGTTTGTAAGTCAAGATGGAGAAGTGTCAGTCTCATGTGTCTCACACCTCCTTCCTAGGGTTCCTGATTTCCTCAACAGGCATAGTGTGTGGAGAATGTATTGGATTGGCCCATTTCTACCACACATACAAAAGATTCATTTATATTTTAAGTTCTGTAGCAGCACCTATTACAACCCTCACCCATGGTGCACCTACATGGGTGAAATAGAATCCAGCTGCTCAAGCAGCAGTGACACTCTTAAGGCATGTTTCACTAAGACACCCATCCTGATAAAACCCAATCCTAATCATCCCTTTGTGGTGGAGGTGTAAGCATCCAACACTGGCATGGGGGCCATCTTGTCACAGAAGTCTACCGTTGATGGTAAAACTCCCATCCCATGTGCCTTTTTCTCTAGAAAACTTTCTCCCACCAAGCAGACATATGATGCTGGGGATCAGGAGCTGTTAGCCATCACCCTCACTGTAGAAGAGGGGAGGCTCGGGGTGGAGGGAAGCTCTCACCCCTTTCAGATGTGGGCTGACCACAAAAACCTGCAGTACGTGAGGGAGGAAACATCTCAAATGTTGAAACTGAGAAATATTATTATTTTTTGAACATATGTGCCTGAATATGATGCCAGTGACACGTTTTAAAAAAAGTAAGACAGGGAAAGACTGATGAAGTAGTCTAAAAAAAAAAAACACCTGGTGAAAGATCTCACAACTAAGTAAGTGAAATATGAAAAGGTCAGTAACATGATTGGGTATTAAAAAAGGGTCTTTCAGGAGTAAAGATGGAGAGGGGTTCACTATTCTGTGAAAAACTGCGCAGGCAAATAGTGCAACAACTGAAAAATAATGTTTCATTATTTATTTACTACATTTATTATGTACTACGGTACATAATATTTATAATATTCTATGGTACATAAAGATTCAGAGAATCCGGAGGAATCTTTCTTAATAAAGGACAAGGCCAAAAAACAATATTGGATGGCTTTGATCTTTGGGCCTTCAGGTGGAACTGCATTAAACACAGACACGATTCTGCACTGGAAATCACTGCATGGGCTCAGGAACACTGAAGAAAAACCACTGTCTGTCAACACAGTTCATCACTGCAGCCACAAATGCATGTTGAATGTTGAAACTTTACCATACAAATTTTGACGAATCAAAATTTGAAATTCTTTTTGGAAATCATGGATGCCACATCCTCCGGGCTAAACAGAAGAGGGATCATCAAAGCACCATCCGTAATGGTATGGAATACATTAGTGCACATGCCATGGGTGACACACATCTGTAAAGGAGCTATTAATGCTGAACATTATATAGGTTTTGGAGCAACATATGCTGCCATCCAGATGATGTATTTTTCAGGGAAAGCCTTGCTTATTTCAGCAAGACAATGTCAAACCACATTCTGCATGTATTACAACAGCATGGCTCTGTAGTAAAAGAGCCCAGTTGTTAAACCGGCCTGTCTGCAGTCCAGACCTGTCACCCACTGAAAGCATTTGCCGCATTGAAATGGAATATATGACAGTGGAGACCTAAAATTGTTAAGCAGCTGAAATCCTATATCAAGCAAGAATGAGAGAACACTTCACTTTCAAAACTACACCAATTGGTCTCCTCAGGTGCCAAACGCTTACTGTGTGTTGATGAAAGAAGAGGTGACACAACACAGGAACATTTTCGAAATATGTTCCTGGCATTAAATTTAAAACGGGCGTATGTTTCTCATAAAAACAATAAAATTTTGTCTTTGTACTATTTTTAATTAACTATAAGGCCTGACTGATTTGCACATCATTGCATTCTGTTTTTATTTATATTTTGCGTGGCATTCAAATTTTTTTTGGAAATGGGGTTGTACATCAAAGAAAGTCCACTGTCTATAAAGCTGTAAAATACTACATTAATGCATAAATACTGTTAATAATGCATTAACATTTCTGACAACTGACAGTGTTTAGCATCTGCATGTCTTGAGTACTAGACTCATCACATTTGTGCTTCCAGCCTTGCCTGTATGCCACTGTTGCACTAATCACTTTCATTATTACAGACAGACCCACCCAACTCTGTTCTGCACTTAGAGCTTGTGAGTTAAAAAGGCTAACAAATTAGTCTTTTCTAACTGTTTGTACATTAACAAATATGGATATGTTTGTTTATTGAGTGGACGACAACACTGTTTATGTATCACCTTTTAGCCCTTCATCCTGTTCATTACTGAAGACATCCTCATTGCTCTCTCGAGTGTCCACTACACCAACACGGAAAGATAAATATACAAGTTATTTTTTCTGTGTTGAAGCTTCAGTTTTAAATTGTAAATCAGTCATTATTTACACAATAAGAAGACTTACTTTTCATAATGCTGGAGTTTGGTCCAGTGGTAACAGCATCATCATAGACATCTGCCAAGTATTCTGTCAAGTCATTAAATCAGCTTCAGTATCATCAGGGACTGTGTTCAAGTTTGAGATTACAGTATTATTACATTATAAGTCAAACCTGTTTCAACAGCTGAGCTCTGATCAGCAGTGGTGGCATCATCATAAATCTCTGCTAAGCCCTCTACACCAAAACACAGACATATTTAAATCATATAAAACCATATTTTACACAGCTGTATTTGTTAGGTGTTTCAGACACAAGTGTACGCTGGGTTTTTGTAACATTTGTTACTATCGATGTAGTTTTATTGCATTTTTTAAGCATTAAAATAAATTTGTTTACAAAATGATTTTTTAATTTGAATAAAGATTAATACATTAATTTGGGCCAGATTTTGCAGGTGTGATGGCATATGTTGGCACCAAAAGGCCTTCCTGCACTTATATGTGGACCACTGCTTAAAGGGTCAGTAAAGCTCCACAAATGGTTCACAAAGTCATTACAAATACAGACTATTTAATTATTTTAATTTCATAACATTTGTAATGATTTTAATCTCTACTTTATTTCTGCATCTTTCTAAACTAAAGCCCCAACACAGAAACATACCTGCTACACTATCAGAGATCTGTCCAGCAGAGATGACATCATCATAGCTCTCTGCTGTGTCCTCTTTTGCTGATTCACCTAAATCAATAAAAGCATACCTTATTTATAAACATTTTAAAAATGGATGTCAATTTCCTCAATCACAATTACTCATTGGACAACAATGAAATGCAAAAAATGATAAGACTATACAGACAAACTGCTGACTGAATGTCTGCCAAAAGGCCAATCACAGTTGATTCCCATCTCAGTTGAAGTCCTACCTGGGTGCTGACCAATGGGTCACTTCTGGAGTTATTTTGTGTATAAGTAAGAGAGGACATCAGGTGTGACGTGGATGAGAATTTTACTCTGAGCCTAAATATTCTTGGCATAAAAGAGACATGGCTAAAACAAACTCGACTTAATGTATTTATTTGTGTACATGTATTTATAATGAATTCTCTAATTTCTAAAAGGTGATTGTAATATTTCTCAGTTGTATGGACTTTCAGATCTTCTTACCCAAATGGAGCTCCTCATCCACATCCTCATATCCTGAATTCTGTGCTTCAGAGATGATACTTCCTGTTAGAGGAGAGCAAAACAGTCATGAAACAGAATGCAGAACCACCCAAAATCCTCTGAGTGCTGTGGATCGTTGTGAACTGGGTCAATAACAGGAAATAATATCAGTGCAGACAGTAGAGGGTGCTCTCAGACACAACACTAAAATACAGACCCAGACACATCTCCTCCATCATCACGCACTGCACTCCCACACACACATTTATTCCCTTCACATAAATTTTCTATTTTAATTCTCTAAATACTGATTTAACTTTGGCTCATGAAACATGGATATAGGGATGAATTCTCTCATTTCTAAGTTGCGATTGTTATACGTATCAGTGGAATGGAGATTGGCTCACACATGTTCTGGTCCTCTTACCTGAGAGAAGCTCCTCATCCACATTCTCATATCCTGAATGCTGTTCTTCAGAGAGGATACTTCCTGTTAAAGGAGAGCAGAACAATCCTCTAATTGCTGTGGATCACTGCAAGCTACAGGGGGGGGCATCATCAGTTAACTTTGTATTTTGTTAAAATTCAGCCACAACAAAAATGAATTGCATACAATCATCTTTTGGTCTCATTTTAGGCCAAAATCATGATTTACAACAAAAAAAAGATTTCAATATAAGATGCATCTGTGTTTCTTTTCTTAGAATGCCTCCTCTCTCCTCAGTTCCTCAACTGATACATCTATACAGCTGCTGAGGAACACATTCTTAAGGTCTTTACACACCAAACATGATTTATTCATGCAATTTTTTTCAGACAACAATAAGTTAATTCAAGCATGTGTAAAACTGATGATCTATTGCAGTCTGTCCCAGTGGACAAGAGGGTCGCCTCAATGCAAATTAAAATTGCAGGGAGGAAAACTGTGACTATTGTGTGGGTTTATGCACCAAACAACAGTTCAGAGTATTTGGGCTTCTTGGAGCAAGTAGGTTGGGTTCTGGAAAGGGCCCCACCTACAGACTCCAGAGTCTTGCTCGGAGATTTCAATGCTCATGTTGGCAATGACTGGGAAACCTGGAGGGGGGTGACTGGGTGGAACGGCCTGCCTGATCTAAACTCAAATGGTGAATTGTTATTGGACTTCTGAGCTAGTCACTGATTGTCCATAATGAACACCAAGTGTATGTGGTACCAAAGGTCCTTGGATCAAAGGTCAATGATTGACTTTGTTATCGTTTCATCTGACTTGGGATCATGTGTTCTGGACACTCGGGTGAAGAGAGGTGCTGAGCTGTCAAGCGATCACTATCTGGTGGTGAGTTGGATCAGATTTCTGGCAAAACTGGCAGTCGGATCTGATAGACCCAAGAGGACAGTGAGGGTGTGCTGGGAAAACCTGGCAGAGGCCCCTGTTCACCACAGAGGAGGTAGATGACATGGAGTCCAAATGGACTCTGTACAAAAGTTTCACAGTGTAAGCCATCAGGCATAGCTGTAGCCAAAAGCTTGAACCCCATGGTGGACGATGGTGGTGAGGGAAGCCGTCAAGCTGAAGAAGAAGGCCTTTAAGGACTGGTCGGCCTGGAGGACTCCTGACTCAGTAGATAGATACGGTTGGGGAAAAAAGGCAGCAGCAGCGGTGGTGGCAGAAACAAAATCCAGAACATGGGAGGAGTTTGGAGAGGCCATGGAAAAACAGATTGGCTTCAAGGAGGTTCTCAACAATCGTCTGGCGACTAAGCAGAGATCAGAGTGGCTTCGCTAAAGTTGTACTCAGCAGGGGTTGAGAAACTCTGACTTCCAGAACACTTTGAGAAACTCCTAACCCAAAAGACATGCCTCCCCCATGGGATGGAATTTCCCTGATGGTGGTCATTGAGGTAGTTGGCAAGCTCCTTGGTATCAAGGCACTGGGGGTGGATGAGATTTTCCTAGAAATGCTTAAGGCTCTGGATGCTGTGAAGCTATCATGGATGACACGCCTTTGTAATGTCACATGGACCTCAGGAACAGTACCCTTGGAATGGCAGACTGGGCCGGTGGTAGACTAATCAGGAACAGCCATTTACAAGACTTATGTGTCTGCCACCACAAGTGCAGTGAACCCATGAGATTCCACACTTGGCCACTCTGCATGGCCACACCTCCCGCATGTCGTGGGTCACCACAATAATTACTGCAGCCATGGGCTACAGATCAGATCAAATTTGGAAAAAAATTCAGACTCTCTGTTGACTGACTGACTCATTCAGTCACACACTTGCTCACTCACTCACTTGGCCTCCTGGTCACACTAATTCAATTGGTCACCTATTCATTTATTCACTAATCACTTGGTCATACAATGACCACTTGGTCAATTACTCAGTCACTTGCTCATTCACTTGGTCACTCATTTGCCCGGTCAATCATTCAGTCACTGACTCACTCACTTGGTGACTTGGCCACTCATACCGGCACTTACTCATTCAGTTATAAACTCAAAAAATCACTTACTTGGTCACTCACTCGTCCACCTGTTCTCTTGGGCGATTACTCATTCCCCCAATCATTTACTTGCTCATAACTTGTTTGCTTACTTGGGCACTCATTCATCAACTGGTCACTCACTTGGTCACTTGGTCACTCACTTACCCGGTCAGTCATTCAGTCATTTATTTGGTCATTCACTAACACACTTGGTTTCGATCACTCACTCATCTGATCACTCATTTGGCTACTGACTCATTCATTTGGTGACTTGATCAAAGTAACTAACTTGGTCACTCACTTGTTTCAGTCACTTACTCATTTGATCACCCAATCAGTCACTTGGTCACTTAATCCATCACTTACTTGTAAAGTTAAAAAATTAATTGATCACTCACTCATTCACTTGGGTGCTTGCTCACTGATTCAAACACTCACCCACTTGGCTATTTTTTTGCTCACTTGATCACTAATTCTTCAAGCTATCACTCACTTAGTCACTTGGTCACTCATTTGGTTACTCGATCACTTTCTGAACAGTTCATTCTGTTGCTTACTCAGCCACTCATTTAGTTACCATTTGGTAACTCTTTAGCTTGCTTGGTTACTGGGTCTCTCGCTGACCACTCAGTCAGTCACCGACAATGAGACTTAAACACTTTGTCATTTATTCATTACACACACACACACATACACACACACATTTGGTAACTTTAACTTAGTCTCTCTCTCTCTCTCTCTCTCTCTCTCTCACACACACACACACACACACACACACCACACACACACACACACACATTTGGTAACTCTAACTTAGTCTCTCTCTCTCACACACACACACACACACACACCTGCAGCTGTGTGGTTTCTCTGTATGTACAAAAATGGAAGTTTTACAGGAATTACTCAGTTTAACTTCAGCTGCCTGATAGATGCTTATCAGCAGAATTAACACACTACACTACATGTAGATCTACTCTAACTGTACATGTCATCTAATATACACTAAACTCTCATTTAACTGATTTACTCTTTTTATAAATACACTAGGAAAAATATACTGAAATAATTCTAAGTCATTAACTCACCGACTTGAGTTAATATCACATTCACTAACACACTTGCTCATTCGCTCACATACTCATTCAGTCATGCACTTGCTTACACATCCACTCAACAATTATCCATCATGCTGACACACTCGCTTGCTTACTCACACACCTGCTCGCTCACTCACACACTCACTCATTTCCACTCTTGATCCCTTACTGGTTCACTTTCTAGTTCACTCATTCACTTATTCACTTATTGATTGACCTACTAACTCTTTGGCTGTCTCTGAATACTTGAATGAAGCTTTCTCTGTTATCACTCATTCAGATATTCACTCACTCACTCACACACACACACACACACACACACTGACTAACTAACTGACTCATTTGTTTACTTGATTGTTCTCCCTCAATTATTTACCATCTGCCTGACTGACTTAAACACAGCCTGCATCTGAATAGTCAAAATAAACTTATTTTAATATCTGCTTTCCCACATACTTATCAGTTCTGCCAATATAGTCCCAGCAGTCATGGCCTACAGATCAGACAAAATCTAGTAAAAAAAGGTCAATTTACAATTCAGACACAACCACAGACTCATTGATTGTAACTTACTCACTCAGTCACTCAATCGCTCTCTCACCCATTCATTTACTTGCACACTCATTTACTAACTCACTTAAAAAAACACTCTCTGAATGACTGACTGACTGATTCATTTGGTCACCCACTCAGTCACTCAAATGCTCTCTCACTTGGTCACTTGGTCACTCAGATGGTCACTCACTTGCCTGGTCACTCATCCAGTCACTGACTCACTCACCTTGTGACTTGGTCAAAGTAACCCACTTGGTCACTCAATCAGTTACTTATTCAGTCACTAACCTGATCACTCACTTGGCCAATGACTCAATCACTCACTTGATCACTCACTTGATCACTTACTCATTTAGTCACTTTTTCATTCATTCAGTCACTTACTTATCCATTCATTCACTTTAGTTTTCACTTACACATTCATTCAGTCACTCATGCACTCAGCTACTTCTTGTTAACTGTGTCACTCATTCATCAATAAGTCCTTTATTTGGTCACTCACTTGGTCACTTGCTCTCTCATTCAGTCACTCACTTAATCACTCAATTGGCCACTAACCTAATTGGTCACTTACTTGCTCACTTTGTCACTCACCTGATCACTCTTTGAAAAGCTCATTCTGTTGCTTACTCAGTCACTCGCTTGGTCACTTGGTCACTAACCTGGTTATCCAGTTGCTAACTTTGTCTCTCAGTCACTCACTAATCACTCCGTCACAGATTCAGCCACTCATTTAGTTACCCACTCATTCTGTAACTAACGGGCTCATTTACTTGGTCTCTCACTGATCACTCAATCAGTCACTGGCACTGTAACATAATGACTTCACTCACTCACCACTTGGTTGTTCACTCATTTGGTCACATGGACAATTACTCACTTACTCGATCACTCACTACTATCAATCCTTCAACCATGTTCTCTGTACCTAACTCTACAGGTCACTTGGTCTCTCATTTGATCACTCACTCACTCCATCAGAAACTAACTTGACCACTTACTCGAACATGCACGCACTCATTTAGTCACTTGTCATTTTTTCAATCATTCACTTATTGATGGGCTCGCACACTGAATGACAACCCGCCCTCCCCCCACATAAAACATTAGGTGTTACCCCCACTCTCTCCCTTTCTTCTTTCTCTCTCCCTCTCTCTCTCTCTCTCTCTCTCACACACACACACACACACACACACACACACAAACACCTGCAGCTGTGTGGTTTCTCTGTATGTACAAAAATGGAAGTTTTACAGGAATTACTCAGTTTAACTTCAGCTGCCGAATAGATGCTTATCAGCAGAATTAACACACTACACTACATGTAGATCTACTCTAACTGTACATTTCATCTAATAAACTGACTGATTTATTCTTATTATTAATACACTGAGAAAACTATACTGAAGAAATTGTTCATTTGAGCAAATTGCATATTTATTTGACCACAGAGCAAATGAACATGCATTGTGTTCTGTTTAATATAAGTATGTAAATATATTTTAATTTAATATATTGAACCTCATGCAGAGCACTCCATATATCACTCACCCCTTTGAGTCAAGTCATTTCTTTTAGTGATGTATCTACGGTCAATCAACTCCTCATAGACTGCCTCAGTCATAGTCTTATGTCTCTTCGTAGAGAGCACTGTGAGGGAGACAGACAGAAACATGGAGCCAGTTCAGTAGAAGAGAAGACTGATGACAGACTGAAGGACTAATGATGTTTCGAGAATGTACAGAAAGTGGATTGTAGATGATCTCTGAATCTCTCTACCTCTCCTGAGCACTCTGTTCTGGTAAAACAGCACAACTAGAAACACTAAGGCCAGGAAAAGCAGCACTCCCAGAACAACGAGAGACACTGGATAGATGGGCGGAACAGGTGGAGGAGGAGTTTGTGGAGAAGGGATTTTTCTTTTAACTGGCTGACCAACTGTAAACAAATAAGGAACAGTATAGAAACTGTGTAGAAACTGTGTGAAGCACATAATAATCTATTCAGAAGCATTTATAAAAATGACCTCAGTGACAAAATAGTACCTGTGGTGGTGGAGGTGGGGGTTGTAATTATGGGTGTAGTAGTAGAAGGCATAGATGTGTCTGTAAATGCAGAAGCAATTCACAAAATTAAAAATCCAACAAAGCACAAAAAACAAACACTCACTAAAGTGGAATCATGTTAACTAGCAATTCTGTTTCAGATTTCATACAACTTAAAGCCACACTATGTATTCTTTTAATTGAAAGAACTATCATTAGTCATGAAAATGTGTTGTGTATGCACTGCTGTAAGTCATCCTGTAAACCCAGACATAATAATTTAAAAGTCAGAGGCATCGGATCAGATCTTGTGAAGATATTGGACCCATCATATAACTCTATGTATTAATGTCACATGCCTAGGTTCAAAAAAGCAAGTCTCAAATGCAAAATCCACAATATATTGATGAAGACATGATGACGATACTTACATCCTTGGAAGACATGTCCTTTCTGTTTAAACTCTTTGAGTTCTTCTTGAATACTTTTTTAACACGCTCATGCTAGGGAAGGAGTCTGAAGCCTAACTGATGTTACAAAATCTACAAATTCTTCTGCATGCTGCGTGCAATTACAAATTTCCACCAGAGAGGTCTCCAAATCCCCAAAACTTACATAGTGTAGCTTTAAGGACTCCAAACAGCCTTGCACATGATTAAGACTAATCCAGCAAACTCCTCTGACCTTCACAGGTGACTCCAGCATCCTGCCTGAGGGAGCAGTCAGTGTGGTTCTTCAGGGAATGAGGACAGTCCCACAGGTGAATCTCATTCCCTCTACACTTCACTCTGTTCAGCCAGATAGGCCCTTCACCAGCACCAAAGACAGCACTCCCATCAGCACTCAGTGCCGGCCCACAGCCCAGCTGCCTACAGACCACCTGAGCATCCCTGATGTCCCACTGATCATCACAGACGGACCCCCACACAGCGTTATGATTCACCTCCAGCCTCCCAGCGCAGCTTCTATCAGTTCCTCTCAGCCTGAGATGCCAGTGATCTACATAATACACATCACACATGAGGAGACAGAGAAACACTGACTATGCAGGACAGTCTGAGAATAAACTTCAATACAGCTATAAACTACACTAAGGTAATATTTTTACTCTTTGTCATACACTGTGATACAAATGCACTTATCTGTGTGAAGAGGACTAACACTTACTATTAATGTGTGTTCTTACCTGTGCAGTGTCTCTGATGAGGAGATGATGAGGAGCACTTCAGACGCCGTCTCTGCTCAAAATTTCCCTCATCTTTGAATATGTCAAAGTAGTTTATTTATATGTAGCTGTATTTGTATTTAGGATGTAAATCCATTGTGCTAATATGCTGACACTCTAGATCAAATTCATTTTCACACATGCTATTTTGACAACATATAAAAGCACTACAAGCTGCCTACCTGAGCATTTAATGTGAGCTACCTCGTTGCGATTATCACAGTTGTTCTGTCCCCAGGGTGAAGATGGACAATGCCACAGACTGGAGTCATGACTCCTACATTTCAGATCATCCAGCCAGTTAGGAACTGATTTCATTCTTGCTTTGGAAGCCCTCAAACTGTCAGATCTTCCACAGTTCAGCTCTTGACAGATCACATTAGCTGTTTCTTCAGTCATTCCATTTTCACACACATTACCCCAGGACCCATTGTAGAACACTTCCAGGTTCCCCTCACAGCCCTCAGTGAGTCTGATCTCTTTAAACTCTAGTGAGAGAAAGACAAATTGTACTGAGTCTTAATACTTGTTGTGAATATGCTTTTTTACATGTTTTAGGAAATGTTACTTCATTTAAATATACAATGCCGCTTCGGTCAAAAATTTCAAAAACATTTTTGCACAAAGGCAATTGAAAATATTTTATGTAATCAGAAAAGATAAACAAATGAAGTAATAACAGCCTGTCCTAAAATAAGACGATATGAGGACTTTAAGATCAACATGCTCTACCTGAGCACACAACTCCTACATCGTCCTTGTGTCCACATTCATCCTCTCCACACAGCTGAAATCTGCAGTTCCACAGGGACGTCTCGTTCCCCTCACACTCCACCTCATTCAGCCATATGGGTCCAGTTCCAGGTCCAAACTGGGTTGGTACAGGAGCACTGAGGGCCACTCCACACTGCAGCTGTCTGCACACCACCTGCGCATCCTTAATATCCCACAAGTCATCACTCACTGTCCCCCATGAGCCGCTGTGGAAAACCTCCAGCCTTCCTGCACAGTCTCCCCCAGAACCAACCAGCCTGATGGAGCTGTGAGCTGAATTAAACTTACCTTCACAGACAGACAGACACACAAGACTGAGATCAAGATAGAGATCTACATTTGTCCACTGCATGATGTTTTTTTCTCATTTTGCACAATTACAGCGTATGTTAGAAAGGATAAATTTAGTGAAGACATTATTATCTGTTTATACTTAGACTATTAAATGGTTACCAGAGCAGGTGATTGAGAGCTGTTCTCTGGAGCTGCAGTTGACCGCTTGTGCACTGCCGCAGTTCCCCAGATGAGCTTCACTCCCAGAACAATTGAAACCCTTCACACACATGTGTCTGTGTTTAGGACTGGATGGAGAGGAGCTGGAGAAGTTCAACACAGAGCCACAGCCCAGCTGTCTGCAGACCACAGAGGCCTCAGACTCACTCCAGGAGTCCGGCAGAACTCTCCCCCAGTCCTGCATGAAGTACACCTCCACCTCCCCCTCACACTCCATCCCTCCAGACAACTGCACTCGCCCCTCATGAAACGCCAGAGAGGAGCCTAAAGAGGAAAATAATCACATGACCAAAATATGTTCAATTAACTGAGGGTGCCATACATTTTTACAGTTTTACAGTTTTTTTTCTAACATGGTCCAAATAATTATTGGGTGGTACACAATTTTAAGAGCTCACCACTGCAGATGACTCCAGCATCCTGTTTATGAGAGCATGCAGTCCGACTCCATGATGAAATGGGACATTTTGACAGGTGTGTTTCGTTCCCCTGACAATCAAACACATCAGCCCAGATCTGGCCACTCCCCTCCCCAAACCAGTCTGACCCCAACACAGCCACAGCACTCCCACATTTCAGCTGACCACAGAAGACACTGGCAGCTCTCATATCCCAGCTTACATCACACACTGTGCCCCACTCACTGAGGTACTGGAGCTCCACTCGACCAGAACAGGAGTCCAAACCATTCATCAGCCGAGCCCCTGTGTGACCTGAATGAACATCACATTAAAGGAAAGAGCAAGGATTAAGGCAATTCAGCAAATTGTTCAATGTTTTTAAAAATATTAATACTTTACCTGCACACACCAGACCCACATCACTGTCATGGGAGCAGTTGTGCTTGAGTGGTGATGTTGGACAGAAGTAAATCTGAGATTCTTTGCCTCTACACTGAAGCTCCTCTGACCACACTTGACCCTCTCCTCTGCCAAATGCAGCTCCCCCCAGCACCTCCACAGGAAGCCCACAGCCCAGCTCTCGACACACAACCTCTGCATCCTGCTGGTCAAAGCCAACATCACACACTGTGGACCAGGTCTTCACGTTAAGCACTTCCACTCTCCCAGAGCAGAGGTGAAAACCATCAGTGAGTTTGGACTTTCTGTGACCTGTGTGTATTTGAATAACATCAACATTGTAAATAACTCATAACAGATTTACAGATCTATGTACATATTATATTCAGAAATTCTTGTCATGGTTTCCAACAAGTTTCCACTAAGTAACTGTTCAGTGCAGTCAGTGTAGGATGTTAATGTTAGAGGAACGTAACACAAGAGAGAAATTAAATGTGCTGTGCAACTCAAGGGAGAATTATTTAAATAATATCTTTTTATCCTTTGTGTTAAATATTTAATGTTTATTTTATGTTTCATTTCATTGTTTAAATCCAGTTCAGTATTCAGACACCACAAATTAGTAACATTAGTGCTTTGTTGCAAATCATTTGTTGGTAATTACACCTTCAACACATCTATGGTAAGAAGTAATTAGATTTGTGCAGCACTGCAGTTCAAATTTGACCCATTCCTCTTGGCAAACCTACTTAAATTGCCCAAAGTCATGAGCGTCCCTCTGCTGGACTCACATTTCAAAATTAATTTCAAGGCTTGGCCTTCTACCTTTTTAGAATTTAGTCTTGAGTTATTATGGATGTATGTTTGGGGTTGTCGTCTTGATAAAACAACCATCTTATCCCCTTTCTTACTCAGTGTAAATTCTACTCTAAATATGTCCTGGTACATTGCTCTAGGTATGCTGCTTTCAGTGATGTGTAATTCCTCAGTACTTTTTGTCCAAATGCTTGATTGCAAATTTTAAACCTGCATCTCTGTATTTGTTTTTTAACAGATGTAGCGAACACTGGCCGAAACATGACCTCAAGTTGAATGTTTACTTAAACTCATCAACAACCAAAAGCTAAAAGCCTTTTGGCTCCAGTGAGTCTGGAGCTGGAGGTGTAAATCTGTCACTTATCACCCCCAACTCCCAAAATCAGTCGATTTACGGCTGAATCAAGAGGCTGCACCCCTCTCCTTTGACCTGGAGAAAAACAGGACCCTTCACTGGAATGCAGCTGCACGGCTCTCCAAAATCCTGTGGACAACTTCTTATCCCAAGTAACAGAAAGTACATTTCTAAGGTACTTGTCCCCTCCAAACTACAATCATTCGTTAGAACTCTTTTTAACTAAACTAGACATACCAAAACGGAACTTGTACGACTTTGGACGGCAAAATTACAACTTTCTAAATTCCCTAGGGATCTCAAGCATGGACCCACAGCACCCCCAAGGGGTGAAACCGCAAATTACCGCATCACCACCGTAAGGACTTGTGCTTATAAAAAGCAAGAAAACTTCGTGCTTTGTCTGCTTGATTCTGCTTGATGATTCGTGCTTTGTTTACTTGATTATCAACGTTTCTATGCTCTGTAAGTAATACTACTTGTGGTATTAATCTTGTTGTTGGGTAGTACCTAAATATTACCTGTATCTTTTTCTATCGTTAAGTGCTAGAAATATGTAGAGTATAACTTTGATAACAGTCAGACCCAACCATTTTCATGCATTGGGTCATGTTCAGAGTTGATAGTAAGTACCTGTGTTCTTTGACATGTATTGTGTATCAGGTAACAAGGGTTAAACTCTCTCTTAGAAACATGCCTGAATATCTAAATTGTTCATTCTTTGATTTTGAAAGTTAAACCAATCGGACGATACAGAGATGTTCTTTTCTTTGTTTAAACTAGCTGAAACAAAGGAGGCAGTGATTTTGGGGAAGGTATTCCTCAAACTATGCACAACCAATCAGAGAACCTTATGTGAAGAGAACCTATCAGCACTCTGGCACCACCTCCAAAGGGTAGGGTCTCCAGCCGAGCAAAACCAGAGTGCACCGCAAAATTCGGAGAGTGCCTGCGTTCGCAACAACTTTCTAAGTTTGTGCCGGCCTAGGTCAGAAAGACAGGTCAGAAGTATTAGGACGCTAAATTTTCAGATCTGTAACCTTTGTTCGCCTACACACCTTTGAACCACCCTCAGAGAAGGAAGGTGGATATTTCTTGTCGGGCCAGGGAGGTTATATCCATAACTTTCGATTCTGCTAAAGAGAGGTAGTTGAACCCTGATTGCAACCTGAACCTCGCCAGCGGAGTGGGAGCGGTTCGGACGCCACGGAGACCCAGCATCGCACCCAGAGCCACGCACTGATCTGTGAACAGATCGACCCTCGAAAGGCCGCCCAAGCTCCACCGTCAGGCGGCCACGAGACGCCTCCGCCCAATCACTGACGGGAAGGCGCGTGCCCGCACGGAGATGCAACATCCATGGCCAGCGAGGAGAGGAACCAACGCGTGAGCTCCAGCCTTCGATCGAGTCTGTCCTGAGACGACCCCGCTTGAAGTCAGCCCCCGACTCCCACGTAAGCTGGAACCATAAATTTGCAGTCAGGGCCCTGACGCCAATTTATTTAATAAGAGAACTTTTAAAGGTACATCCAGCCATATAGTTCTTCCCGTCCAGGCTCAGGTTAATTCTCTAGAGGCTCTCCCAAACAACTCCCCAAACCACACTGCCTCATACCATTTAGCCGTGAATCACTCTTACTCGAGCTATTTTGTCTTTCATTACTATCACTTTGTTTTGTTTTGTTTTCTGGTTTTATTTTCTATTGTTTATCATTGAATGTAGTCCAAAAGTAGTTTGATATTTAGCCAATAAATTCCCTTTTCTGAAGCATCCTTGGTGCGAGCGTTTCTCTCTCTTGCCCTGGTCTGTAGACTTCAAATAAATCCGGGTTACCTCACACCCTCACATAAGGTTCTAGCAATAATAATATTAAAAATTGCAAAACCCGTTACACAGAAGAGTTCTGAGTGGGGTGTAGGAATGGAGATAACTGTGGTGCAGTTGCTCTGCAACTGCAACTGTGACGAGACAAAAAAAAAATGTGTCAAGGTCAAATGGAGTAAATAAGATTGAAAGTCTAATAGTTCAGTATAATAAAATACACTACAGGATTGTAATTTTCTAAAAAAAAAAAAACATATGGCTACAGAACATGAATCTGCTATTTTAGCAGAACTCAACGTTCATGATATTTGTGCAGTGCAGCACCAGTTAGCTAAAACTGATAAGAGCTAGCTGTAGCTGATCTAGCAGGCTAACAGCTTCACACACCACAGCACACATTTGATTTTGGCAAACTAATGCACAATTCACCGGAGTTTAGAGGACAAAGACTCAAATCTAAGGTAATGAAACTAAGCTGTGGTATGCAGTGCTTTTACAAGCTACTATAACTGCCTTGAATACCACAAAGCAGATTGAACTGCGGCTATAGCCACCGACACAAGCTTTAAATTCCAGCTAACGACTGACACACATTTTCCAGATAAAAACCCTTATCTGAGCAAGTGAATCAGATAATTAGTGCTGGAGTGGCAGAACGACAGAATCTAACCTTTTCTGTGGTGTGTTGAGAGGTTTGACTGAGCAAAAGCCCCCTGTAACCTCATGTATTTCCTCTTTGGTTTTTGTAGAAAGCTAAAGAAAATCATGTATTGTGATGAGCATATAACACTCATTTAACTGCAACTGAAACAATATCTTGATATCTTGATTTTTGGAGAAAAGACTTGATATATAAATGAAATGTGGCAGCAATCACCATTTAATCCTGAGTCATAAAACATGAACATTTGAGATTTTCGCTCCACTTCATCTCAGTTATTATTCATACTACTTATTCTGTTCAACAAGGCAGAGCTGAATTTCCTTCTGTTAACTTTCTCCATTTTGTTACATTACAGTCTGCATGGTAGTGGGAGAAAAGGTTTGGAATGGTAAGGGTAATGAGGTGTTTCCAATTTACACTGATATGTATATTCATAAATCTTCACAATCCTAATGAGTGTAAAGACCTGGACATACTCTTTTTGCCAACTTTATATGTTTTTTGAGCAGAAGTACATCATATAAATGTTTAAGAAGGTATTATTTAAAATAGATTAAGTTATACTGTTTACATTATGAGAGTTTTTCACATGTACACATTGTCTCATTTGCCAGTATTCAGAACTACTGGTATATAATTTAATATAAAAAAGTTATTCACATTCAATCATTCAATTAATTATTCCAAAATAAGTTATGATCATAATGATAACATTTAGATGAACTCATATTCATTAATGTCATGACTAATTGCAGCTTACCTGAGCAGATGACTGCAACATCACGTCCATGATCACAGTTATGTTTGCCCCATCCCTCTGTTATACAGTTCTTCAGAGATAATTCTGATCCAGTACAGGTCACATCATCCATCCAGATTGGTCCTGATCCTGGTTCAAAGTGAGCTTTACTCAGTGCATCTACAGCGTCTCCACAGCCCAGCTCTCTACACACCACTGCAGCATCTCTCTTATCCCACTCATCATGACACACTGTTCCCCACTGTCCTCTATGAAGAACCTCCACTCTCCCAGCACAGTGACTGCCACCATCCACCAACCTCACACTTTCTTTACAACAGGGGGAGGAATAAGAGGTAGGGAGAGCTTGCAGAACAGTTTCAATATTTTACATAATTCATCGCTGCCCACAGAATCTAAGGATTACAGGAAAATCTATGGGTCTTACCAGCACAGACCAGAGCCACATTATTGTCATGGGAGCAGTTGTGTTTGAATGAAGATGTTGGGCAGAAGTGAATCTGAGATTCGTTGCCTCTACACTGAAGCTCCTCTGGCCACACCTGACCCTCCCCTCTGCCAAAAGCAGCTGCTCCCAGCACCTCCACAGGAAGCCCACAGCCCAGCTCTCGACACACAACCTCTGCATCCTGCTGGTCAAATCCAGCATCACACACTGTGGACCAGGTCTCTCCATGAAGCACCTCCACTCTCCCAGAGCAGTGAGAACCACCAACCAGCCTGACTTCTAAAAGAAGAACAATACACAAAAACAAATATACATCTACAAACTAAAGCCTAAATATACAAAGAAAACTCTATCTAAAACCATTTATCTGGGCAGTAAGCGTTCACTTATTCAGAAAACATTAACAGTGAAATAAATAAAAGTTAGCAATAAAACAATACATTATGCAAACCATTTGCAAATGTGTCTTCAAGGAAATCCAGTGTTTACAATATATAAATATATCAATATTGAAAACAAGAAAATTTCAAGTCTATGCATTTATGTTTGTTTCCTTTGCGCTTGCTGGTTAGTTTATTGTATTGTATGCCAAGAACTTCCTTGTAAATAAACAAAGGTGCAACTTCATAGCCACTTTTGGCTCAAGTAACACCTTTGAGGGTGACACAGCTAAAATCAACTTTATAACGAAAACAGAGCCTAGAGATTAATGATATAAGTGCAGGATGTTTTTTCATAGTTTTCACATTCATGTGAATCAGATAAGTTCCACTGTGGATAATGCAATTACATTGTACTACAGGGAGTTTTAGTCAGCCTATTGCTTTTGTCCTGAAAACTAATAGAGAAACTAATCATATTTCAACTTAGAGAATTATTGGTAAATAGATATAGTCAATAACATTCATAATCTTAATTCTAAAGTGATTATAATATTATGACAAATCATGAATATGATGACTAACTGTAACTTACCAGAGCAGACGACTCCAGCATGTCGGTTGTGAACACAGTTATGTTTACCCCATCCTGATGATTTACAGTTCTTCAGTGTAGACTCTGATCCAATACAGTGAACATTACTCATCCAGATTGGTCCTGATTCTGATCCAAGGTGAGCATCACTCGGTGCATCTACAGCCTCTCCACAGCCCAGCTCTCTACACACCACTGCAGCATCTCTCATATCCCAGCCATCATCACACACTGTTCCCCACTGTCCTCTATGAAGAACCTCCACTCTCCCAGCACAGCGACTGCCACCATCCACCAACCTCACACTGTCTGTAATTGTCAGAATAACATTTTAAACAGTTGATCACAGCATAGAATCTAAGACTAATAGGAAAAGGTGCAGCTCTTACCAGCACAAACCAGACCCACATCATTGTCATGGGAGCAGCTGTCTTCGGGTGAAGACAATGTTGGACAGAAGTGAATCTGAGATTCGTTGCCTCTACACTGAAGCTCCTCTAACCACACCGGACCCTCCCCTCTGCCAAAAGCAGCTGCTCCCAGCACCTCCACAGGAAGCCCACAGCCCAGCTCTCGACACACAACCTCTGCATCCTGCTGGTCAAAGTCACACACTGTGGACCAGGTCTCTCCATGAAGCACCTCCACTCTCCCAGAGCAGCGAGAACCACCAACCAGCCTGACTCCTAAAATAAGAGTGGAGATTGTATAGTACTGTAGTTTCTCAGGTCATATATCATTCTGTTACGAACTTTGAACCTATTTGTATTTTACACTTGAACACATTAACATGTTAACACATTTTGTAAAGATATACAGATTTAAAAAAAATATATTAATAATAAATTAAATGAAATTTAAAAAGTGAAAATTGAATTTATCAGCAAAACCTACCAGAACAAATGACTCCTGCATCTTTAGTATGATTACAATCATGTTTTCCCCATCCTGGTGATCTACAGTTCCTCAGTGTAGACTCTGATCCACTACAGTGCACATTATTTATCCAGATTGGTCCTGATCCTGGTTTAAAGTGAACATCACTCAGTGCATCTACAGCCTCTCCACAGCGCAGCTCTCTACACACCACTGCAGCATCTCTCATATCCCAGTAATCACTACACACTGTTCCCCACGTTCCATTATGACGAACCTCCACTCTCCCAGCACAGCGACTGCCACCATCAATCAACCTCATGCTGTCTGTACAACAAGGTGAGGATACACAAATATAGATAGAAAAATTGCAAAAGTAATTAAGTAAATATCTTATCACATTTATCAATTCAGACATTATATATTTGACATCAGTAAGAGAATAATATAATAATGGCAGCAAAGATCACAGCCACAACATGCTCTATCAATAGCTTTCAATCATTTATAATTTTATGCTGTCTAACCCCTTAAAATCTCGGGCCTATTACATACTTAGGGTTATTCAGTAACTACAGAAACTTCAGTGTAAACCGGTTGAGCTATTCTTATGTTACAGAACTGTTTAATAAAACCTTTTTGTGGCTGGGGTCCCTGGACACCTGCCCAGAAGTCTTAGTTTGTAATGTGTTCCTGTCAAATGGGAATTTGAAGGAAAATGTGGTTTCAAAATCCACAAAGATGTTCAAGATTCCAAAAATCTGTAATGACTTTTTACAGTAGAACAAAAGCTGTAAAACAGCTATTAAAGCTGTAAAAACTGTTAAATTCATTCAAGTAATATAGGAGTTAATACCAATGGCATCAAATAGAAGATTTCCTGAGCAGGTAACTCCAGCATCTTCAGAATGATCACAGGTATGATCACCCCATTTAGTCGATGTACAGTTAATCAATGTAGATTCTGATCCACTACAGTCAACATCATCCTTCCAGATTGGTCCTGATCCTAGTCCAAAGTGAGCACGTATCAGTGCATTTACAGCCTCTCCACAGCCCAGCTCTCTACACACCACTGCAGCGTCTCTTATATCCCAGTCATCATCACACACTGTTCCCCATGTTCCATTATAATGAATTTCCACTCTCCCAGCACAGCGACTGCCACCATCCACCAACCTCACACTGTCTGTACAACAAAGAGAGAGAGAGAGAGAGAGAGAGAATGTTTTATATAAACATATTGCTGCTGTCGGACGAAAAGCTTGTATTTCCAAAATGGTGACTTTACTTTCCATTTATCTTGAAATTTACACACAATATAAAGGGCTGTAGGTATTTTCAAATAAAAATAACAGAGAGAAAGCAGCACAGTTAAAATTGTATCTTAATTATTGTTTGATACTGAAAGTGTACTTACCAGCTGTGGTGAGTGTGATTGTGGAGGACAGAAGAATGAGAGCCACACAGCTGTCCATCTCCCTCTGACCTGCACACAGTCCGTTCAACTCAGCAGCAGAACAAGCTTCACCTCCACTCCCCCAGAGAGACTGAAGAAACTGATAGAGAGAGAGAGAGAGAGAGAGAGAGAGAGAGAGAGAGAGGCTCCCCACACCCGCCAATCACACTCACTATCACCTTATTAGAAAGAGGAGAGGAAATCATCAAACATTTTCAGTGACAAATCAGAGGAGGCTTTTTTTCCTTTCTCCATATTTATCAAAAGAGCGTCAGCACTGATGAACAGAACTCCACCTCTGTCTCTAGAGGTGTGTGTGTGAGGAGAGACGCTCGCAGCAGTGTGGTGAGAAACACACCAACATACAGGAGACTGACTTCAGAGAGAGGAAACACTCCAGTGTAATACAGCATTAATGCTGCACCTGCATAGAGCTGATCCACACACTGATAACATCTCACACACAAACTGCTCTTCTGTTAGAAGACAGAAACACAGAAATAAGACAAGTTCAACTGACTGACTAAAAATCCAACAAATAAATAAAGATACAGAATAAACAAAATGTAATTTAATATAATATAATCAACAGAACCCTAATGTTTTGACAGAATAATATGTTTTAACAAGTAATTTAAAATGAGCTCTTATTGTGCATTTATCACTCCAATGATTCTTTTTCAACACATGTAGTACCCTACACTATGCTCATATGACCGCTGACATCACTTCTGTGTTCTCCCAGATCTGAAAATATAAATAAATAAATAAATAAATATCATTGTCTCTTCTCCTCCATCTGCATCACTTTCTAGCATCAGTTCACAACAGGTCTGATGTCACAGCGTCACTGAAATAAAGTGTAGATAAATGTATGTGAGTGAGTGGGCATTTCTTGGTGGATGTTAAGTTATGTACATTAAAAAGTAACAATTTGAATCCAGACAGGAATAACAGATCACCTTTAGGAGAATCTGCATGACTTTTTATTGTCTAGATTTTGGTAAATGCCTGATGTGGAACACTAATAATAATAATACACATGAGTGGAGCTTGATGTCCATGAGGGTGTGTGAGAGTGTGTGTATACGGGTGTGTGCGGTAGAGCTGGTTAGGTGTGTGTGAGGCTGTGTGTAGTAGAGCTGGTTAGGTGAGTGTGAGGGAGTGTGTAGTAGAGCTGGTTAGAGGTTGAGAATGTGTTTGGCAGAACTGTTATTTGTAATTTTATAAATTAATTATTCCCTGTAAATCTTTAAAATATCAAACTAGGCCACAATACCAAATGTCACCAAATGACAAAGCAAAGTTAGACTATCATGTGACTCACCCTTATTTTTATGTGAAGTTTTTAAATGTTTATTGTCAGAAGAAGCAAGTGAATGGAGGAGGCATTTCCAATTTCCAAGCATTTACAGTTTAACACTGGAAATTCAGAAAGGAAAATAGAAATCTCAAAAGTTCATTGAAACTAATGGTGGTTATTATACATATATATATATATATATATATATATATATATATATATATATATATATATATATGTGTGTGTGTATAATAACCACCATATATATATATATATATATATATATATATATATATATATATTATACATATATATAATATTCCCTAAATCACTAAGACATGAATTCTGTTAAAGGCCTACTGAGTGTGTACTGAGTGTGTACTCTGAGGACCTTTAGCACCCAGAGTTTCCATATCAATGTCAAACCGGGGCAAATGACGACAGAGCCGACTGAGTTAATAGAGGGCACCAAGTTTGGTTAGGCTCTGTCACACTTTTGCTTTAATAGGACCCTAGGACCTAATCAGTGGTTAAAGAAGAGTACTGATTCATGAACTCTGGCCCCTTGGAAATCCATACTGGACAAGGTTGAACTAAACCTTGAGGTGACAAATCACACAGATGCAACAGGCCAAAGAAGTGTCCCCAACTCACTTTATTTGCTTGAGAATATGCATTTCCATCATTTAACACCAGAAATTCAAATAAATAAATCTAAATGTCTGATATTGAAAAGCATTGGCACAAAGTCCAAGAAATAAATATTAATTTCTAAAATACAGGTACATGAGGCTTGACATTTCAAATCAATCTCGAAAGCTCTCTGCCAAAATTTTACTGATGGGTTCTCTGAGGTAAGAAACTCAATTCGGAGGTTGGATTTTACATAGGAGGTTGGGTAAGAAGCCCAAATGCAAGTTTGACCCTGCCAGATGGCACCCCCACTGAGAGCAGAGAGAATGCAATAGCTCAGGACCCGAGCTTCCCATCACAAGTGACCATGTGTTGCTAAGCCTTTCTTGGCTGAGCAATAAGATGCGGAAAAACATGCACAGTTCTCACTCATGCACTTACAGCAGGATGCTGTAGTCTATATACAGTTGGACAGCATATTAAAATGGGTCTAAACCGGGCATGCACAAACAAGGCCACAAGGCATATAGTGCAGTGCTGAGTTTCCTGTATCTATGTCTACCTGTTGCCTTTAGATGACCCTTTCATTAAGTGATTTTAGACCCAAAGGCCTTGAATGGAGGATGTAGCATAAACAGCGCTCATCCTGCCAATCCAGACCAGCATCAGCTGGCTCTCATTAAGGGCAGCGTGAGCACCTGAGCCAAGAGGGACAGAGAGCTCATTGCTCCGCCTCCCTGTCACCGCCTCCGCTCCCCAGCCCTTCTGCCAGGATCGAACGTGAGGTGTAGTCCAGTGGCCGTGCTGTGAACAGGAGGCGGGGCCTGGGCAGTGGAGTTCGCACCAGCCTTTTACAAAGCCATGGCTCCTAGAAGCCCCAAATCAGGCATATTCCAACTAGGCCTCCATTTGATGTAGGACACTGAGTTTGGTGAGGACATGTTGTACCTTTGACTTCATAGCATTTCAGGGTCCCTTAACAAAACTGTGGCCCCTAGGATCCCCAAAACCAGATACACTCAAACTAGACGTTGAGACGCAAAGAGAACAGACCAAACAAATGGTTCTATGTAACTTTTTTGGGTTGAGAATATGCATTTTTATCATTTAACATATAAAAATAATTTAAAATCCATTTAACATGTCATTTAAAAGCATTGGCAGAAATTCCAAGAAAGTTAACCTTGGCTCCTGTGGCCCCCAATCTAGGCATGTCACCCCACTGACTTTATATGACCCTTTTTATTAGGTCTTAAATAGTAAAGTGTCTAGGAATATTACGGCAGGCCGTTACAGAACCGTGCCCCTAGGAGCTCCACGCCTGGCATAATCCAACTAGGTCTCCAAGTAATGGATGGCGCAGAGTTTGATTTAGTTAGATCATACCTTTGTCTTCACAGGACCCTTTAAAGCATTTAAAGTACATAGTTTTCACATTAAACTGGAAAGTACTTTTTTTTTTGGAAAGTACAATGATATGCAAATCATGTAAACCATATTTTTAAAGGAACATACTACAAAGACATATCAAATGTTGAAACTGAGAAATTTTAAATTTAATGCCAACAACATTCCAAAAGAGTTGGGACAGGGACATGTTTACCACTGTGTTACATTACCTCTTCTTTTAACAACACTCTATAGGCGTTTGGGAACTGAGGAGACCAACTGCTGTAGTTTTGAAAGTGAAATGTTTTCGTGTTCTTGTTTGATATAGAATTTCAGCTACTCAACGGTTCGGAGTCTTCTTTGTTGTATCTTTCATTTCATAACCCTACAAATGTTTTCAGTGGTGACAGGTTTGGACTTCAGGCAGGTCAGTTTAGCACTCAAACTCTTTTAAAATAGAGCAATGCTGTTGTAATACATGCAGAATGTGGTTCAGAATGACATTCTCTTGCTGAAATAATGAACACCTTCCCTGATAAAGAAAGTCTGGATGGCAGCATATGTTGCCAAAATATGTAGATATCATTCAGCATTAATGGTGTCTTCACAGATGTGCAGGTCACCCATGCCATGTGCACTAATGCACCCCTAAACCATCATGACTACTGGCTTTTGAACTGTGCATTGATAACAAGCTGAGTGGTCTTCAGCCTTGATTTCCAAAAAGAATTTCAAATGTTAATTTGGCGGACCACAGGACACTTTTCCACTTCTCCTCAGTCCATTTTAAATGAGCTCAGGCCCAGAGAGGGTGGCAGCATTTCTGGATCCTGTTTATGTGTGATTTCTTCTTTACGTTTTAGAGTTTTAACTTGCATTTGTGGATGCAGTGGTAAACTGTTTTTTACAGACAGTGGTTTTGTGAAGTGTTTCTACGCCCATGTGGTGATTTCCTCTACTCAATCATGTCTGTTTTTATCAAAGATCATGGCCAACAAATACTGTTTTTTTGGTCTTGTCCCTTGCAAACAAAGATTTCTCCAGATTTTCTGAATCTTTTAATGTCATTATGTACTGTAGATGATAAAAAGCAAAAGTTCTTTGCAATTGTGTTGAGAAACGTTATTCTTAAACTGCACTATTTGCTCATGCAGTCTTTCACAGAGTTATGAACCCCTCCTCATTGAGACTCAGTCTCTCTGGGATGCTTTTTTATACCCAATCATGTTACTGACCATTTGCTAATCAACCACCAGGGTTTTTTTTTAGCATTACACAACTTTACCAGTCTTTTGTTGCCCCTTCCCAACTTTTTTGGAATGTGTTGCTGGCATCAAATTAAAAATGATGAAATTTCTCAGTTTCAACATTTGATACGTTGTCTTTGTACTATTTTCAATGAAATATAGGGTTTAAATGATTTGCACATCATTGCATTTTATTTTTATTTACATTTTGCACAGCGTCCCAACTTTTTTGGAAATGGGGTTGTACATTTTAATTTATTTTTGTTTCACAAGTGCACTTAAGATTAAAAGATTAGTTTAGAGGATCTGAAATACATTTTCTTCAAAATCATACAATAAGATAGGAGACATAATCGTAATAAATCCCTGGAGTGTGGATGAAGATTGTCTGCTGAACTGACATGCATAAAAATGGTTACAACTGCCATGAGCAAAAGACAAAAGCATTTGTTTTATTGTACTTCATCCACACACACACACACACACACACACACACACACACACACATCCTGACTGGCTACTTTATTAAGCACATCTTAAGTTTCTACTCTTTGTCCATTTTTTCAGCTACAGTTACCATATAGGTTCACTTTGCAGTTTAGCTAGAAAGACTCATGAGGCAAGAGTGAAGGAAAACAGTTTTGTAATCTTCGATAAGATTTTACAAGTTGAAAGATAACAGCTTAGTAGAAATTAAAGAGTCTTTAGTGTAGGCCCCATCCTCAATCCAGGTCTTGGAGCATCGAGACCCTTGCTGATCCTGCTGGATAGTAATGGGGAGCCTTCCCCCGGACAACTAGACAGGGACCAAACTGAAGGTGGTGGGGAGGAAGGAGAGGGACGTTAAAACATATGCATCTGAAAGCAGCAGAACAGGTACATAAGTCGAGTCATTTTAAAGACAGGTGTAGGCCTGTGATTGGTCAGGATTAATGAATGAATGAATCACATAGCATTAGAGTCTTCCTGCCAGAGCTGTCGCTAAAGCTTCCATTCCTATAGTTACAGATTGTAGTCCATTTGTGTCTCTGCATACTTTGTTAGCCCCCTTTTATCCTGTTCCTCCATGGTCAGGACCCCCAACAGGAAAGTTACACCCTAAATTCTGGGAAATCACATGGTAAATTTAAATGAGCACTGAATTAAGCGAGCACTGAATTAAGTATTTATTGTAAAGTATTGTATTGTATTGTATTGTATTGTATTGCACTGCTCTGTGTTTAACTCTGTTCCTGTTTCTCTAGGTGTCTATAATGACTTTCTGATTCTAGCAGTATCTGAGCTCAGGACTGGCTTCCTCTCTAACCTATTGGTAACTAGCAAAGATACTTCCTCTGGATAGACAAAGCACTTTTTGTAAGTTGCTCTGGATAAGAGCATCTGCTAAATGCTGTAAATATAAATGTAAATGTAAATTAAAGAAAGTTGTACTCTAAGTGCCCAGTTGTTAGTTTTTGTTCCTCGTTGTTTAGTTTGGTCCTGCTGTGTCTACATTTCAATAAGAACAGCAAGTTTTCTCTGCTCTCACTCTCTCTCCTGGTGTAGGGCATATTGTGATGGTCAGGGCTCTGGTCTTTTAAAGTTTAAAGATAAGTGAATGACCCCTCAGACCAGTTAAGATGTGTCTGGTCTCTACCATTTCAAAATGAGCACAATATTCGAGCAAAGAATTGCAGACTAAACCAGTCAGCATCAGCTTTGATCCACAGCCCAGATCCAGAAGCAGAAGCTCTAATGTATGTGATTAAACTGCTTTTGTTGAAAGAGAAAATAAACTCTTTGGAGTAAAATTTCCATCTTGCTATTTTTGGTGTCCCAATTCACCAGAACAGCAGATGTCACCAAAGCACCAGTGCTTCTAGAACTTCTAGACCATTTTACAATTAATCTGTCTTCTTTCTGTGATAGTGTTGCTGGTGACTGTGGAGGCCTCTCTCTCTCTCTCATCTGGCAGACGGAGCCATCAAGCCTTATAACAATCAAATGAAAGAAAGCACGTTTATGAAAGAGGAAAATAATAAATCATTCAAATTTAATTAAAACAAAGGAAGGGTTAATTGTTAATCTGTGTCTGTCTCATCATTCTGTCTCTCTTTCTACACTTTGTCTTTTCTTTGTGGATGAATTTGATCAGGTTTGATATCACTACAAGGTTTAAAAATGGTTGAAAAGGCTAGGCTTCAACTACAAGATACAATTCAAAATGTTCTCTGGTCTTTACTGTAGCCCAACTACATATAATTTGCATTTATTTCATCATTCACAGTAAATCAGGTCTATACACCCTAAATTTCAAAACAAATGGTAGAATGAAGCTGGTTAATGAGTTTTTTTTTTATTATTTTATAACAAAACTGAATCCATGCTGTAAAATCAAATTGCCTTTGCCATATTTATTTAAAGACATTTTTACAAAGATATTTTCTTTTATTAAAGACATTTTCAGTTATTTAATGATTAAAATAACTGATTATTAAAATATAAAGAAACAAGTAAAAAAAAAAAACTGAAAATGAAAAAAAAAGGCAAAGAGAATTCAATCTCCATAAAATAATAAATAATTGGAGAACCTGTATCCTCGCTCACTGTCTTTGGGTAATGAACACTGATCAGTTTGCCTTTATTTGAGTTTAAGTCCCTCTTTAACCACAGAATGCCATGTTTATACTCTGTGTATCTTTACACTCTGTGTAACCGGAGATTATACTTCATCAAAGACAATTTGGTGTGCTATTTTTTTCTAATCTGTTTTCTATTCTGACCTAGACGGCAAAGTTAGCCAAAGCTTTTGCTCCTAAAAGAGTAACACAACATTTCTGAGATATAAAAAGTCAAAATGACAAACGAACATTTATCATGCATATAATATTGCTGGTCAAAATATAAAAAGGAGAGCACTGGAGAGTTACCTCTCTGACCACAGCAGGAGATTCTATTACACACTCAATACATAAGAAACAAAAAGAGAATTTGACTTGCAGCTGTGACTAAGGCTCTGGGTATGCATAATGTTCAATAATAATCACCAAATATAGAAAACGCTTTTTCAGTTATAATGGCACAGTTTTTGAGGGACAACAGTACAAATGTCTGTAATCCTCTCAACACTGAATTTTAACACCACTATATCCTATCTGAGATGTGCAAAGCGAGAATAAACAATGCTTATGCTTCTTAAGGTACGAATTGTGATCTATAACAAAATCATTTATTGCGTTGGAAGAGGTTTGAATATAATGTCCCGAGGAAAGACACTTGCTGTGGTCTCTCAGTCACATGATTCATCTCAGTCTCAGGCTCCTCTTCCACATCATCATAATCTGTAAAATGAGAACATATATCTCAAATAATACATTTTTTAAAAGTACACTGTATTGCACTGGTCACCAACCCTGCTCCAGATCTACCTTCTTGCAGAATTCAGCTCCAGTCCAAATGTAACATACCAGATCCACCTAATTAAAAGTTAACCTCCTCAGGTAAGCAGATCTCCATGAGCAGAGTTAGTAATCACCGCCGTATTCCAACAATAAACAACGATGGAAAATGCAGGTCCAGAAAGCTACAACTCTCTAGAGTGTTAAAACTCCCCAGAATTGTGTTTCAACTGTTTATACACTTCTGATAGTGCTTTGATATAATCAGAGAATGCAGGCAGTTGGTTTCACACCTCACCTGTACAGCAGATGCCACCAAAGCACCAGTGCTTTTAGAACGTCTAGACCTTCCTAGGTGTGGCTTAAGCATAACCTGCCCCTGTATCAATTCCTAATGTGGTTTATCTGTGCCTCCTCTTGCTTGCTTTTAAGGAACTGGGGAACTTTGCTTAGTCTTGCACTACTGTAGCCTTCTACAATGAAGTAATGAAGCAGTGAAGGATGAGCTAACAAACTGTAACTGGGGCAATTCCCTAGAGACTCTTATAACAACAGCTGTTCAACTAGACCAACTCATTCATGAGAGCAGATGGGAAAGGAAACATGTTAACATAACTGCTCAAAACATTCACACATCCTTTGTCAACAGCTCCCTTGGAGCCATCGCAGTCTCCACATGTTGGAGAGGAACCCATGCAACTGAGTCACTTTCGCCTTTCTCCTAAAGAAAGGCGAAAGAAAGGGGACGCAGACACCATGAATGTAAATACCTCTGTACTATGTGGTTTAGCTGGTCAATTTTTGGAATGAGGGACCATGAGGGGCACTAGAGAGTGGAGCTGGGCAAGGTGCACCACCCCTAGCATACATGCTTTTAGACACCACACTGTCTTGGGGGCAGGACAGTAATAACCAGGATCAACTCTCAGCTGTAGTGGAGGTGCAGAGGAGAACCTTCTTGATGTCACCCTGGCCAAGCAATTGCTCATTCCTCTGGAGGAATTAATTACAGGGGGTTAAATGGCATTAAAGGAAAGGACAAGTACCCACTCCCTCTTATGTCATCTGCCTTTGACCTGCTGAGGGGGGCCACTGTGTTCACCAAATTAGATCTGCACAATGTCAATTATCTAGTATGTATGAGGGAAGGTGATGAGTAGAAGACTTCATTTAACACCACTATTGATCACTTTGAGTACTTGGTAATGCCCTTCAGACTGTCTAACTGTCCAGTTGTTTTTCAGGCACTGATCAATGATGTGCTTTGGGATAAGGTCAACTTCTGTCTTCATATACCTTGATGAGGTCTTATTCTCATTTTCTCTAAAGGCCTGCCAGAACACATTCAACATATACTGCAAGTTCTGAAAAATATATTAGAAAATTGTTTGTAAGTCAAGATGGAGAAGTGTCAGTCTCATGTGTCTCACACCTCCTTCCTAGGGTTCCTGATTTCCTCAACAGGCATAGTCTGTGGAGAATGTATTGGATTGGCCAATACATTTCAACACATTTGGTCAACACAGTTCATCGCTGCAGCCACAAATGCACGTTGAATGTTGAAACTTTACCATACAAATTTTGACGAATCAAAATTTGAAATTCTTTTTGGAAATCATGGATGCCACATCCTCCGGGCTAAACAGAAGAGGGATCATCAAAGCACCATCCGTAATGGTATGGAATACATTAGTGCACATGCCATGGGTGACACACATCTGTAAAGGAGCTATTAATGCTGAACATTATATAGGTTTTGGAGCAACATATGCTGCCATCCAGATGATGTATTTTTCAGGGAAAGCCTTGCTTATTTCAGCAAGACAATGTCAAACCACATTCTGCATGTATTACAACAGCATGGCTCTGTAGTAAAAGAGCCCAGTTGTTAAACCGGCCTGTCTGCAGTCCAGACCTGTCACCCACTGAAAGCATTTGCCGCAGTGAAATGGAATATATGACAGTGGAGACCTAAAATTGTTAAGCAGCTGAAATCCTACATCAAGCAAGAATTAGAGAACACTTCACTTTCAAAACTACACTAATGGTCTCCTCAGGTGCCAAACGCTTACAGTGTGTTGATGAAAGAAAAGGTGACACAACACAGGAACATTTTCAAAATATGTTCCTGCCATTAAATTTAAAACGGGCGTATGTTTTTCATAAAAACAATAAAATTTTGTCTTTGTACTATTTTTAATTAACTATAAGGCCTGAATGATTTGCACATCATTGCATTCTGTTTTTATTTATATTTTGTGCAACATCCTAATTTTTTTTGGAAATGGGGTTGTACATCAAAGAAAGTCCACTGTCTATAAAGCTGTAAAATACTACATTAATGCATAAATACTGTTAATAATGCATTAACATTTCTGACAACTGACAGTGTTTAGCATCTGCATGTCTTGAGTACTAGACTCATCACATTTGTGCTTCCAGCCTTGCCTGTATGCCACTGTTGCACTAATCACTTTCATTATTACAGACAGACCCACCCAACTCTGTTCTGCACTTAGAGCTTGTGAGTTAAAAAGGCTAACAAATTAGTCTTTTCTAACTGTTTGTACATTAACAAATATGGTTATGTTTGTTTATTGAGTGGACAACAACACTGTTTATGTATCACCTTTTAGCCCTTCATCCTGTTCATTACTGAAGACATCCTCATTGCTCTCTCGAGTGTCCACTACACCAACATGGAAAGATAAATATACAAGTTATTTTTTCTGTGTTGAAGCTTCAGTTTTAAATTGTAAATCAGTCATTATTTACACAATAAGAAGACTTACTTTTCATAATGCTGGAGTTTGGTCCAGTGGTAACAGCATCATCATAGACATCTGCCAAGTATTCTGTCAAAATAAAAATAAAAGTCATTAAATCAGCTTCAGTATCATCAGGGACTGTGTTCAAGTTTGAGATTACAGTATTATTACTTTATAAGTCAAACCTGTTTCAACAGCTGAGCTCTGATCAGCAGTGGTGGCATCATCATAAATCTCTGCTAAGCCCTCTACACCAAAACACAGACATATTTAAATCATATAAAACCATATTTTACACAGCTGTATTTGTTAGGTGTTTCAGACACAAGTGTACGCTGGGTTTTTGTAACATTTGTTACTATCGATGTAGTTTCATTGCATTTTTTAAGCATTAAAATAAATTTGTTTACAAAATGATTTTTTAATTTGAATAAAGATTAATACATTAATTTGGGCCAGATTTTGCAGGTGTGATGGCATATGTGGGCACCAAAAGGCCTTCCTGCACTTATATGTGGACCACTGCTTTAAGGGTCAGTAAAGCTCCACAAATGGTTCACAAAGTCATTACAAATACAGACTATTTAATTATTTTAATTTCATAACATTTGTAATGATTTTAATCTCTACTTTATTTCTGCATCTTTCTAAACTAAAGCCCCAACACAGAAACATACCTGCTACACTATCAGAGATCTGTCCAGCAGAGATGACATCATCATAGCTCTCTGCTGTGTCCTCTTTTGCTGATTCACCTAAATCAATAAAAGCATACCTTATTTATAAACATTTTAAAAATGGATGTCGATTTCCTCAATCACAATTACTCATTGGACAACAATGAAATGCAAAAAAATGATAAGACTACACAGACAAACTGCTGACTGAATGTCTGCCAAAAGGCCAATCACAGTTGATTCCCATCTCAGTTGAAGTCCTACCCGGGTGCTGACCAATGGGTCACTTATGGAGTTATTTTGTGTATAAGTAAGAGAGGACATCAGGTGTGATGTGGATGAGAATTTTACTCTGAGCCTAAATATTCTTGGCATAGAAGAGACATGGCTAAAACAAACTCGACTTAATGTATTTATTTGTGTACATGTATTTCTAATGAATTCTCTAATTTCTAAAAGGTGACTGTAATATTTCTCAGTTGTATGGACTTTCAGATCTTCTTACCCAAATGGAGCTCCTCATCCACATCCTCATATCCTGAATTCTGTGCTTCAGAGATGATACTTCCTGTTAGAGGAGAGCACACAGTCATCAAACACGCTCAGAATGCAGAACCACACACAATCCTCTGAGTGCTGTGGATCATTGTGAACTGGCTTAGTAAGACAGTAGACAGTAGAGGGCGCTCTCAGACACAAGACTAAAACACAGACCCAGACACACCTCCTCCATCATCACGCACTGCACTCCCACACACACATTTATTCCCTTCACATAAATTTTCTATTTTAATTCTCTAAATACTGATTTAACTTTGGCTTATGAAACATGGATATAGGGATGAATTCTCTCATTTCTAAGTTGCGATTGTTATACATATCAGTGGAATGGAGATTGGCTCACACATGTTCTGGTCCTCTTACCTGAGAGAAGCTCCTCATCCACATCCTCATATCCTGAATGCTGTTCTTCAGAGAGGATACTTCCTGTTAAAGGAGAGCAGAACAATCCTCTAATTGCTGTGGATCACTGCAAGCTACAGAGGGTGACATCATCAGTTAACTTTGTATTCTGTTAAAATTCAACCACAACAAAAATGAATTGCATACAATCATCTTTTGGTCTCATTTTAGGCCAAAATCATGATTTACAACAAAAAAAAGATTTCAATATAAGATGCATCTGTGTTTCTTTTCTTAGAATGCCTCCTCTCTCCTCAGTTCCTCAACTGATACATCTATACAGCTGCTGAGGAACACATTCTTAAGGTCTTTACACACCAAACATGATTTATTCATGCGATTTTTTTCAGACAACAATAAGTTGATTCATGCATGTGTAAAACTGATGATCTATTGCAGTCTGTCCCAGTGGACAAGAGGGTCGCCTCAATGCAAATTAAAATTGCAAGGAGGAAAACTGTGACTATTGTGTGGGTTTATGCACCAAACAACAGTTCAGAGTATTAGGGCGTCTTGGAGCAAGTAGGTGGGGTTCTGGAAAGGGCCCCACCTACAGACTCCAGAGTCTTGCTGGGAGATTTTAATGCTCATGTTGGCAATGACTGGGAAACCTGGAGTGGGGTGACTGGGAGGAACGTCTAAACTTCTGAGCTAGTCACTGATTAATGACATTTATGATGTCATTATGATTTATGATTAATGATTAGTGTCCATAATGAACACCAAGTTCGAAAACAAGGATGTTTATAAGTGTACATGGTACCAAAGCTCCTTGGATCAAAGGTCAATGATTGACTTTGTTATTGTTTCATCTGACTTAGGACCATGTGTTCTGGACACTCGGGTGAAGAGAGGTGCTGAGCTGTCAAGCGATCACTATCTGGTGGTGAGTTGGATCAGATTTCTGGCAAAACTGGCAATCGGATCTGATAGACCCAAGAGGACAGTGAGGGTGTGCTGGCAAAACTGGCAGAGGCCCCTGTTCACCACAGAGGAGGTAGATGACATGGGGTCCAAATGGACTCTGTACAAAACTTTCACAGTGTAAGCCATCAGGCATAGCTGTAACCAAAAGCTTGTTGGGGTGGCAACCCCAGAACCCCATAGTGGACGATGGTGGTGAGGGAAGCAGTCAGGTTGAAGAAGAAGGCCTTTAAGGACTGGTCGGCCTGGAGGACTCCTGACTCAGTTGATAGATACGGTTGGGGAAAAAAGGCAGCAGCAGCGGTGGTGGCAGAAACAAAATCCAGAACATGGGAGGAGTTTGAAGAGGCCATGGAAAAACAGACATTTGTCTGGCGACTCAGCAGAGATCAGAGTGGCTTCGCTAAAGTTGTACTCAGCAGGGGTTGAGAAACTCTGACTTCCAGAGCACTTTGAGAAACTCCTAACCCAAAAGACATGCCTCCCCCATGGGATGGAATTTCCCTGATGGTGGTCACTGAGGTAGTTGGCAAGCTCCTTGGTATCAAGGCACTAGGGGTGGATGAGATTTGCCTAGAAATGCTTAAGGCTCTGGATGCTGTGAAGCTATCATGGATGACACGCCTTTGTAATGTCACATGGACCTCAGGAACAGTACCCTTGGAATGGCAGACTGGGCCGGTGGTAGACTAATCAGGAACAGCCATTTACAAGACTTATGTCTCTGCCACAAGTGCGGTGAACCCATGAGATTCCACACTTGGCCACTCTGCATGGCCACACCTCCCGCATGTCGTGGGTCACCACAATAATTACTGCAGCCATGGGCTACAGATCAGATCAAATTTGGAAAAAAATTCAGACTCTCTGTTGACTGACTGACTCATTCAGTCACACACTTGCTCACTCACTCACTTGGCCTCCTGGTCACACTAATTCAATTGGTCACTTATTCATTTATTCACTAATCACTTGGTCATACAATGACCACTTGGTCAATTACTCAGTCACTTGCTCATTCACTTGGTCACTCATTTGCCCGGTCAATCATTCAGTCACTGACTCACTCACTTGGTGACTTGGCCACTCATACCGGCACTTACTCTTTCAGTTATAAACTCAAAAAATCACTTACTTGGTCACTCACTCGTCCACCTGTTCTCTTGGGCGATTACTCATTCCCCCAGTCATTTACTTGCTCATGACTTGTTTGCTTACTTGGGCACTCATTCATCAACTGGTCACTCACTTGGTCACTTGGTCACTCACTTACCTGGTCAGTCGTTCAGTCATTTATTTGGTCATTCACTAACGCACTTGGTTTCGATCACTCACTCATCTGATCACTCATTTGGTTACTGACTCATTCATTTGGTGACTTGATCAAAGTAACTAACTTGGTCACTCACTTGTTTCAGTCACTTACTCATTTGATCACCCAATCAGTCACTTGGTCACTTAATCCATCACTTACTTGTAAAGTTAAAAAATTAATTGATCACTCACTCATTCACTTGGGTGCTTGCTCACTGATTCAAACACTCACCCACTTGGTTATTTTTTTGCTCACTTGATCACTAATTCATCAAGCTATCACTCACTTAGTCACTTGGTCACTCGTTTGGTTACTCGATCACTTTCTGAACAGTTCATTCTGTTGCTTACTCAGCCACTCATTTAGTTACCTAATCATTTGGTAACTCTTTAGCTTGCTCGGTTACTGGGTCTCTCGCTGACCACTCAGTCAGTCACAGACACTGAGACTTAAACACTTTGTCATTTATTCATTACTTGGTCGTTCACTCACTTGATCACATGGACAATCAGTTACTCAATCCATGACTAATTAAGTCACTATTCATTATTTCACTCACATGGTCTCTCAGTCAATCACTCAATCATCTTCTCAGTAATTCACTTAATAGGTCACCTGGTCACTCATTCAGTCACTCACTCGGTCCATCTGTAACTTACTTGGTACCTGATTTGATTTGGTCACTCACTCACTGACTCACTCATTTAGTCACTTGTCATTCATTCAATCAATCACTGTTTGATGAGCTCGCACAGTCAATGACAGTCACACACACACACACACACACACATTTGGTAACTCTAACTTAGTCTCTCTCTCTCTCTCTCTCTCTCTCTCTCTCTCTCTCACACACACACACACACACACACATACAGTGTTACCCCCACTCTCTCTCTTTCCTTTATCCTCTCTCTCTCTCTCTCACACACACACACAAACACACACACACACAGACAGACACACACACACAAACACCTGCAGCTGTGTGGTTTCTCTGTATGTACAAAAATGGAAGTTTTACAGGAATTACTCAGTTTAACTTCAGCTGCCGAATAGATGCTTATCAGCAGAATTAACACACTACACTACATGTAGATCTACTGTAACTGCACATTTCATCTAATATACACTAAACACTCATTTAACTGATTTACTCTTTTTATAAATACACTAGGAAAAATATACTGAAATAATTCTAAGTCATTAACTCACCGACTTGAGTTAATATCACATTCACTAACACACTTGCTCATTCGCTCACATACTCATTCAGTCACGCACTTGCTTACACATCCACTCAACAATTATCCATCATGCTGACACACTCGTTTTCTTACTCACACACCAGCTCGCTCACTCACACACTCACTCATTTCCGCTCTTGATCCCTTACCGGTTCACTTTCTAGCTCACTCATTCACTTACTCGCTTATTGACGGACCTACTAACTCATTGGCTGTCTCTGAATATTTGAATGAAGCTTTCTCTGTTATCACTCATTCAGATATTCACTCATGCAAACACGCGCACACACACACACACACACACACACACACACACACACACACTCACACACACACACACAGGTTAAATCACTCATTTGATCGTTCCATCGCTCCATCACAGATTCAGCCACTCATTTAGTTACCCACTCATTCTGTAACTAACGGGCTCATTTACTTGGTCTCTCACTGATCACTCAATCAGTCACTGGCACTGTAACATAATGACTTCACTCACTCACCACTTAGTTGGTCACGCATTTGGTCACATGGACAATTACTCACTTACTCGATCACTCACTACTATCAATCCTTCAACCATGTTCTCTGTACCTAACTCTACAGGTCACTTGGTCTCTCATTTGATCACTCACTCACTCCATCAGAAACTCACTTGACCACTCACTCGGACATGCACGCACTCATTTAGTCACTTGTCATTCTTTTAACCATTCACTGATTGATGGGCTCGCACACTGAATGACAACCCCCCCACATACACATAAGGTGTTACACCCCCAGTCTCTCCCTTTCTTCTTTTCTCTCCCTCCCTCTCTCTCTCTCTCTCTCTCACACACACACACAAACACCTGCAGCTGTGTGGTTTCTCTGTATGTCCAAAAATGGAAGTTTTACAGGAATTACTCAGTTTAACTTCAGCTGCCGAATAGATGCTTATCAGCAGAATTAACACACTACACTACATGCAGATCTACTCTAACTGCACATTTCATCTAATAAACTGACTGATTTTTTCTTATTATTAATACATTGAAAAAACTATACTAAAAAAATGTTAATTTGGGCAAATTGCATATTTATTTGTCCACAGAGCAAATGAACATGCATTGTGTTTTTTTTCTGTTTAATATAAGTATGTAAATATATTTTAACCTAATATATCAAACCTCATGCAGAGCACTCCATATATCACTCACCCCTATGAGTTGAGTCATTTCTTTTAGTGATGTATCTACGGTCAATCTCCTCATAGACTGCCTCAGTCAGAGTCTTATGTCTCCTCTTAGAGAGCACTGTGAGAGAGACAGAGAGAAACATGGAGCCAGTTCAGTAGAAGAGAAGACTGATGACAGACTGAAGGACTAATGATGTTTAGAGAATGTACAGAAAGTGGATTGTAGATGATCTCTGAATCTCTCTACCTCTCCTGAGCACTCTGTTCTGGTAAAACAGCACAACCAGAAGCACTAAGGCCAGAAAGAGCACCGCTCCCAGAACCAGGAGAGACACTGGATAGATGGGCGGAACAGGTGGAGGAGGAGTTTGTGGAGGAGGGATTTTCCTCTTAACTGGCTGACCAACTGTAAACAAATAAGGAACAGTATAGAAACTGTGTAGAAACTGTGTGAAGCACATAATAATCTATTCAGAAACATTTATAAAAATGACCTCAGTGACGAAATAGTACCTGTGGTGGTGGAGGTGGTGGTTTTAATTATGGGTGTAGTAGTAGAAGGCATAGATATGTCTGTAAATGCAGAAGCAATTCACAAAATTAAAAATCCAACAAAGCACAAAAAACAAACACTCACTAAAGTGGAATCATGTTAACTAGCAATTCCGTTTGAGATTTCATACAACTAAAAGCCACACTATACATTTTTTTAATTGAAAAAATGATAAACATACTAAAATGTGTTGTGCATGCGCTGCTGTGAGGCATCCTGTAAACCCAGACATAATACTTTAAAAATAAGAGGTGTCAGATCAGATCTCGTGAAGATTTTGGACCACATCATGTGTCTCTATGTATTAATGTCACACGCCTAGGCTCAAAAAAAGCAGTCTAGCTTCAGTCTCAAATGCAAAATCCACATTATATTGATGAAGACATGATGACAATACCAGATAACTCACTTACATCCTTGGAAGACATGTGCTTTCTGTTTAAACTCTTTGAGTTCTCCTTGAATACTTATTTAACACGCTCATGCTAGGGAAGGAGTCTGAAGCCTAACTGATGTTACAAAATCTACACATTCTTCTGCATGCTGCATGCAATTACATATTTCCACCAGAGAGGTCTCCAAATCCCCAAAACTTACACAGTGTAGGACTGCATACCTTAATTCACTTTTCCAAACAGCCTTGCACATTATTAAAACCCACATAAAATTGTTTTGATTCAAGTTAGAAACTTCAAAATCTAGCAAACTCCTCTGACCTGCACAGATGACTCCGGCGTCCTGCCTGTGGGAGCAGTCAGTGTGGTTCTTCAGGGAATGAGGACAGTCCCACAGGTGAATCTCATTCCCTCTACACTTCACTCTGTTCAGCCAGATAGGCCCTTCACCAGCACCAAAGACATCACTCCCATCAGCACTCAGTGCCGGCCCACAGCCCAGCTGCCTACAGACCACCTGAGCATCCCTGATGTCCCACTGATCATCACAGACGGACCCCCACACAGCATTATGATTCACCTCCAGCCTCCCAGAGCAGCTTCCATTTCCTCCTCTCAGCCTGAGATGCAAGTGCTCTACATAATACACATCACACATGAGGAGAAACACTAACTATGCAGGACAGTCTGAAAATAAACTTCAATACAGCTATAAACTACTAAGGTAATATTTTTACTCTTTGTCATACACTGTGGAACAAATGCAGTTATGTGTGTGAAGAGGAGGACTAACACTTACTATTAATGTGTGTTCTTACCTGTGCAGTGTCTCTGACGAGGAGATGATGAGGAGCATTTCAGATGCCATCTCTGCTCAAAATTTCCCTCATCTTTGAATATGTCAAAGTAGTTTATTTATATTTAGCTGTATTTATATGTATGTAAATCCATTGTGCTAATATGCTGACACTCTAGATCAAATTAATTTTCACACATGCTATTCATGACAACATATAAAAGCACTACAAGCTGCCTACCTGAGCATTTAATGTGAGCTACCTCGTTGCGATTATCACAGTTGTTCTGTCCCCAGGGTGAAGATGGACAATGCCACAGACTGGAGTCATGACTCCTACATTTCAGATCATCCAGCCAGTTAGGAACTGATTTCACTCTTGCTTTGGAAGCCCTCTGACTCTCCAATCTTCCACAGTTCAGCTCCTGACAGATCACATTAGCTGTTTCTTCAGTCATTCCATTTTCACACACATTACCCCAGGACCCATTGTAGAACACTTCCAGGTTCCCCTCACAGCCCTCAGTGAGTCTGATCTCTTTAAACTCTGGTGAGAGAAAGACAACTTATACTGAGTCTTAATACTTGTTGTGAATATGCTTTTTTACATGTTTTAGGAAATGTACCAATACAATATCGCTTTGGTCAAAAATTTCTAAAACGTTTTTGCACAAAGGCAACTGAAAATATTGTATATAATCAGGAAAGATATACAAATGAAGTAATAACAGCCTGTCCTAAAATAAGACAACATGAGGACTTTAAGATCAACATGCTCTACCTGAGCACACAACTCCTACGTCCTCCATGTGTCCACATTCATCCTCTCCACACAGCTGAAATCTGCAGTTCCACAGGGACGTCTCGTTCCCCTCACACTCCAATGCGTTCAGCCATATGGGTCCAGTTCCGAGTCCAAACCAGGCTGGTACTGGAGAACTGAGGGCCACTCCACACTGCAGCTGTCTGCACACCACCTGCGCATCCTCAATATCCCACACGTCATCACACACTGTCCCCCATGAACCGCTGTGGAAAACCTCCAGCCTTCCTGCACAGTCTCCCCCAGAACCAACCAGCCTGATGGAGCTGTGAGCTGAATTAAACTTACCTTCACAGACAGACAGACACACAAGACTGAGATCAAGATAGAGATCTTAATTTGTCCACCGCATGATGTTTTTTCTAATTTTTGCACAATTACAGCATATGTTAGAAAGGATAAATTTAGTGAAGATATTATTATCTGTTTATACTTAGAATATTAAATGGTTACCAGAGCAGGTGACTGAGAGCTGTTCTCTGGAGCTGCAGTTGACTGCTTGTGCGCTGCTGCAGTTCCCCAGATGAGCTTCACTCCCAGAACAATTGAAACCCATCACACACATGTGTCTGTGTTCAGGACTGGATGGAGAGGAGCTGGAGAAGCTGAACACAGAGCCACAGCCCAGCTGTCTGCAGACCACAGAGGCCTCAGACTCACTCCAGGAGTCCAGCAGTACTGTCCTCCAGTCCTGCCTGAAGTACACCTCCACCTCCCCCTCACACTCCATCCCTCCAGACAGCCGCACTCGCCCCTCATGAAACGCCAGAGAGGAACCTGAAGAGGAAAATAATCACTTAACTAAAATATATTCAATTAACTAAGGGTGCCATACATTTTTACAGTTTTACAGTTTTTTCCTAACATGGTGTGAATAATTATTGGGTGGAATACAGTTTTAAGAGCTCACCACTGCAGATGACTCCAGCATCCTGTTTATGAGAGCATGCAGTTCGACTCCATGATGAAATGGGACATTTTGACAGGTGGGTTTCATTCCCCTGACAATCAAACACATCAGCCCAGATCTGGCCACTCCCCTCCCCAAACCAGTCTGACCCCAAAACAGCCACAGCACTCCCACACTTCAGCTGACCACAGAGGACACTGGCAGCTCTCATATCCCAGCTTACATCACACACTGTGCCCCATTCACTGAGGTACTGGAGCTCTACTCGACCAGAACAGGAGTCCAAACCATTCATCAGCCGAGCCCCTGTGTGACCTGAATGAACATCACATTAAAGGAAAGAGCAAGGATTAAGGCAATTCAGCAAATTGTTCAATCTTTTTAAAAAATATTAATACTTTACCTGCACACACCAGTCCAACATCACTGTCATGGGTGCAATTGTGTTTGAGTGAAGATGATGTTGGACAGAAGTAAATCTGAGATTCGTTGCCTCTACACTGAAGCTCCTCTGTCCACACCTGACCCTCCCCTCTGCCAAATGCAGCTCCCCCCAGCACCTCCACAGGAAGCCCACAGCCCAGCTCTCGACACACAACCTCTGCATCCTGCTGGTCAAAGCCAACATCACACACTGTGGACCAGGTCTTCACATTAAGCACTTCCACTCTCCCAGAGCAGCGGTGAAAACCATCAGTGAGTTTGGACTTTCTGTGACCTGTGTGTATTTGAATAACATCAACATTGTAAATTACTCATAACAGATTTACAGATCTACGTACATATTCAGAAATTCTTGTTATGACTTTCAACAAGTTTCCACTAAATAACTGTTCAGTGCAGTCAGTGTAGGATGTTAATGTTAGAGGAACGTAACACAAGAGAGAAATTAAATGTGCTGTGCAACTCAAGGGAGAATTATTTAAATAATATCTTTTTATCCTTTGTGTTAAATATTTAATGTTTATTTGATGTTTCATTTTATTGTTTAAATCCAGTTAAGTATTCAGACACTGCAAATTAGTAACATTAGTGCTTTGTTGCAAATCATTTGTTGGTAATTACACCTTCAACACATCTATGGTAAGAAGTAATTAGATTTGTGCAGCACTGCAGTTCAAATTTGACCCATTCCTCTTGGCAAACCTACTTAAATTGCCCAAAGTCATGAGCGTCCCTCTGCTGGACTCACATTTCAAAACAAAGTTTGGAGATTGCCTTGGCCTTCTACCTTTTTAGAATTTAGTCTTGAGTTATTATGGATGTATGTTTGGGGTTGTTGTCTTGATAAAACAACCATCTTATCCCCTTTCTTACTCAGTGAGATTAAATTCTACTCTAAATATGTCCCGGTACATTGCTCTAGGTATGCTGCTTTCAGTGATGTGTAATGCCCCAGTACTTTTTGTCCAAATGCTTGAGTGAAAATTTTAAACCTGCATCTCTGTATTTTTTTTTTTAAAGAGGAGCTTTGAGTGGGGTGTAGGAATGGAGATAACTGTGGTGCAGTTGTTCTGTAACTGCAACTGTGACAAGACAAAAAAAGATTTGTCAAGGTCAAATGGAGTAAATAAGACTGAAAGTCTAATAGTTCAATATAATAAAATACACTACAGGATTGTAATTTTCTAAAAAAAACATACGGCTACAGAACATGTATCTGCTATTGTAGCAGAACTCAACGTTCATGATATTTGTGCAGTGCAGCACCAGTTAGCTAAAATTGATAAGAGCTAGCTGTAGCTGATCTAGCAGGCTAACAGCTTCACACACCACAGCACACATTTGATGTGGACAAACTAATGCACAATTCACCGGAGTTTAGAGGACAAAGACTCAAATCTAGGCTCTGGTGTGTGGCGCTTTTACAAGATACTGTAACTGCTTTGCATACCACAAAGCAGATTGAACTGCGGCTATAGCCACCGACACAAGCTTTAAACTCCAGCTAACGACTGAAACATTTTCCAGATAAAAACCCTTATCTGAGCAAGTGGATCAGATAATTAGTGCTGGAGTGGCAGAATGACAGAATCTACCCTTTTCTGTGGTGTGTTGAGAGGTTTGACTGAGCAAAAGCCCCCTGTAACCTCATGTATTTCCTCTTTGGTTTTTGTAGAAAGCTCAAAAAAATCATATACTGTGATGAGCATATAACACTGATTTAACTGCAACTAAACCAATATCTTAATATCTTGATTTTTGGAGAAAAGTCTTGATATATAAATGAAATGTGGTGGCAATCACCATTTAATCCTGAGTCATAAAAGATGAACATTTTAGTTTTTTCCTCTTTGCACAACCTGAATTAAAAATATATTTAGTTTATTTTCTGGTTAATAAAGCTAAAGTGAGAAGCTTACTGTTATGTTTTTGCTCCACTTCATCTCAGTTATTATTCATACTACTTATTCTGTTCAACAAGGCAGAGCTGAATTTCCTTCTGTTAACTTTCTCCATTTTGTTACATTACAGTCTGCATGGTAGTGGGAGAAAAGGTTTGGAATGGTAAGGGTAATGAGGTGTTTCCAATTTACACTGATATGTATATTCATAAATCTTCACAATCCTAATGAGTGTAAAGACCTGGACATACTCTTCTGCCATTTTTATACGTTTTTTGAGCAGAAGTACATCATATAAATGTTTAAGAAGGTATTATTTAAAATAGATTAAGTTATACTGTTTACATTATGAGAGTTTTTCACATGTACACATTGTCTCATTTGCCAGTATTCAGAACTACTGGTATATAATTTAATATAAAAAAGTTATTTACATTCAATCTTCATTATTCCAAAATAAGTTTCGATCATAATGATAACATTTAGAAAAACTCATATTCATTAATGTCATGACTAATTGCAGCTTACCTGAGCAGATGACTGCAGCATCACTTCCATGATCACAGTTATGTTTGCCCCATCCCTCTGTTATACAGTTCTTCAGAGATAATTCTGATCCACTACAGGTCACATCATTCATCCAGATTTGTCCTGATCCTGTTCCAAAGTGAGCTTTACTCAATGCATCTACAGCCTCTCCACAGCGCAGCTCTCTACACACCACTGTAGCATCTCTCTTATCCCAGTCATTATGACACACTGTTCCCCACTGTCCTCTATGAAGAACCTCCACTCTCCCAGCACAGCGACTGCCACCATCCACCAACCTCACACTTTCTGTACAACAGGGGGAGGAATAAGAGGTAGGGAGGGCTTGCAAAAAAATGTCAACATTTTACACAATTCATCGCAGCCCTCAGAATCAAGAATAACAGGAAAATCTATGGCTCTTACCAGCACAAATGAGAGCCACATCACTGTCATGGGAGCAGTTATGTTTGAGTGATGATGTTGGACAGAAGTAAATCTGAGATTCATTGCCTCTACAATGAAGCTCCTCTGACCACACCTGACCCTCCCCTCTGCCAAAAGCAGATGCTTCCAGCACCTCCACAGGAACCCCACAGCCCAGCTCTCGACACACAACCTCTGCATCCTGCTGGTCAAATCCAGCATCACACACTGTGGACCAGGTCTCTCTATGGAGCACCTCCACTCTCCCAGAGCAGTGAGAACCACCAACCAGCCTGACTCCTAAAATAAAAACAATACACAAAAACAAATATACATCTACAAACTAAAGCCTAAATATACAAAGAAAACTCTATCTAAAACCATTTATCTGGGCAGTAAGCGTTCACTTATTCAGAAAACATTAACAGTGAAATAAATAAAAGTTAGCAATAAAACAATACATTATGCAAACCATTTGGAAATGTGTCTTCAAGGAAATCCAGTGTTTATAATATATAAATATATCAATATTGAAAACAAGAAGATTTCAAGTCTATGCATTTATGTTTGTTTCCTTTGCGCTGGCTGGTTAGTTTATTGTATTGTATGCCAAGAACTTCCTTGTAAATAAACACAGGTGCAACTTAATAGCCACTTTTGGCTCAAGTACTTTTTGTGTGAAAGTCTGTATTTGCCAGATAAGAGAAAAAAAGCCCTACTGTGATACTGGTTCATTGTGACATAATATAAATGTCTTATTTATTAGATTTGACTTTAAGTCTAAATAATGACTCAAAAATGAGTAAAATTAAGAAGAAAAAAAAAACATTATTAATATAATATTTATCTTAAGTCATTAGATGAGTGTAAAAACCATAGATATACATACCTAGATGCCAGCGTTGTCAACATTGCTGCTGGACTGCATTCAGTACCATTACAAAGCGGCAGTTTAAGAAAGATTCTGTTCAAAATGATACTATTTCAAGAATATTGCACTCAGAAAGCGGGATAGGATTATATAACGGAGGGAACGCAGCGATCCCGCTCATGCATATTTTTTTGTATGATGTTTATGTGTAGATATGGCCGTGTGGTTGGTGAGGCACAAAGAACCTGTTGATGTGATTGTTTTTCCTCTGGTTTTATTTTGAGCTTATTTCATTTAATGTTCAGTTTAGGGGATGTTAACTTGATGTAGTAGTTATTTATTTACAATGATGGTTGCTTTGTAGCTAGGTAAATTATAGCATTCCTTAATCTGTGTAGATTAGAAGTGATTCACACAGTGATGGATTTGCTGATGTGTGTGAGATTATGTTTCTACCATAGCTCACACTAAACTGTTTTTAATGTCAGGTGCAGACTAAATTCTTTTCTGCTGGTCTGGATGGCTAATTAGCACCATCAGTTATTAAAGAAATCAAAGCTACCGAGAGCAGTCTGGGGATTATAACAAAACAAATTTTGTGAATTTGTTCACAAGCGGATCTTGACCGGATCAACTTACCTCAGTTAGGGAACAACAGACAATGCGGCATCTAGGTATGTATATCTATGGTAAAAACATTGTTTAACTGAAAGAACCTCCTTTTAGTTCTTTATTTCCTTCGTCCAATTAAGAATGTGACATGTCAGACATTCACAAAAAAAAATGTTTATGTAGAAAATAAAGTAATGTGTTCTAAAAACCTCTCTCTTTTCTCTCTCCACACACAAACAGTGGTAGCAACATTAGCACTAATAAATAGGACAAGCTTTCCACAAGTGTTAAATAACACAGTTAATATTTACTATCAGTATTGGTAAATCACAGTAAGCGCTTCTTTATAATAATCTTTTTTCAGTATTCTGCGCTTTGACAGAGAAACTCTTATAAATGCATATGCAATGAGGCAAAGGCGCAAGAGCAGCATCCGCCGCTTTTATCTTCTTTTGCTATAAGGGCGTTGTGCCTCTTTAGTGAACTGTGACAGTCGCTTTTTAAAAGTCAAATGGAATCTGTAACAGTGCAAAAAATGTGTAAACCTGCCCATATGTGTTCCCAGCCTTTTGGCAGGCAATGCATAACAATGAATAGAAATCAATGATGATTCTGTTCTATCGCTCTCTAAAACAAACAATGATAGTCGTTGATTGTACATTCCAAAATAAAAAATACAAAATTAAAATACATTCATTAAAAATCAGGACTGATCAAAACACCTTTGAGGGTGACACAGCTAAAATCAACTTTATAACGAAAACAGAGCCTAGAGATTAATGATATAAGTGCAGGATGTTTTTTCATAATTTTCACATTCATGTGAATCAGGTAAGTTCCACTGTGGATAATGCAATTACATTGTACTACAGGGAGTTTTAGTCAGCCTATTGCTTTTGTCCTGAAAACTTATAGAGAAACTAATCATATTTCAATTTGAGAATTATTGGTAAATACACTCAGATAGATATAGTCAATAACATTCATAATCTTCATTCTGAAGTGATGATAATATTATGACAAATCATGAATATGATGACTCACTGTAACTTACCAGAGCAGACGACTCCAGCACGTCGTTTGTGAACACAGTTATGTTTACCCCATCCTGATGATTTACAGTTCTTCAGTGTAGACTCTGATCCAATACAGTGAACATTACTCATCCAGATTGGTCCTGATTCTGATCCAAGGTGAGCATCACCTGGTGCATCTACAGCCTCTCCACAGCGCAGTTCTCTACACACCACTGCAGCATCTCTCATATCCCACTTATCATCACACACTGTTCCCCACTGTCCTCTATGAAGAACCTCCACTCTCCCAGCACAGCGACTGCCACCATCTACCAACCTCACACTGTCTGTAATTGTCAGAATAACATTCTAAACAGTTGATCACAGCATGGAATCTAAGAATAACAGGAAACAATGCAGCTCTTACCAGCACATACCAGTCCCACATCACTGTCATGGGAGCAGCTGTGTTTGAGTGAAGATGATGTTGGACATAAGTAAATCTGAGATTCGTTGCCTCTACACTGAAGGTCCTCTGACCACACCTGACCCTCCCCTCTGCCAAAAGCAGCTGCTGCCAGCACCTCCACAGAAAGCCCACAACCCAGCTCTCGACACACAACCTCTGCATCCGGCTGGTCAAAGTCAGCGTCACACACTGTGGACCAGGTCTCTCCATGAAGCACCTCCACTCTCCCAGAGCAGCGATGAGGACCACCAACCAGCCTGACTCCTAAAATAAGAGTGGAGATTGTATAGTACTGTAGTTTCTCAGGTCATATATCATGCTGTTATTAACTTTGAACCTATCTGTATTTTACACTTGAACACATTAACATGTTAACACATTTTGTAAAGACATACATATTTTAAAAAAGTAAATTAAATGAAATTTAAAGAGTGAAAATTGAATTTCTCAGCAACACCTACCAGAACAAATGACTCCTGCATCTTTACCATGATTACAATCATGTTTTCCCCCTCCTGGTGATCTACAGTTCCTCAGTGTAGACTCTGATCCACTACAGTGCACATTATTTATCCAGATTGGTCCTGATCCTGGTTTAAAGTGAACATCACTCAGTGCATCTACAGCCTCTCCACAGCGCAGCTCTCTACACACCACTGCAGCATCTCTCATATCCCAGTAATCGCTACACACTGTTCCCCATGTTCCATTATGAAGAACCTCCACTCTCCCAGCACAGCGACTTCCACCATCCACCAACCTCACACTGTCTGTACAACAAGGTGAGGATACACAAATGTTGTTAAAAGCTGTTAAATTCATCCACAGTAGAGCTGCAAAAGCTGTTAAATTCATTCAAATAATATAGGAGTTAATACCAATGGCATCAAATAGAAGATTTCCTGAGCAGGTGACTCCAGCATCTTCAGAATGATCACAGTTATGGTCACCCCATTTAGTCGATGTACAGTTAATTAATGTAGACTCTGATCCACTACAGTCAACATCATCCTTCAAGATTGGTCCTGATCCTGATCCAAAGTGAGCACCTCTCAGTGCATCTATAGCATCTCCACAGCCCAGCTCTCTACACACCACTGCAGCATCTCTCATATCCCAGCCATCATCACACACTGTTCCCCACGTTCCGTTATAATGAATCTCCACTCTCCCAGCACAACGAATACCTCCATCCACCAACCTCACACTGTCTGTACAACAAAGAAAGAGAGAGAGAGAGAGAGAGAGAGAAAGAGACAGAAAGAGAGAGAGAGAGAGAGAGAGAGAGAGAGAGAGAGAGAGAGAGAGACAGAAAGAGAGAGAGAGAGAGAGTTTAGTCAAAAAAGCCGCATATGTTTTATATATACATATTGTTGCTGTCGGATGAAAACCTTGTATCTCCAAAATGGTCACTTTACAGGTGAAGGAAAAAAAAGACTTTACTTTTGACATAAGTCAATGGAACCAGACATTTTTCCAAGTAATTCTGGACCTGGTCCTTTGTCCATTTATAAGGTTATATTGCAAATGTTTTTGGATCATTTATATTGACACAGTGTTCATAATATTTCCACACAATTTTCAATTTTTTGAAAAAAATGCTATATTCAAGCAAAAAAAAATAGATATATGGATAATTTACACTGTAATAACATAAGCTAAAACTTAAAATAACATTAATTAATGTGACAACACCTAAATTAAGAAATTGAGAGACTGAAGAAGAGCGACAGACAGACAGAGAGAAAGCAGCACAGTTAAAATTGTATCTTAATTATTGTTTGATACTGAAAGTGTACTTACCAGCTGTGGTGAGTGTGATTGTGGTGGACAGAAGAATGAGAGCCACACAGCTGTCCATCTCCCTCTGACCTGCACACAGTTCGTTCAACTCAGCAGCAGAACAAGCTTCACCTCCACTCCCCCAGGGAGACTGAAGAAACTGATAGAGAGAGAGAGAGAGAGAGAGAGAGAGAGAGAGCTCCCCACAGCCGCCAATCACACTCACTATTACCTTATTAGAAAGAGGAGAGGAAATCATCAAACATTTTCAGTGACAAATCAGAGGAGGCTTTTTTTTCTTTCTCCATATTTATCAAAAGAGCGTCAGCGCTGATGAACAGAACTCCACCTCCGTCTCTAGAGGTGTGTGTGTGAGGAGAGACGCTCGCAGCAGTGTGGTGAGAAACACACCAGCATACAGGAGACTGACTTCAGAGAGAGGAAACACTCCAGTGTAATACAACATTAATGCTGCACCTGCAGAGAGCTGATCCACACAATGATAACCATCACACACACACAAACACACACACACACACACACACACATACAGATTGATAAACTATTGACACACACAAACATATGCACACACAAGCACACGCTACTCTAAATACAGATTCACAGGAATACTAGGCCCACTTTATCACTCAATACAGCAAAGAAAATTAAAGAACTAAAGAACAGGCTGCCTTTTAATTATTTTAAAACAAAAGAAAGAAAGCACATGATAAAAATTTAGCAAAATCACACAATACTCTACAGATTTATAAAAATAATATATTTTTCATCACAGTTCAATGCCCCTGTATCCCAGCCATTTATTTTAAATGCTTTCCACACATTCTTCACTGTAATAGTTTATTCTCCACAAGGTGGCAGCAGAGTATTAATAATCAGACAATGTAGTAAACTTGAGTTTAAAGCTGTGAAGTGCATTTTCACTTCATACACTCTACAAGTTCTCTGATTAACTCCAGCGTATGAGACGATGTATTGTAGGGCTGCAACAAACGACTAATTTCATAGTCGAATAATCTATCGATTACTGAAACGAATAATCAATTGTTCGGATTATGAATCACTTCATTTCCAAATCATTTTTATGTAGCTATTAGCTTTTAAATTTAGCTTGAAGTTGTTTGATGCATTTGCTAACTAACAATGAAGACAATAAAGATGAATAACATTCAAGAATTCACTGTTTTAATGAACTTTCCTGCTGATACAAAAGATAAATAAATAAAACTCCAATGTATTTTTCCTGTCACAATTAATAACCAAGGATGTGCAAAGTAGCAGCAATAAAATATAACAAAACAATCGGTTTTTCATTCAATCAAGTAAATAAAAAAATAAATCTAAATTTCAATGTTGACTTTAAACAGTGCAGTCTGTGCTCTGTGCATTCTGCTGTCTGTCTACACTTTGCTGCAACTAAATTTTACAAGTTTTTACTGAAACGGAGGAAGGACAGCATCTCCGTACTCCTGAGAGAGTCTCGCTGTCCTCTGAGAACGGATATTCCTCTCTGCAGAGAAGATGTGCTCTGACGGAGCTGATGGGAAAGTGGAGAATGTTTGTGGAAAACGTCTCTATGAACAGTTAAATTAACGGTTTTGTGTAAACACTTAATTTCAGTAACCCCTCGTCCAGTTACCCTGTGTGTTCACGGAGAACTACCTCCTGAAACTGTTAGCGAGTGAAGCTAAACGTTCGCGGAGAGCAGAGTCCTGTTTGTAAACTCTCCTGTGATGGCCAAACTTGAACACACCGGTGGACTCGACGTTAAGACGACGACGCAGTGTTTAAAAGTGTAAACGTTATCTGGAAAGTGAACAGGGTCGCTGTGAATAACCGTTACTTGCTCCTCTGTTCCAACTCCGTTAACGATTCCAGAGAACTGCATTTCAAAACAGAAAACGTTACAGCTCGGCTCACAACATGAACATTAACATTAACATTGGCTAACGACCTCGCTAGCACGATCTCCGCGTCCCAAACCACACACTAAACCACTACAGCTAATTCACCCTTTAACCCTGAAGGTTGGCACGCAGACTGCTGATCACCATAGCAACGACAGCCAGGTAGTGGCTGTTGAGCTGTAACTCCGAACCTTTTTAAAGGGCCAAAGATTTATTTTGAGTTGAATATTTCACTTTAGGGGTATTTTTATGATTTTGTCGTCAGTGGTTCAGTTACTCTCAATATGGGAGAATCTGCTGAATGTGTGTGTTTAGCATTTTGAGAATGTGAATGTGAGCATTTGAGAGCAATGACACCCTGAAATGTGTGTAAGCAATAGAGAAAAATTCATATTATACATTATTTTCCTAGAATGATGTGTCTGAGCCTGGAACCTTTCAGAACATGTTAGTGTGTATAATACTGCTCAGTTCTTTTAACAAATGTAAAAAGAACAATATGATAGTAATGAAGTTTCAAATGTTGCACCAGAGGAATGAGTGTTGGAGAGTGGAGAAGAAAGAATCTCCCCAACTGGGGCAAAGGGGCATTTAAAAGATCTGCATATTTTTATTCTCTAATACTCATTCTACCCCAGAATGATTGCATCAGAGATTGTATCTCTGACCCTCCTTCCCTCTAAGATAATAAAATGAGAAAAATCGTTAGAAATAAAATGATGAAATTGAAATATATCAAATTTGAAACAACATTTACAGAACAGAGAAAGTAACTGTCCAAGGTGCTGATAATGATCACCTGCGTTCAGAACCACTGTGGACAGTTGACCTGATGCCCTTATCCCTGTGTGTGTGTGTGTGTGTGTGTGTGTGTGTGTGTGTGTATCTGTCTGTTTTGCTAAAAAGCTATTGTTATTATTATTAATATTATTGTTATTATTATTATTATTATTATTATTATTATATTTTCTTTTTATTAATATAATAATAACAAACATATGCATTGTCGCAGTAATATAATAATAATAATAATAATAATAATAATAATAATACTGTTCAAATAGTTAAGAGTCTGTTTTAAGGACATGTAAAATGCATTTATGGCTGATACTGAATTGTTCACAGCTGAATAAATGAAAATATAAAAATTCTCAATAAAATCATCATAACAGAACTGAAATTTAGTTCAGTGTAAAACACTATTGTTTAATAAACCTATAATTTCTAAACTTACAAACATAAAAAGGGTTCTTCAGGGGTATATGGTAGAACAAAAAAGAAAATGAAATAAAATCCTAGTACCTGACTAAATAGTTCCTCTTAAACAGTTATTCTAAATGCTGTATTCTGTAAATAAATAAATAAATAGTGTTATTGTTACAAGTGAAATAACCTTTTTGGTTCTATATAGAACTCTTTCTGCTAACACTGTAAGCTATGGTGAACAGCCTTTCAGTCGACAGTACAAATAAGAATAAGAATAAGTATAAGAATAGGTGGCTGTATTGGGCTGGTGTAGACAAAAGTCCAGGGCTGAATTTAGTTCCCAGTCCAGCCCTGCATCCAGGTAACACCAGGGACACTCTCTGGACATCTGAACATCCAAGCTCAGCTCAGTTCACAGTTGGGTTGTTTTGGGCTGTCCTCCCCCAGAGTTTTTAATCAGGCTGTGAGAGTTTTTACTTCTTTATTTGCAAAACACAAAGAGTGAAAACACTGCTTTTAATAGAAAATGTGTCCACAGATCTGTGTAATAAAGCGATCATGTTTTTGATTCTGATATTTACTGATACTTTAAAATGCTGAATTCAGTACAGCTCTTTTTGCCTCGATTTAAACTAGAAACAGTATCATTAATATAAAAGATCAAACTAAAACAAAACTCGTTTGCTTGAAGCTTGTTCTGCTGCTGAGTTGAACTGACTGTGTGTAGGTCAGAGGGCGATGGACAGCTTTGTGGGTGTCATTCTTATGTCCTCCACAATCACATTCACCACAGCCTATAAGTACACATTCTCACATATAGTTAACATCATTTTTGCTGTACTGTAATATAACATGAACTGTTACTGCGGATGAAATATTTGCTCTTGTGAACAATAAAAAGAGCTTCAGTGTGAGACATATGATAATGTCTAGGGCTGAAGTTGATTAACAGGCATTGCAAGATTGTATCAATAAAACGAGTGCAATGATGTCAAACTGCATTCACTGTATTTACTTAAAGAATTAGGACAGATGAATAATGCTTAAAATGAATGAAAATTCACAACAAAATCATTATAATGAAATGAAGGGTAAAAAGAAATGAACACCTCCGAAAATAGCTGATGTTTTGGTCTGAGAGTTCTGTGACATTCTGTCAGTCTTCTGCAGCATGTCCTCTCCTTCAAACTCCACCTTTATCCTCAGAAAGACCATCTTTCTACTCTTTTTTTTTTTTACTTAAGTATAATGACACCTCATCAAATACAAAATGTATCATAATGTTTGCAATGTATTTTCAGTTCTGACCCAGACAGCAAAATGAGCTAAAATCTCCTAAAAGAGTCTTTTCTACACAGACTAACACACAATTTCTGAGACATACAGAGTCAGAGACAGATTAACAGTTATCAGGTGTCCACAGGTGTACCACTGGTCAAGATATAGAGAGGATAGGACAGTCCAGAATTATCTCTCAGTCCCCGGCAGGAGATTCAGTGCATTACACACTTAAATCATAAGAAACTCAATATATAGAATTTAACTCATAGTTGTGATTAAGGCTGTGTGGATATGATCTCACATTAATAATCAAACAATATTTACAGTCTTGCAAATAACACAAAAGAAAAAAGTGAAGACTCCTTTTTACACTGTAACACAATATTAAACGATTAATCTGTTAATCCATTGTCTGTTCATTTGTAAACATTTATAATGATCTGGCCAGTGTTTGGGTGACAACTGTCTCTAACACAGCAATGGGTTAAATGAATCACTCATAGAAATGTACTACAGTAAAACAGCACTTAGATTAATCAAGCCCAAATCATTTACATACTTAAACTGTAATTAAACTTTTTGGTAATAAATGGATTATTTCTCCAAACAGCTCCCTTATAAGACTTGATATGCTAATTAGCAATACACATTTTAACAGTATTTACACACATTTCGAGTCAGGACACAGGAACACAGCACATCACTGACAGAAACTGTAACTGCCTGTGTTGAATATGAGAACACTGATAGCATAAAAATAACCTGAGATGTGTTCTTCTTTCCTGCACACACTGATGTGTTCAATAAATAACACACTACATGTTGCTTCACATCTGTATTGACAGTATAGCTCACTAAGGCTGGTAGATTTCAATGAAAGCCATGCATTTTGTGACACTGGGCTTGGTAAATCTGGGGGGTAAGATAGAATAAACAATGTTTATACTTTTTAAAATATGAATTGTGATCTGTAATAAAATCATTTCTTGCGTCTGAAGAGGTTTGAATGTAGTTTCCTGTGGAAAGACACTGGCTGTGTGCTCTCAGTCACATGATCCATCTCTGTCTGAGGCTCCTCCTCCATCATCATAACCTGTAAAATGAGTATTTTTTTAAAAATAAATAAATACATACATACATAGACACAAACATACATAAGAGTTGTGCTAATGAAAATCCTCCCTTGGATTTTCTTCCTACTGTGTATACTCCAGCTGCTGCTGAGAATCCAGGTAGTTGGATTGAAATCCTGGGGAACCATAGTGCTATTCTAAAGCACTATGTACAGCCCCAATTCCAAAAAAGTTGGGACGCTGTGTAAAATGTAAATGAATGTAAATAAAAACAGAGTGCAATGATTTGCAAATCTGATAGACCCATATTTTATTAACAATAGAACATAGAACACACATCAGATGTTGAAAGTGAGACATTTTACCATTTCATTAAAAATATTAACTCATTTAGAACTTGATAACAGCAACACATCTCAAAAAAGTTTGGACAGGGCCGTGTCTACCATTGTGTAGCATCCCCTCTTCTTTTATCAACAGTCTGTAAACATCTGGGAGGTGAGGTGACCAATTGCTGGAGTTTTGGGAGAGCAATGTTCTAGCTGTACAACAGGTCTTCCTGAGTTTTCATTTCATGATGTGCCAAATGTTTTCTGTTGGTGAAAGATCTGGACTGCAGGCAGGCCTGTTCAGCACCCAGACTCTTCTTCCATGCTGTTGTGATGGATGCACTATGTGGTTTAGCATTGTCTTGCTGAAATATGCAAGGCCTTCCCTGAAAGAGACGTTGTCTAGATGGGAGCATATGTTGTTGTAAAGCCTCTATATGCTGTTCAGCATTGATAGTGCCTTTCCAGATGTGTAAGCTGCCCATGCACTAATGCAACCCGATACCATCAGAGCTGCTGTGCGCTGATAACAAGCTGGATGGTCCCTCTCCTCTTGAGTCTGCAGAACACGGCGTCCATGGTTTCCAAAAAGAATTTCAAATTTTCATTAATCTGACCACAGAATAGTTTTCCATTATGTCTCAGTCCATTTTAAATGAGCTTTGGCCCAGAAAAAATGGCGGTGTTCCTGGATCGTGTTGACATATGGCTTCTTCTTTGCATAATACAGCTTTAACTTGCATTTTGGATTGCATGGTGGACTGTGTTCACAGACAGTGATTTCTGGAAGTCTTCCTGAGCCCATGCAGTGATTTCCAGTATAGAATCATGCCTATTTTAATGCAGTGCCGCCTGAGGACCCAAAGATCACGAGCATCTAATATTGACCGTTATCCTTGTCCCTTGTGTACAGGGATTTCTCTAGATTCTCTATATCTTTTGATGATATTATTTACTGTAGATGGTGGGATACTCGAAGTCTTCGCAATTTTACGTTGAGAAACATTTTTCTGAAATTCTTCCAAAATTTTTAGATGCAGTTTTTCTCAGATTGGTGAACCTCTGCCCATCTTTGCTTCTGAGAGACTCTGCCTCTGTAAAATGCTCTTGTAGCGAACACCACCATCTGGTTGAGCCAAAATCACCCTGTTTAGAAGAACTCTCCACATGACCCGAACTAAAAACTTTGGCTCCACAAAGTCTGAGGTAGAAGCCAACAACCTTTACAGCTTAAAAGAACATTACCTCGGGAATCTGGACACTGTGGGAGGTTAGCAACCCCCCTTTGCTCCATATGGCAAACCAGGCTATAAATCCTTGCCTGGAATCCAGCTACAGGCCTCACCAGACTTTTAACTAAACTTGTGAATTACAAGAAATCAAGTTTCTAATGTGTGCACCAATACAGAATTACCACCATTCAACAGGGTCCATTTCAAGAAGTCGAGGTTGTTATGAGAATCTATAACAAAGTTAGCCTTTTTAGATTTTATTGACAATTTAGATATGGAGCCACAACACCCCCGAGTGGTGAGAATGAGGCACAACACACCACCATCATAAGGACATGTGCTTATAAGAACCCAAGAAACTTGTTGCATTGTCTGCTTGATTATCAACATTTATATAATCTGTAAGCAATACTACTTGTTTTATTAATCTTAGTGTTATGTGTATTACCCCAATATTACCTGTATCTTTTTCTACTATTAAGTGCTAGAAATACATAATGTATAACTTTGATAACAGACCGAGACAACTGTTTAATTGTAATGAGTTTAGACCATTGACCAATATGTATCCTGAATGTGGTTTTCTTTTCTTTTCTTCCTTTTGTTCCTTTTCTTTCGTTGTGGATTTTATTTCTTTGTGTATTGGGTCATATTCAGATATTACAGGCAAACATTACCTGTGCTCTTTAACATGTGTATCAGCTAACAAGGGTTAAACTCTTATAAACATATCTGAATATCCTAGTTGATCATTCTTTGATTTTTCAAAGTTTAACCAGTCTGATGATATATATTTTTTTCTTTCTTTAAAACTAGCTGAAACAAAGAAGGCAGTGATTCTGGGGAAGGCATTCCTAAAATTATGCACAACCAATCAGAGTTGGAAACAATGAATAGCTAATTGACTGTTAGGTGAGGAGAACCTATCAGCACTCTGGCTCCACCTCCAAAGGGTGGGGCCTACAGTCGAGCAAAACCTGAGTGCACCGCAAATTTGGGTTCAGTTCAGATTCCTGCGTTCCCAACAAGTACTTTCTAAGTTTGTGCCGGCCGGTGAGAAAGACAGGTCAGAAGTATTAGGACGCTAAATTTATCAGATCTGAAACCTTTGTTTGTTTTGTAACTTGCCTGTTTGTCTACACACCTTAAGTTTAAACCACCCTTAGAGAAAGGAAGGTGGATATTTCTCTCGTCTGGGCCAGGAGGATTGTTCATACTTTCGACTTTCTGCTAGAGAGAGGTAGTTAGTTAAATTGGTACCACCAGCCTCAGAACCCTGATTGCAACCTGAACCTTGCCAGCGGAGTGGGAACGGTTCGGACGCCACGGAGACCCAGCATCGCACCCAGAGCCACGCACTAATCTGTGAGCAGATTAACCATCGAATGGCTGCCCAAGCTCCACCGTCAGACGGCCACGAGACGCCTCCGCCCAATCACTGACGGAAAGGCACGTGCCCGCACGGAGATGCAGCATCCACGGCCAGCTAGGAGAGGAACCACCGCATGAGCTCCAGCCTTCGATCGAGTCTGTCCTGAGACGACCCCTCCTGAAGTCAGCCCCCGACTCCAACGTAAGCTGGTTCCATCAATTTGCAGTCAGGCCAGTTTAATAAGAGAACTTTTAATAGGTACATCCAGCCATATAGTTATTCCCGTCCATACTTAGGTTAATTCTCTAGAGGCTCTCTCATGTGTAAGTTTCGAGCGACTTCCCAAGAACCACACTGCCTCATTAACTGTGATGATTGTAATGATTGTTTACTCGAGCTATTTAGTCCTTTTGACTTTTATTATTATTTTTTTGTTTTGTTTTGTTTTTGTTTTATTTTCTATTGTTTATCATTGAATGTAGTCCAAAAGTAGTTTGATATTTAGCCAATAATTTCCCTTTTATTGAAGCATCCTTGGTGCGAGCGTTTCTCTCTCTTGCCCTGGTCTGTAGACTCATTATCCTACACTCTTATCTAAGGTTCTAGCAATAATAACATTAAAATTGCAAAACCCGTTACACTCCTTTTATACCGTCATGTGAGTTAGTTGCAAATTGCTCTTCCAGCTGTTTTTTTTAGTACTACTTTTCCAGCGTTTTGTTGCCCCTGTCCCAACTTGGCAGCATTGCTGCCATGAAGTTCTAAATGAGTTAATATTTTTCATGAAATGGTAAAATGTCTCACTTTCAACATCTGATATGTGTTCTATTTTCTACTGTGAATAAAATATGGGGCTATGAGATTCGCAAATCGTTGCATTCTGTTTTCATTTACATTTATTCACATTTTACACAGCGTCCCAACTTTTTGGGACTTGGGGTTGTAGGTTATGTTTAATATTACAGGTTTACTCACAGTTCAAGTCCTTCACTGAAGTCCAAGGGAGCACAGTGTAAAATGTTAAAGATGTTTATATGACTAGCATGTTATATTAAAGCTGTTTGAGCGACATCAGCCTTGTGATTGGTGAGGAAAAAGCTGATGTAAGCTTTAACAAAGATTAAAATCATCCTAGTTTACACTAAGGAAAGTGAAATTCTGATGAAATTCATAATTTATTTGACATTACAAAATCATTCACAGGATATTTTTTTGTACATTGTGTGTTCACAAGAACAAAACTAACCTAGTTTGAAAGAAGAAGATGGATCTAGAATAATATATTTGAATAAAATATGTCATTTTATGGATAAGGATAGATTTAGAGACAAGTAACTTCCAGTATTGCAATAATAGAAGTGGTGCACTAGTCATTTTTAGTGTTACAGGCAAACCCTTACTCTGCTGAAGAATTGAATTTAATTTATAATTATTAATTATATTACTAATTAATTTAATTATATATATATATATATATATATATATATATATATATAGAGAGAGAGAGAGAGAGAGAGAGAGAGAGATTTGTAACATTTATGGAGATAAGAATAATGGCTGATGTATGAAGGAAACACACATTTTCATGTCTCTAATAAAGGCAGTATTAATCATAACATTGCTATTACTTGTATGTGTAAAGCCCACGAACAACAATATACATCATATATCATCACCAACTTTCTTGAAAGCGGTCTATATAATGCATTCTGCAATCAAACCCTTCAATTATTCATGGCACACTGCTTAGTTTGTTACATAAACTGCACTTAGTCTATGCAAGAAATGACTCATGCCTGACCTGCCTCAACAACAAATATGGCTGCATTTGTTACATTAGTGAGTGAAGACATAAGGTGACCCTTTACACCACATTGACCCACATTACCATACGCAATAGATAATGTAAAGATGTTATCAGTAGTGTACACAAGATCAACCACTCACCCTTTATTCCGCTTACATCCTGTTTGGCAGTGCCGACATCATCATAGTTCTGTGTAGTTTATGTATAGTATAATATAATTATTTGTCCACATTTAGGAAAAACCTACTTGTCACAATGTTGGAGTTTGGTCCAGCGGTAACAGCATCATCATAGATATCTGTCATGTCTTCTGTCAAAATGTAGAGATAAATGTCATTAAATCAGCATCAGTATCATCAGTGACTGTGTTCATGTTTGAGATTGCAGTATTGTTACATTACAAGTCAAACCTGTTACAACAGTTGAGCTCTGATCAGCAGTGATGACATCATCATTGTTCTCTGCTATGTCCTCTACACCAAAACAGAGAAATATGTAAAGGGCCTATATTCTTTTTTCCTCATGGTCCACTTATAATGTTTGTCATAATTCATTATTTCATGACCATTTAATTTTTTTTGTCCCTTACAATAAAACAGGCTGTTTTTTGTCACTGTGCCTTTAAGACTGATATGTGTAAACAGGCCTCTGTTCTGATTAGCTGTCCTGTATTGTGCATCATTTACAAAGCTGTCTGGGCTTCAGCATGATTGGATGGAGCTAAAGTGCTCTAGGCTAAATAGGCTATACATAAATGATTGTTTTCCATGACTTTATACAACCAACGAGTTCAAAACAACGTGTTTCAAAAGTTTCTACAGCTGCTTTAAATTGTATTTCCTTCTAAACTAAAACCCCAAAACAGAAACACACCTGCTACACAATCAGAGATCTGTCCAGCAGTGATGACATCATCATAGTTCTCTTCTGTGTCCTCTTTTGCTGATTCACCTACATCAAATAAAAGCAGACTGACTTTACAAACAGTGTAGTTATATTTTACATTGTGATTTAATGTACAGATAAAATCAGTTGATTAATTAATAAAGGGACGCACTTATCAGACCACTAGTGGTGGCAACATCATTGTAATATTCAGCCTGTACTCCAGTCATAGACTTTGCTGCAAAAAGAGTGAAATCCATCACTTTCCATCACAACTTTCTGGACAAATTCTTAAATGTTGTTTTGAAACCACCCTTAAAAAACAACATTTATGATTTAAAATTAACCAAAATATTAAATATGTTTGTTATTGCAGTGTAGAATGTATCCAGAATGCCTGAGTGATAATGTATTAATAGTGTATTCTTATGATTACATGGAATGAATAGTGTATTTGTTTACTTACTTATTTCTTACTTACTTACTTACTTATTTACAATGATATAAATGTTCTATCTAAATGTCTGTGCTGATGACATGAAAATATGTTAAGCACTGTTGTGGCTGTAGCTTTCTGTTTTTTCTTAAAAGCCCAAGGGTGATAATCACTTCGGAAATAAGAGGTAATGGACAATTGTTTACTAAAAAGGTTTTTTCTGGTTCCCTCATGACAGCAAGAAGACACTGAATAACTTTTATGACTCTCAAAGGACACAGCTGTCTCCCAGACCTTCTCTCTCTGCCTTATCTATCACAACAAAAGTATAAAATCCCACGAACATTCTTCTCACTGAGCTGAATTTTCAGTGACTTGGTTCTGGGGAACTTTAAGGAAATATATTTTCCAACATTATGGAAATCTTGCCACTGTCAAAACTCCACGTTTCATCAGAGACTGATATGGTTTCATCATTCTGCTGCCTTGTTAGTTGTCATATGTTTCTATCCTTTATTAAAGCACATCTGCTATCGTTTATTGAAGCACATCTGCTTTCTTCTTTCTGTTCTCTCTTTGTTATATATTGGATCCATGTTAAGTCCTTTTCCTTTTAATTAGAGCTCTAGGAATGTCTGAATGTTAGTCATATGGAGTCTTGAATTATGTTCCCTAGTTATGAATCTTATTAGTTATTTGTCACTGTTGTAGGAAACAATCTTAGGAGAAGAAGTCTCTTAATTGTGACTGTTTATTAGTCCAGTATTGTTTTGAAACTACATATTATCCTTTGCTGTTTTTAAGTCTGTTATAAAAGGAGGTAATTCTGTCCCTCATAAATCTGTTTGCTAGTAGCAGTAATTCTCTGTACTAAGCTCTATAATCAGAATGACTATTTTCTCTCTTAGGAGCGTAGTAAAGGTGTATGCACCAAATTGAATTACTTACATGCTGTAATCGGAAAATATTCATTCAGTCAAAGAAAGGCTGATTAAATTCATGACATTAAAACTTGGCCATGTTAAACTCTCTCCAGTAAGAAGGGAGGAGAACCGCCTTGTGTTGACTCCACCAATCAGCCTGCAAGACCTCCGATGGCCTGGAGCATGATATGTTGAAAGTCACCTGCTGGACTAAGCGACCAGACCCACACCCTGCCTAGGTGGAATAAGGCCAACCTAACTGCCAGCACGGTAAGGCTGAAACTCCTTCCAACATTGAGATCTGATGCCTGCATCACTCTGCTAGCCTTCTTCTGAAGTGATTTAATATCAGCATATTTACACTGTTTAAGTTTAACAATCTGTCTCAATTCTTACCAGACACCCACTCACCTTTAGCCCTAAATAACTGTGTTCTGTGCTTAATCTCCTCTATTAGACCCAAATATCTCCTGCTGACTAGACCATAAGCTCCATTTATGTTGATCATATTTATCAATTAATAAACAAGCCAGTTATTTGTGAACAATATGGTATGTGTGTGAATTATCATTGTCTGGCTGAATGATCCCTGATCCTAAGGTAACCCCCTTTTCTTAGAGATCAATGATATGAGATGAACTGCAGCAGAGAACAAAAACAGGGAGGAAAGTAAAAGTAATTTGTTGCTGCACTCCCAGAGCTAATTTAGTTTTTTTAGACTGGTGTGCTGCAGAGGCTCAGGACCCTGTACAGAATGTTAGTGGTAATGACAGTGATAATTCCATTATTGCAGTAATTACTCAAAATCCATAACAAGTTGCTTCTTTCAAAATGTCATGTTATTTATTACGTTGTGTAAAAAGTAATCTTACTACCAGTTGTGGTGTCACACCTTCTAAAGTGGTGGGGCAAAACTGAATGATCCAATATCACATATCTGTGAGTGGCAAAAGTATGTGAACCTTTTCTTTCAGTATCTGGTCTGCACTCCGCCGTTTGTGTGCTTAGCGTTGTTGTCTTGCTGCAACAACCTTTCCTTTAGAATTTGCTGGTATAATTCAGAGTACATTGTTCCATCAATGATGGCAAGCCATCCTGGCCCAGATGCAGCAAAACAGGCCCAAACCATGATACTACCACCACCATGTTTCACAGACAGAATAAGGTTCTTATGCTGGAACGCTTCTCATTTAAACCAAAAAATCTATTTTGGACTCATCCGTCCACAAAACATTGTTCCGATGGTCTTCTAACTTGTCCATATGATCTTTAACAAACTGCAGACAGACAGCAATATTATTTTTGGAGAGCAACGACTTTCTCCTCGCAACCCTGCCATGCAAATATGAGACAGGCCTTTTATTGCTTTGAAGTTACTCTGGGTTCCATTGTGACCTCGCAGAGTATTACATGCCTTGCTCTTGGTGTGATCTTTGTTGGTTGACCGCTTCTGGGGAGCCTAACAATGATCTTGAATTTCCTCCATTTGTACACAATCTGTTTGACTGTGTGTGTGTGTGTGTGTGTTTACATAAAGGAGTGAGAGGGGGCCAGTAAAAAGTTGGGGAACCACTGGTATAGGAGATTTTATGAAAATGTCACTTTGAAAAATGTAATCAAACAGAAGGTCTCTATCAATGACTTTGCACTAATGTTTGTAAATACTCAAAAAATGACTTGAGTACATGTAATTGAGTGAATGTAGCTTATTTCACACCTCCATGCCACGCTTCAAATATAGTATTTACTTTAGACCTTAGATGTTCTAAGTAATAGACACAGATAAAAGAAACTTGGCTTATAATATTTATAATCAAGCCTGTAACTTATAAATGGCAATTTTAATATTTGTGAATTGAATGGAGTTAACACACACATGTTCTGGTCTTCTTACCTGAGAGAAGCTCCTCATCCACATTCTCATAACCTGAATGCTGTTTTTCAGAGAGGATACTTCCTGTTAGAGGAGAGCAGAACAGTCATCAAACGTTCAAAATGCAGAACCACCCACAATCCTCTGAGTGCTGTGGATCATTGTGAACTGGGCTGGTTTCAGGAAATAATATCAGTGCAGACAGTAGAGAGTGTTTGACTTTGACATTGCTTTGATCTCTATGCAAGCCAGCATGCATTGCTTTGCATTGCATGTTCTGTTGCGTCAAATAGACACACACAAGTCTATGCTGCTTATCATCCTGGGTGACAGAGGCTGCTGGAGACGGTCACTATTCCATCACAGTGAAGACACACAGACATTTTCACTCACACCTAGGGGTAATTTAACATCACCAACTCGCATGACCGCATGTCGTTGGACTGTGGAAGGGAGCCCATGCAGACACGGGGAGAACATGCAAACTCCACACAGAAAGGTCTGGCCAGGTAGTCAAACTCAGGCCCTTCTTGCTGTGAGATGACAGAGCTACCCATTCCACCACCGTGCCGCTGTCATCTCAACTATTTCGATACAATATATGTCCATGAATCACTCACCCCTGCGGGTCAAGTCATTTCTTTTAGTGATGTATCTGCGGTCGATCTCCTCATAGACTGCCTCAGTCTTATGCCTCCACTTAGAGAGCACTGTGAGGGAGACATGGAGCCAGTTCAGTAGAAGAGAAGACTGATGACAGATTGAAGGACTAATGATGTTTAGAGAATGTACAGAAAGTGGATTGTAGATGATCTCTGAATCTCTCTACCTCTCCTGAGCACTCTGTTCTGGTAAAACAGCACAACCAGAAGCACTAAGGCCAGGAAGAGCAGCACTCCCAGAACCAGGAGAGACACTGAATAGATGGACGGAACATGTGGTTGAGTGGTTGTTTTCTTCAGTTGCCGACCAACTGCAAAAAAAAAGAAAAAGAATAGAAACCGTAAAAAGCACTGAACAACATTTCTAAACATTTCGGAAAATGACATAACAGACAAAATGAGTACCTGTAGTGATTGTTATTTTAGGTGTAGTAGTAGAAGTTGCAGATATATCTGTGAAAACAGAAACAGAACAGTCAGTAAAACCAAGCACATTAAGCACAAATACACTGAAGTAAAGTTTTTGGTGTTATATGGCATTCTTTGTTATAATCACTGGCTACGAAAAAATCAAATTAGCCAACATTTACAAAACTGATTAAAGTCACCTTATAGATTATTAACAATGGGCCAAAAGAATTTTTTAAATTGGATTCAGAAACTCCAAAGCCCAGCAGTTTCCTCTGACCTGCACAGGTGACTCCAGTGTCCTGCCTGTGGTAGCAGTCAGTGTGGTTCCTCAGGGAATGAGGACAGTCCCACAGGTGAATCTCATTCCCTCTACACTTCACTCTGTTCAGCCCAGATAGGCCCTTCACCAGCACCAAAGACAGCACTCCCATCAGCACTCAATGCTGACCCACAGCCCAGCTGCCTGCAGACCACCTGAGCATCCCTGATGTCCCACAGACCATCACAGACGGACCCCCACTCAGCGTTGTAATACACCTCCAGCCTCCCAGAGCAGCTTCCATTTCCTCCTCTCAGCCTGAGAGGCAGGTGCTCTACACATATCACATCACACATGAGAAGATATTGACAAAGCTAATTACAAAACTATATGATAAAACTTATATGTACCACAATGTAGGTTTTTACTGCAAGTATGTATATATATATATCCAACCAACATTTAACCTTATTTTGCTTACTTGTGCATTGTCTCCGATGGGCCTGATGGGGAGACGAGAAGCATTTCAGATGACTTCGTAACACATTGCGATTTTCATTTTCTGAGGAAATGGTAAGATAATTTATTAATCTATGAGCTTTTACATACAAAACTGTTTTGCTTATAAATTTGACTTTCCAGAGAATTCTTTTCGTAGCTATTTCATTTGACATTCATCATATATTATATTAATGCCAACATTCAGAACCACTACACGGACTGCCTACCTGAGCAGGTAATACGAGCCACTTCATTGCTATTATCACAGTTGTTCTCTCTCCAGGGTGAAGATGGACAGTGCCACAGAGTGGAGTCATGTTTCCTACATTTCAGATCATCCAGCCAGTTAGGAGCTGATTCCACTCTTGCTGTGGCCCAAGACTCAATTCCAGTTCTTCCACAGTTCAGCTCTTGACAGATCAAACTTGCTGTTTCTTCATTCATCCCATTTAAACACACATTACCCCAGGTTCCATTGTAGAACACCTCCAGATTCCCCTCACAGCCCTCAGTGAGTCTGAACTCTTTAAACTCTGGTGAGAGAAAGCTGACTAAGTTTAACATTCAACTTTCATTTTACATATTGTTTATAAATAACATTATTTAGATGTTTTATTATTTAGTGGATTGTTATATGAGACTTCAGGAAGCAGGAGAGGGTGCACATTCCAATCATTGATGGAGTCACTATAGAGAGGGTCACCAACTTCAGGTTTCTTGGCATACACATCATGGAGGACCTCACATGGACTGAACACACCAGATGTGTGGTGAAGAAGGCATAACAGCACCTCTTCAACCTCCGAAGGTTGAGGGTGGTTCAGCATGAAACTCTGCAACTTTCGGAGTTGTTGAGATCATTCTAACTTGCTGTATCACTTCCTGGTAAGGAAACTTAACTGCTCTCAACCACATCTCTCCCCATCATATCACCTTGAGCTTCCCTCCCTCATCAAATTAGACACCAACCTCTGTTTGATTAAGTCAAGGAGGATCACAAGAGACTCCATCCACCTGAAGTCCTGAACCAGACAGTTCTAAGACAGCTTCTTTCTCCGGACCATCAGGGTGCTGAACAGCCAGTAACTATTCAGTGCATTGTGCACTGTTATGTGGCCTGTACACACTTGTAATAACAGCTCACAGAACTCAAAGCTAATGAAGAATATGCATTTTGTAAAGTGTGTGAAGCGCAAGCCTTGCTGTCCTTCATTAGGAGTTAAAGATCTTCTGGATCAACATTATTTAATTATGTTAATAATGCATTAGGAGTTAATAATGATCAGGAACATAATAAAGTGAAACACATGGTAACTCATCATTAATAAACAAGGTGTTACTGTGTTCTTCATTAGGAATTAATTATGATCAGAAACAGTATGATAAAGTAAAACTTTTGGTAACTCATCATTAATAAACAAGGTGTTACTGTGTTCTTCATTAGGAATTAATTATGATCAGAAACAGTATGATAAAGTAAAACTTTTGGTAACTCATCATTAATAAACAAGGTGTTACTTTGATCTTCGTTAGGAGTTAATTAGGCTCAGAAACAGTATGATAAAGTAAACTTTTGGTAACTCATCATTAATAAACAAGGAGTTACTATGTTCTTCGTTAGGATTTAGTAATGATCAGGGGGGCTGTGTATTGACAAAAACCTGTACAGTACATATCATGAGTGAGTTATGGGGTTATTATTCAGTATATTGTGATATACTGTGATACAGTAAGCAACAAGATATACTGTGATTTTTAAATAAATTTTTAGGGAAACTGTCAAAGCATATAAAATACACCACCATATGCATAAAATCTGAGTAAAAGCGTTTGCATTTAGTCAGTGCCTGTACCATCAAACATCATAGCACTACTTTTTGTGCAATCTGAACAAAGGAAAATACATTTACCTATATCAGTGAAAAAAAAAGTGTAAAAAAAAAAAGTGTGTTTTTTACCTTCTTGTACAACTTGAGCACAGCGATGTTGTCAGGAAGGTATAGTGTAACGAGGCTCCAATGTATTCACCATATTACATAAGCCTTGTTCTGACAAACTGTGCTGTCAAAATGTCCTACCAAGATGCGCATTTATACGTAGCTCTGTACATAAAACCGTAGCCTTAATAGCCTTAATCACACAGAAGCTGACGTCAGCTTCAGCTTCCTAATTGCCAGTTTCTTGTTCAAATTTTCCCATTTCACGTTAAATGGTGCAGCAGTTACTATTATAATGCCTCAGGCGCCAGAATGTAACTACTGCACCACAGAAGGTGGAATTGGACAAATCGAACAAGACGCTGGCGAACAGGAAGCTTAACTTTAGCTTCATCTAAATCTCCTCATCAGAAAACGTTACCAGCTTTCGAAGAATAAGAAGGATATTTTGATAGACTAAATCACAGCATGGGGCAAATATACAAACTGGGCATAAACTGTACAATAGATTTAAAGTGAGGCTGAATTAACATTAAAAACACAATTTAGTACGCTATAGTAGTGATATGGGCATGCTCACTCAATAGGTAAGACAAAATGTTAGAACAGCGGTTATAGTCTTTCGGATTTAGCATCAGCGGTAACACGCTAATGTTAGCAGTGCGCCTCTGTTTATGTTGGAGTGGAAAGATCTAATCTTGGCTTAAAATAGATTACAACACTGCCATCTAGCAGCCACGGGTTTAAGCATAAAAAACACAAAAAATATTAACAAAGAAAAAGTACGAGTAAACAGGTTATTTATTGAGTCCTTTTTATTTGTGAACAAGAAAAAATTTAAAATGTTGGCTACGTCATTGATAATAACACACCCAACCAAAAGTGACATTACTACTAACAGACAAAGTCTGAGACCTGAGACTGAATACAGTATGTTCTGCTAGTACATTAATAACACATATTTCGGTTTCATATCTAAGGCACAAAGTTTTGCTGCCCATTAGCTTTGCACACATTAGCTAAATTAACTAGCTAGCATTCACTCACAACATAAGCAACAGCTTAGGTTTATTAACGCACTAACATGCTTTGCATTCTGAAACAACACAGTAAACCAAACATTGTAAAAGATCACCGTACCTACTTAGCTCAGATTAGTTAGTGAGTCAGCTAGTTAACTGTGTCATTAGTGCTGTAGTGCTGGAGTCTGAATAAAACAGTCCTTTATCTACATCAGGGGTCTCACAGTAGTGACCCGCAGATCTGCCATGAGACTGATTCGCTCATCACACAGCGGGAGATACAGTGAGTCACAATTAAAAAATGAGTAGAATTATCAAACTAATCCACTGAGAATGCAGAAATAACTGCTCTCCATTCACAGCTCTCACAAAAGCCTCGCTCGCGTTCAAAAGAAACACCACAGCTATAAATATTTTATATGTCAAACTCTCTATGTCTCAGTCTCAGGTCTCAGATGTTTCTCCTTTAAAAGTAATCTCAGATTTTGATTTCATTTTGTTTGGGTGTGTTATTTTCAATGATATAGCAAACTCAGGAACATGTATTAGCTTTAGAGATTTTTATTTCCATGTGTCGCTTTATAATACTGTTCCTGATCATAATTAACTCATATGGATGAACACAGTAACACCTTGTTTATGAATGATGAGTTACCATGTGTTTCACTTTATAATAATGTTTCTGGTCATTATTAACTCTTACTTATCTAAAATAAGGTATTTACATAATCACTTGGTGATATTTAGAAACAAGTGAATTTGAAGGTAGAACACATTCACAGCTATATACTTCTGTGAGCCCTCTCTTCAGTTGACTCTGCCCTCAAGAGGACTTTAAGGTTAACTACTGTTCAGAAGAAACAACACTTGTACACATGCTGTTGCAGAAAAAAAAAATAGTGTTTTCTAGTGTAAAAATGAGAGGTAAGCAGACTGAATACTGTAGTAATGTTTTAGTAGTTGTCTCAATTGTAGGCGAGTGCAAAGTGGTTTACACTGCCAAATATAAACATGTACATTAGCCTTTTAAGGTTGCTGATCAAAACAAGCCTGTGAGAGTAGTTATTCTAAGAACCGGTAGTTACTAAGTCGTTCTCTATGAGACTCAGATGTTTAGTTAGTTAAACTAATCATTAGTTCACTATTACCTACTGAGTAATTAGCAAGTACTCCTTGGTAGTTAAGAGTAGTTATTTAAGTGTTAATGCAGCATTTCTTATTCGTCCCTGCTTAATTCTAAAAGTTGTAAAGTGTTATTGTAGATAGGAGACAAGAGCAGCTCCAGATGTGGTTCACATCCAAAAATACACATATTATATAACTTCATTTTAAAAAATTTCTAAACATTATCGTTAAGCATTAACATAACTAGCAATCCTTAAGTAATCCTTATTTAAGACCTTAAAGCATTATTAGGTACAACAAGCTGAAAATTTCAAGAAAAGCAGCAGCCAGCATACTTTACCTGAACACACGACTCCTACATCCTCCTTGTGTTCACATTCATCCTCTCCAGACAAATGGCGTCTGCAGTTCCACAGTGACATCTCGTTCCCCTCACACTCCACCTCATTCAGCCATATGGGTCCAGTTCCAGGTCCAAACCGGGCTGGTACAGGAGCACTGAGGGCCACTCCACACTGCAGCTGTCTGCACACCACCTGCGCATCCTTAATATCCCACAAGTCATCACTCACTGTCCCCCATGAGCTGCTGTGGAAAACCTCCAGCCTTCCTGCACAGTCTCCCCCAGAACCAACCAGCCTGATGGAGCCTCGAGCTGAATTAAACTTACCTACACACACACACACACACACACACACACACACACACACACACACACACACACACACACACACACCATCATAGCCAAACTGATAATCATTTATCCTCTGCATTACTCATGCATTTGTCTCATTACCACAACATGAACATTGTACCGCTATCAAATATATACAACTGGACTAAATAAAAGTAGTGTAACTATTGCACACTTTTGAAAATATTTAGAGAGTGTACACTTACCAGAGCAGGTGATTGAGAGCTGTTCTCTGGAGCTGCAGTTGACTGCTTTTGCGCTGCTGCAGTTCCCCAGATGAACTTCAGTCCCAGAACAACTAAAACCCATCACACACATGTGTCTGTGTTCAGCCCTGGATGGAGAGGAGCTGGTGATGCTGAACACAGAGCCACAGCCCAGCTGTCTGCAGACCACAGAGGCCTCAGACTCACTCCACGAGTCCAGCAGAACTCTCCTCCAGTCCTGCCTGAAGTACACCTCCACCTCCCCCCGACACTCCATCCTTCCAGACAACCGCACTCGCCCCTCATGGAATGCCAGAGAGGAGCCTGAAGAGGAAATAATCAATTGCCTAAATTTTAAAAGTTTTAAATTTTCTTTAACATTTTTTCTTTTGATTGATGCTGCCATAGACATAAACATAAACTTTTCTAACATAGTTTTATTACTCTAAAATGAAGTACACAATTCTGAGAGCTCACCACTGCAGATGACTCCAGCATCCTGTTTATGAGAGCATGCAGTTCGACTCCATGATGAAATGGGACATTTTGACAGGTGTGTTTCGTTCCCCTGACAGTCAAACACATCAGCCCAGATCTGGCCACTCCCCTCCCCAAACCAGTCTGACCCCAACACAGCCACAGCACTCCCACACTTCAGCTGACCACAGAGGACACTGGCAGCTCTCATATCCCAGCTTACATCACACACTGTGCCCCACTCACTGAGGTACTGGAGCTCCACTCGACCAGAACAGGAGTCAGAGCCGTTCACCAGCTGAGCCCCTGTGTGACCTGAATCAACATCACATTAGAGGAATGAGCATGAATAAGAGCAACTCACTGCTCATATAAATGGTTGTAATGGTCAATAGTTGTAAATATTTTTTAAGTGTTAATGCTTTACCAGAACACACCAGTCCCACATCACTGTCATGAGAGCAGCTGCGTTTGAATGAAGATGATTTTTGACAGAAATAAATATGAGATTCGTTGCCTCTACACTGAAGTTCCACTGACCACACCTGGCCCTCCCCTCTGCCAAAGGCATCTGCTCCCAGCACCTCCACAGGAGGCCCACAACCCAGCTCTCGACACATAACCTCTGCATCCTGCTGGTCAAAGTCAGCATCACACACTGTGGACCAGGTCTCTCCATGAAGCACCTCCACTCTCCCAGAGCACAAGTGAGGACCATCAGTAAGTCTGGACATGCGAGCTGTGTGTATTTAAATTACATTGAGAGTTATTGTATATTCTAGTATTGATAGGACTGTTAGTGCATTGTTTTTAACCTGCGAACTACTTAGGTTTGTGTAGAAGTAACACATTCATTCAGAATCAGACTACTTGGGGGTTACTATTAATACTTTACCTACATTTTCCCACAGTTTCTCTCACATGTCCTTACCTGGCTTAACAGAGCAGATGACTCCAGCATCGTGCTGATGCCCACAGCCATGTCTACCCCATCCTAGTGAACTACAGCGTTTCAGTGTAAACTCTGATCCACTACAGTGCAAATAATCCATCCAGATTTGTCCTGATCCTTTTCCAAAGTGAGCATCACTCATTGTATTTACAGCCTCTCCACAGCCCAGCTCTCTACACACCACTGCAGCAGCAGTCATATCCCAGCCACGATGACACACTGTTCCCCACTGTCCTCTATGAAGAACCTCCACTCTTCCAGTGCAGCGACTGCCACCATTCACCAACCTCACACTGTCTGTACAACAGAGAGAGAGAGAGAGAGAGAGAGAGAGTGAGAGAGAGAGAGAGAGAGAGAAAGAAAGAAAGAGAGAGAAGGAATGTCAGGTGCACACTGGGCTCCACACAAGGATCCAGGGCAATTAAAGGGTTACAGTGGTACTTGGAGAACTGTCTGTGACTGTCTGTGCAACAGACATTATTGCATGAACACCTAATCAAAAAATTGCAATCTAGTTTTACCTGTTTACTTACAATAAAGCTTTGCCTGTTGGTCTGACAGTTACATGTTGTACTTTAGTGTAAATTATTTTGTTACAGTGAATTATTCACTGAAATATGGTATTGATAATACAAATGTTGTTCTTACCAGCACACACCAGTCCCACATCACTGTCATGAGAGCAGTTGTGTTTAAGTGAAGGTGATGTTGGACAGAGAGCAATCTGAGATTCTTTGCCTCCACACTTAAGCTCCTCTGACCACACCTGACCCTCCCCTCTGCCAAAAGCAGCTGCTGCCAGCACCTCCACAGGAAGCCCACAGCCCAGCTCTCGACACACAACCTCTGCATCCTGCTGGTCAAAGTCAGCATCACACACTGTGGACCAGGTCTCTCCATGAAGCACCTCCACTCTCCCAGAGCAGTGAGAAACACCAACCAGCCTGACTCCTAAAATATTATCAGGAGAGAATTTTCATGTATCACATATGTTTATGATTGACAACAAATTGTTGACAAATATTTGATTTCTCTACTGAGTATTTTAGGATAAACATCCTTTCAAAATTACTTAAGATGTCAATGATTGTAAAAGTAGAGCTAAATGGCAAACAAAGCCATTAAATGAAACTTAAGAACTGAATAAAATTTATTGACTAGTGTACAGTGTATTAGCGTATTAATGCTAAAGGCATTCTAGTAAAGATTACCTGCACAAATGACTCCAGCATCCTTAGAATGATCACAGTTATGTTTTCCCCATCCTGCTGATACACAGTTCTTCAGTGTAGACTCTGATCCACTACAGTACACATCATCCATCCAGACTGGTCCTGATCCTCGTCCAAAGTGAGCATCACTCAGTACATCTACAGCTTCTCCACAGCGCAGCTCTCTACACACCACTGCAGCAGCAGTCATATCCCAGTAATCATGACACACTGTTCCCCACTGATTATCATGAAGAACCTCCACTCTCCCAGCACAGCGATTACCACCATCCACCAACCTCACATTGTCTGTATAAGAGAGAGAGTAAGAGAGTAAGAGTAAGACATCATGATCCCTTATCATCATGAGCCTTATCATCACTTTTGCACTGGCTTGCTCTGTGGTGTTCTGCCAATGTTTCTCATATGGTACACTCATTAATATATTACATATAATATCATTACGTTATATGAACATATTCATATAATATAGATATTAACCAGTTCCAGTGAGTCTATCAAGCTCTTAGATGTTCACTTCACTGTACTTCACTGAGCATTCTGTATTGTGCCTTTGAGTGATCTTGGCTGAGCACCTACTTCTAGGGAGAGTAAAAAATAGTTAATTATTACATCTAAAAAAAAAATGGAAACAAGCAATTTAACTGGTTGTATTCAAGTAAAATAAATACTTTGAAGGAAACAATGCAAAGTGCAATTATGATTTAGATTAACAAAGCAATGTTTTACATCAACCCCCAAAAGCACTTTAAAGCAATTTCTGCCCTGTTCCATATTTTACAGTAAAGCTTTTAGATGTTAGATGTTTAGATGTCACAACATAATAACACCTAGATCCACACACACACACACGCATCTTCCTTGTGAGGACTTCTATAATTTTCTACTCATTTTTGTATTACTGTATCCAAATAATTCTACATATACACCTATCCTAACCTTAACCTCAGTATCCGAAGACAATTTTTCTGCTGTTTTATTTTTTCAAAAAATAAAAAATAAAAAAGTGTAATTTGTGGTGAAATCATCATGTGCTCAAGAAAGGACAAAAATGTCATGTTGTCCTATTATTGTAAGGACACGTAGTCCTCACAAGGATAGCAAGACGTATGCGCATATACATTCCCAAACCCAAAGAGTGTTAAATTATTTGACCTAGTTTTACAGGTGAGAGCTTCAATTTTAGTACTTTCTTATTCACTATTTTCTGTTATGTTTTCTCTGCACTGTTTAACATTGTTTAACTGTTTAACAAATTAAGTGATCAGAAACAAAGAGAGTGAAACGTAGGTGGGTGAATTATTATTTGATTTTGTAATTGTGAGTAAGTACTAACCAGCTGTGATGAGGGTGACTGCAGAGGAAAGAAGAATGAGAGCCACACAGCTGTCCATCTCCCTCTGACCAGCACACAGTCCGTTCAACTCAGCAGCAGAACAAGCTTCACCTCTGATCCCCCAGCGAGACTGAAGAAACTGAGACAGAGAGAGAGAGAGAGAGAGAGAGAGAGAGAGAGAGAGAGAGAGAGAGAGCTCCTCACAGCCGCCAATCACACTCACTATGACCTTATTAGAAAGAGAAGAGGAAATCATCAAACATTTTCAGTGACAAATCAGAGGAGGCGTTTTTTTCTTTCTCCATATTTATCAAAAGAGCATCAGCGCTGATGAACAGAACTCCACCTCCGTCTCTAGAGGTGTGTGTGTGAGGAGAGACGCTCGCAGCAGTGTGGTGAGAAACACACCAACATATAGGAGACTGACTTCAGAGAGAGGAAACACTCCAGTGTAATACAGCATTAATGCTGCACCTGCAGAGAGCTGATCCACACACTGATAACCATCTCACACACACACACACACACACACTCTCTCTCTCTCTCTCTCTCTCTCTCTCTCACTCTCTCTCTCTCTCTCTCTCTCTCACACACACACACACACACGCACACACACACACACACACTGATTACCTACACTTACACACACTGATAACCATACGCACACACATGCACACACACACTCACACACAGACACATGCACACAAACACTGCTAACCTACTCACACACACACACATTGATAACCTACTCACTCTCTCTCTCTTTATCTCTCTCTCTCTCTCTCACACACACAAGCACTGATAACCTACTTACACACACATTGATAACCTATTCACTCTCTCTCAGTCTCTCTCTCTCTCTCTCTCTCTCTCTCTCTCTTTCTCTCTCTCTTACACACACACACATAAATAACCTACACACACATACACACCTCTGATTTGTCACTGATAACCTACTCTCAAACACACACACACACACTACTTACATTCACACTCTGATCACCTACTCACACACACACGCTTTCTCTCACACATACACATTGATACCCTACTCTCTCAGACACACAATCATTAACACAAACACACAAACACACAAACACATGAACACACTCACAGTGTCATCCCCTCCCCCCTCTCACACACACGTACACACACCTGCAGCTGTGTGGTTTCTCTGTATGTACAAAAATGGAGTTTTACAGGAATCACACAGTTTAACTTCAGCTGTCTAATAGATGTTTATCAGTAGAATTAACACACTACACTACATGTTGATCTACTCTAACTGCACATTTCATCTAATATACACTAAACTCTCATTTAACTGATTTATTCTTATACTTAATACACTGAGAAAATAATACTCAAGACATGATTTTAACTCACTGACTTACTGACCCAATCAGTCATTCAATCATTTGCTTATTTGCTCACTTACTCATTCAGTCGCTTACTTGCTTACACATCCACTCAATAATTAGCCATCATGCTGAAATACTCACTCAATCACTCACAAATGTGCTCACTCACCGACTCACTCACGCATACACACACACACACACACACACACACACACACACATATTCTCTGTCACACATGCTTACACATGCACACTGATAAACTAATAACATGCTTTAAGTCAATGTACAGATAAACAAGAATACAAAACTTATAAAGGTTTATAGTAAAGAATATTTAAAGGGGAACTCCACCAATTTTGCAAAATTACTTAATCACTGAGTGGTTTAGATGTGAACAAAATCATTCCGAGTGGTTCTGTGTGAAATGCGTCTTCCGAAGAAATTTAGTGCAAATTGTTCACCATTATAGTACTGGGAACCAGATTCCTGGCGTATTTAGTGGCTCTGAAAGCTACATTCTGTTATTACACAAGAAGGTTATGAATGCATGGCTTGATACCTGAGACATTGTTTTGTGATAGTTTTGTTATAAAGTTTTGGCCTAAAACATAATTTTAGTATAAACTAAAACTCCAGGATTAGTTCCTAAACCATTAAAAGATTCATTTATTTCCCCTTTAAATATGTAATTAAAGTTATCTGAACTGAGGAACAAGCTGCTTTGTAATTATTTTGTAATAAATGAAAGAAAGTACATGATAATACAGTTTTTGTTGAATGCTTACACACTGAAAGTGAATGCTTAGACAAAAGCATTAACCTTAACTTCTGTAGCCATGATTTAAACAAAGGCACTTCAAACTGCACTTTGATTGCAGTTCTCCAACACACTTATGCAAAACAATATCACTGTCACAGGAGCAGTTGTGTTTGAGTGAAGATGATGTTGGACAGAAGTAAATCTGAGATTCATTGCCTCTACACTGAAACTCCTCTGACCACACCTGGCTGGCTGGCTGATTGACTGCCTGGCTGGCTGAATGGCTGACACATATAAGCTGCTTCTGCTCTAAAGCCTGTGGTGCTGATTCTGCTCCCACATCACCAACCCGTCCACACCAGAGGAGCACAATCCTCAAACTCTCACTGACAACTGCTGCATCTGTAGGGGTCAGCATCTAAAGCAGGGTCATGACCCTGAGTGCTTTTCTTAAAACATGCATTTTTCCTCCAATCAAAGGAGCGTCCTCAGACTGAGAGTTCTTAAATATTTCTGATAGAATATTGGTCATTTCATCAGCCAGAAGACTGTGCATTGTGTTCCAGCTTTTCAGACGGTTCCACATTAGATCTTGTTTGAAACATAAAAGTAAGACAAGAACAGGAAGAGAATAGTGATTATTACATTATAACAGATGCAGTTTTAAATTTTCATTACTTTGCTTCTGAGCCTCTTGTTCAGAAATGGGACAAATGAAAAATGTTCAGAATATGGCCTACTTTTTAATTAAGTTAAATGAGTTATAAAATCAGTTATTTCTAATATAAATCTAAATACACAAATGTTAAATATGAGTTAACACATTTGTGTAGACTTTAATGTGTATGTTTTCCAAAAGGACTTGGATTTCATAAGTGGACACAAATTATTATAATTGAAAAATTATTATTTTGAATTGAATCTATTTTAAAAAACATAGGCTTACCTTTTCGATGAGTTTTCTGATGAGGCTGCAAGGTTGGTGGGTGTGGTAGACTGGCCAGGTGGGCTCACTGGAGAAGTCTGGGCATTCTTCTTCAGCTTTTCTTCTGCAGTGAGAGCTGCTTCTATCCCCAGCATATGAATGAGAGTCGGCAGGAAACTCTTCATCACTGATTTTGCGACAGAAATCACAATGTTTGTGCAGAGAGAACTCCACTTTTATTCCCTGTTTTATGGAAACATAAATAAAGGAAAAATCAGTGACATGTTTCAGGATTTATTGTTATATTGTGTGCAGCATCTTACAAACTGAAATGAACAACGCTTCTTGCATTACTGCATTATATTTTCAATACTTACTGCATTTGACACATTGTTCATCAAAGCTCTCCATTCCCTAGAAAACATTAAATACAACTCCATTTCCCAAAAAGTTGGGACGCAGTGCAAGATTTAAATTTAAACAGAATACAATGATGTGCAAATCATTATATTTCACTGAAAATAGTACAGAGACAACATATCAAGTGTTGAAACGGAGAAATTTAATTGTTTTTTGAAAAATATATAACCATTTTGAATTTGATGCCAACAACACGTTCCAAAAAAGTTGGGACAGGGCAAGAAAAGGCTGGTAAAGTTGTGTAATGCTAAAAAAACACCTGGTGGTTGATTGGAAATAGGTCAGTAACATAATTGGGTATAAAAAAGCATCTCAGAGAGGCTGAGTCTTTCAGAAGTAAAGATCAGGAGGGGTTCACCACTCTGTGAAAGACTGCACAGGGCAAATAGTGCAACAATCCAAGAATAAAGTTTCTCAATGTAAAATAGCAAAGACTTTTGCTTTTCATCATCTACGGAACATTATATCATTAAAAGATTCAGAGAATCTGGAGAAATCTCTGTATGCAAGGGACCAGGCCAAAAACCAATATTTGCAGGCCATGATCTTTGGGCCCTCAGGAGGCACTGGTTTACAAACAGACATGATTCTGTGAAAATCTTTGCATGGCCTCAGAAACGCTTCTGAAAAACACTGTCCGTGAACACAGTTCGTCGCTACATCCTACAGTGATTTTGGTTTTTCGTTGATTCCGCGATGTTTCATGCTTTCCTGGCATTTCTAGAGATCAAATAATGATTAAAAATGATTAATATGAAAGTGATTCCAGACTTTTGAGCGCTCATGAATGTTGGGTCAGAGTCTACAGTACATTAGAGTTGGTATCACCATGTTAACACATATACTGAGCTGATTTTAATAATAGTTCTACAGCTTCTTTAAACAGCAGACAGTGAACAGTACAAGTGAATGTAGATCCGGAGTCCAGCACGCGCTCGCTCACAGCTCGGTAAAGTTAGGTTGATATTGGATATTCAGCGCATATTCGCGTTTCGCCCCTCCTATCGCTCACAAACAGCCTCCTAAAATTTCTGAAATAACATTTTCTAAATCGTGGTAAAACAGACAACAAACTACAATCTTTATTTTTCGCCGAAGTACTCGATCTTTCCATTTCGCTGAGTAGATATGATGAAAATAGCCGGAATCGCTGCAGCGGCCCGCAGAAAACGGTAAGGGACCGTCTGTAAAGTGTGGGTACTGCGTAAAAACGTAAAACATCCACATACGTGAGCAGCTTGTTGGTGTTGTTTACGAAGACCTGAAACCTACTGAAATATAAAGATTATGTGAAAATCAATACCTGACATTAACAAGTATACACTTTTAGCAAGTTAGGCAGTCTAAAGGCGTGTTCAGTGGACCTTCTAACTGACCTGAGACACACTGAGCAAACCTACTGCAAAATAAAATAACTTGTACTTAATTAAACAACATAATACAAATAACATACAAGCATTGGTTTGAGAAAGACCTGACAAACATACTACAACCTTTAATGACTACTGTGTCACATCCATATGACTTCTAGATCTAAAATCACTTGTAGTGTACAGAGACACGCCTGACAAACATACTACAACCTTTACTTTGGTAAAATATGCCTTGAATGAATTTGAATTAATTTTTTATAGAAATAAATCACTACTGTGTCACATCCATATGATTCTAGAAATAAATTGGTACTGTGATACAATTGTAGTGTACACTGATTTGTAGTGAACATGTCACAAATGTATTTAAACTTTTAGTTTACTAAATTTATTCTTTGATTGAATTTTAATTTCCTGCAATGGACTTGTGACCTGTCCAGGGTGTTTTCTGCCCTTCGCCCAATGACTGCTGGGATAGACTCCCCTCCCACCCTCCGTGACCCAGAAGGATAAACAGCTTAGAAAATGTGTGTGTGATCTCACATACTTTAGAACATATACTTGATCAACTTCTTTAAGAGCATCTGAATACTAGACTTAGGTGTGGTGGAACTACAGCCCTGCTGGGTGGTAGTTCTTTAAGTGTAGAGTTGAGTATTTTTGAATACCCCATTTCCAAAAAAGTTGGGAATAAATTTATTCATTGGACCATAGGACACTTTTCAACTTTCCCTCAGTCCATTTTAAATGAGTTCAGGCCCAGAGAAGGTGACAGCATTTCTGGATCCTGTTATAGTTTCTTCTTAGTGTTTTAGAGTTTTAACTTGCATTTGTCGTTGCAGTGATGAACTGTTTTCACAGACAGTGGTTTTCAGAAGTGTTTCTGAGCCCATGCAGTGATTTCCACTACAGAATCATGTCTGTTTTTAATGCAGTGCTGCCTGAGGACCCAAAGATCATGGCCAGCAAATACTGGTTTTTGGCCTTGTCCCTTGCAAAACAGAGATTTCATTTAATCTTATAATGATATTATGTACCGCAAATGATAAAAAGCAACAGTTCTTTTCTTTTATGTCAAGAAAAGTTGTTCTTGAATTGTTGCGCTATTTGATCATGCAGTCTTTCACAGAGTGGTGAACCCCTCCTGATCTTTACTTCTGAAAGACTCAGCCTCTCTGGGATGTTTTTTCCACCCAAACATGTTACTGACTTGATGCCAATTAAACACCAGGTTTGTTTTTTTTTAACATTTCAGTTTCACCAGCCTTTTGTTGTCTCTGTCCCAACTTTTTTGAGACATGTTCAACAAGGGCAAATACTTTTCAAAAAACAATAACATTTCTCCTTTGATATGTTGTCTTTGTACTACTGTCAATTAAATATCGAGTTTAAATGATTTGCACATCATTGTATTTTGTTTTCATTTACATTTTGTACAGCGTCCCAACTTTTTTAGAAATGGGGTAGGAAATGATCAAGCTTCAGGTTTGTGAACTATTTGGTGTCACTCCACTCTCCTGTTCCACCAGGGGTTCTAGTTTCCTGCTCAGCCAGCCTCCACCACTGACCAGCTCCTCAAGCCTGTCTAAACTGCCAATCCTGTGGTCCAGATTCACCCAATGTTTTGGGCTTTGGGAACCTCACTTTATGTAGTGTACTCTTGTTTGGGACTGGCCCGCTCCGGCTCTGACTCCACTCACTTATTACCACACACACTCGTGGCCCATTTGTAAGACTGAATAACAAGCAAACAGTATTGTTTTAATGTTTCAGGCACTTGAGAAAAATATATTTAAAAAGTTATTTAATTGGTCAGTAAGCATTCATTTGTTAAGAAAAACATAAATATTAGGATGAATACAAATTTCCAAACATTTCCAAACCCTCTTGGGGTTTCTAAACCCTTGTGGGCATCAAGTAATTATTTTATTTTTTATCCCCTAGTCGGTTTCATTAAATCAGGAGTGCTGGTTGTTGGATTTGAACAAATCTTTGCTGATGTACTGACACCTTCCTCCGATGACTATGAGAGTCAGATTGTCCCTAATGTCATGGGCTGGTGTATAGGGAACCAGCCTTGCGACCGGAAGGTCGCTTGTTCGATCCTCTAAGCCGACAGTCTGTGACTGAGGTGCCCTTGAGCAAAGCATCCAACTGCTCCCTGGGTGCTGCAGATAGGGCTGCCCACTGCTCTGGGCAAGTGTGCTCACTGCCCACTAGTGTGTATGTGGCGTTTCACTGCATGGATGGGTTAGATTGCGGAGGTAAAATTTCCCCATTGTGGGACTAATAAGGGTCTCTTAATCTTAATAAAGCGGGTCGGTGCATGTATACTACCGCAGCACCCATTTGTTTTAACACATAACGCAAACCTATAAAAAAACTATAAATTTAAATAATTTAATATTTTAAATTGTTTCATTTCTAATAATTAAGACTACTCTGACAAATTGTTGACATACAGATCTACAGACCTACAGTCACCTTTAGTGTACTTAGGCACATCTCATAAACCTTTGGTTTGGAAACCATGCAATATGTATAAAAAGTTTTAGGAGTATGTTATACAAAGCTGCGCCGTGGGCATTTTAATTTTGGGCAATACATTTTAACTTTGACATGTTTTGCAGTCCTACTAGAATATTCAATACACATGCACTAGAATTTTCCTGAAAAACTTTTCTCAAGCAAACTACAACCTTATTAGCATACTGTGGCAGAATTAGTTTTTTCTGGAGCAAATAATTTGTCGCACATGAACAACATACAGTAGTCTGATTGTCATTATTATTTCATGAATGAAGTGTTGCTGAGGCACATCCATGTGACAAAAACATATTCATCTTTAAAAAATAAAGAAATAAAACTAACAAAAGTGTATCCAGTCTACAAAAAGTACAAACTGCCATCAGTGCATCCAAAGATGTGCAGAATTAAAATAAATATATTCTGGGGTATGAATTGCTGAACAGCTGACTATAACTTACACAACACTAAGCTAACAATACAGTAAAAAAAAAGTTTTTGCAATGTTTATATTTTAAAAATACTTAATTCACATTACTATGTTGTTTCCTCATCAGGAACAGCATCTGGTATCATTCCATAGCAGTCTGCATGGAGCCAACTTTTACAAGTCAAACTAAAGGTTGTAGTATGTTTTTCATGCACGTCTCTGTACACTACAAGTGATTTTAGATCTCTAAGTCATATGGATGTGTCACAGTAGTGATTTATTTCTATTAAAAAATCATTAAAATTCAGTTGAGGCATATTTTACCAAACTAAAGGTTGGAATATGTTTGTCAGGCATGTCTTTGTACACTACAAGTGATGTTAGATCCATAAGTCATATGGATGTGACACAATAGCGATTTATTTCTATAAAATATTAATTAAAATTCAGTTGAGGCATATTTTATTAAACTAAAGGTTGTAGTATGTTTGTCAGGGGTGTCTCTGTACACTACAAGTGATTTTAGATCTGTAAGTCATATGGATGTGACTCAGTAGCGATTTATTTCTATAAAAAAATCATTAAAATTTATTCAAGGCATATTTTACCAAAATAAAGGTTGTAGTATGTTTGTAAGGCGTGTCCATGTACACTACAAATGATACAAATGATTTTAGATCTAGAAGTCATGTGGATGTGACACAGCAGTCATTTGTTTCTATAAAATATTAATTCAAATTCATTCAAGGCATATTTTACCAAAGTAAATGTTGTAGTATGTTTGTCAGGTGTGTCTCTGTACACTACAAGTGATTTTAGATCTAGAAGTCATATGGATGTGACACAGTAGTCATTAAAGGTTGTAGTATGTTTGTCAGGTCTTTCTCAAACCAATGCTTGTATGTTATTTGTATTATGTTGTTTAATTAAGTACAAGTTATTTTATTTTGTAGTAGGTTTGTTCAGTGTGTCTCAGGTCAGTTAGTAGGTCCACTGAACACGCCTTTAGACTGCCTAACTTGCTAAAAGTGTATACTTGTTAATGTCAGGTATTGATTTTCACATAATCTTTATATTTCAGTAGGTTTCAGGTCTTTATAAACAACACCAACAAGCTGCTCACGTATGTGGATGTTTTACGTTTTTACGCAGTACCCACACTTTACAGACGGTCCCTTACCGTTTTCTGGGGCCGCTGCAGCGATTCCGGCTATTTTCATCATATCTACTCAGCGAAATGGAAAGATCGAGTACTTCGGCGAAATATAAAGATTGTAGTTTGTTGTCTGTTTCATCACGATTTAGAAAATGTTATTTCAGAAATTTTAGGAGGCTGTTTGTGAGCGACAGGAGTCCTGTAGTTGATGTTGAGCTGTTACTGTTTTAGTTCAGTTAGCTAATAAATTACATCAAAAGAAATTATATCATAATAAGGAAGAGATTATAATAAGGAATATACTGTAATACTACGATAAGGAAGAGACAGCACAATTGTCTCTTTGCGCGACAATTAAGTAGAGACATTTTTAATTCGATTTAATAATAATAGTAATAATAATAATAATAATAATAATAATAATACATTATTATTTGCTATTATTACAGTTATTAAAGGAACATCATATTTGGAAATTATCTACAATTATATTCGATTAAAAAATAATAACATAATCCAAATGTTAATATATATTGTTATTTAAAAAGAAGAACACCTATTATTATTATTATTATTATTATTATTATTATTATTATGACAATATGTTGTTTTTTTTTCTCATCTGTTTTAAGTACAATACATCTCTGGCTGATACTGAATTGTTCACAGCTGAAAAAATTAAAATATAAAAGCTCTCAATAAAATCATCCTAACAGGACTGACATTTAGTTCTAGTTCAGTTGTTCAATAAACCTTTAATATCTAAACCAGATCTGGTTAAACGCAGCTCCTCTATGATGCTTCATGTGCAGCAGTTTGTAAAAGTAAATACACTGATTTGCTGCACGTGTTGCAGTTGGGAGACACTGAGACAGAGACATGACCCAGACAGATGACGTAGTTTGAGTTAAATAAGTAGTAGTTTCATTTGATTGAGGTCTGAATACAGGAACTATCAGCTTTGTGACTTAAATAAAGACTAAGACGTCTGTGGGGCTCTGAGAGAGGGAGACCACGGAGAGAAGAGAATTCGGTTCAACACGGTCGTTTTTATTAACAGTGTCTCAAAGAAAAACAACAACAACCAGGAGAAACAGTCATAACTGATATGCAGCCTCTTTAAAGTAGGGTTCTCTGCTAAGGCTGGTCGCTGATCTCTCTCTACTGCTGGGAGTGACTATTTCAGGAGAAAGATCGTGAAGACTGACTGAAGGAAGTCGATCGAGAGAGAGAGAGAGAGAGAGAGAGAGAGAGAGAGGGAGAGAGAGATAGAGAATGTGGCCATGCGGTCTCCGGCTGTCCACAACACCAGGTGCTGAACTTTGACAGCTCCTGTCAGCACCTTGGAGAGCTGCTCTTGATCGGAAAATGGAAAATGGATCCGACGGGAACCCTGGACCCGCCATTGGCCACTTCTCTAGACAAAGGGATTAAAGCAAGGGAACAAGTGAATTCACACTAAACCCACTAAATCCTCGATGAGCTGCTCACAGTTTCACACATCAGTCAGTGCAGTGACGCACAACCACATTTCAAGAGTTCAACTAAACATTTCAACTTTTTACTTCCTTTTCAATTCACAAAATATGAAGACAGCTAGTGAGTCCACAAACAAGGAATGTTTCCATTTTCACAAAAGCTGATATTATTAAAATATCTAACTTAATATTGTTTATTTTTTAATCACTCACTCAAGAAAAGAAGAATTTGTAAATGATGAAATTATCTGACACTGTTGTTCATCTGAAAGACAGAAATTCTGTAAACTCATAATTTAAGTAGTAAAACAACATTCAAACACAAAAGCATAAAACACCATCCATTAAAAGATCCGAAATAATGAGATTTTCAGCTGCAGTTGTCCAGTTTATATTTGTATTTGATCACACACATAAAAATGTGCTCTATTAGACGCTTTGTGTTTACTTTCCACAGCTTATCTGTTCAATGTGTGTAATGAGGGGAAAATAAGTGCTTATACTTGTTTTCAGGGCTTAGAGCTTCAACATCTGTATCAGAAGTATCTGTATCTGAGAGATTACAGACAGTTAATAAATCTATGAGTGTTACAGCATTTTGATAGTGAATTATAAATGATTTGGGTTTATTTTTGTATTTAAACACACAAGTAAGATTATATAAAGCATTATGTGTTTACTTGTCACAGTGATGTTGACAGTGTGACTGGCCATTCATCTGACTAACACCTGTAAGGAACAGCATCCTGTATATACTGTAAAAACAGATACTGTACAGGTATATTTATGTTCATCAAGGTACAAACAGTATAAATGTACCTTCAAAGATACAACAGGTACAACAGGTGTTAAGGTCCAGTTGTGCCTTAAATTACTTTTAAAATTCACTTTCCCAACAAACCTGTACACATTTTTACATTTTAATGACATAATATTTTAAATAGAAAATAACATGAAAAGCCAGGAGTCAAGACCAGGTGTGTGGAGTCAATGTAACTAAAAAAAAAGAAAACATTTGTAATGTAATATGCTATAATTATGTTCCCTCACTAAAGGTACTGAACACGTACCCCTTGAGGATACCACCACAGTGACAGTCAAGAACTTTTTTTTTCTGGGAGTGTAGGTTACTGTTAGTGTTATTAAATAATTTTTATGAGCAGTACTGACTTCTTTTTTTATTTTATATTTTCCTCCACAATTTAGTCCCACCCACTAGCTAGGTATCACCATAAGTCATAGGTCATGACTGACACTATACCACCAGCACTAGGAGGGTGAAGGCTAGCACAGGCTTCCTCCAAGTCATATGAAGCCAGATACCACATTTTTTTTCAAACTGCTGCTAATACTTCATACAGTGTCAGTGATAGATGGAGAACACTAACTGCCAGTTCTGTTACATCAGCAGATTACTGTAGCAACACTGAGGATCAGACAGCAGGAATAAATTCTCATTTAATAATTTTATGTTTATAGAGCGTTGAAGAAACATCATGATGTAACATTTCTTGTGTGAATGCGAGGCTCTTGGTCTATTATTGTAATTTTTAATTTTATTATCATTTTTATAAAAACATTCTGAACACAGTAGTTTAAAACAATATAGCTTGAATACATTACAGCAGTGGTTCAGTACAGTTCTTTCTTTAAATTCTTCAATCTACATTGTTTGTTTCTCTGCTCTAAGACAGCTGATGCAGCTCATGATAGACTTTCTAATGAACGGATGAAAATGTGCAGATGATGAGAGCACTGAGACTGATAGACACTGCAGAAATCTCTATAGAAGTACAGAGCTTGTACACTGTAAACCATTATTTTATTATGTTCTGGACTCTATAGCAATTTACAGCACAACTGTATTAACTAGACTTTTGTTACACAATGGTGTAAAACATGTAATTATAGTGTGAGAACTGTTATCAATGATTATGAATGTTTCAAACAATTTATTGTACACGACACCTACTAGAATACCCACAAGTCTGAACCTCCCAACCAATCAGAGCAGTAGGAGCTTTTTCACAATGTTCCAGATGAGTAAAGTTATGTTACAAAATGCACAATCACTAGATTAAGTGTGTTCAGAGCCAGTTCAAGGGGAGCCTGGACCCTTCCTATTTCTCCCATTACACCAAACACTAGAAAACACTCAAACACTGTTATAAAGTGTTCAGAGTTCAGAAGCACTCAGTGTAAAACCGTGATGAAACATTGTTTGCTGTTCTGTGTTGAGAAAATGAGTGGATTTTTCTATATGAAAATGATTAAGGATTTACAAACTAAGATTTTGCACAAAAGCTTTGAAGAAGCCCATTCATTGTGACCTATTCAGGAGTGCCCTCTTGTGTTTAATAAACCAGGAAGATATTATTGAGTGGCAGTGCCTGTGAGGACATAATCTCAAACTATCATCGTAATAATCTCATCATCATTACAGGTTTACAAATAGCATGAGAGAGAAAGACCAGACCACGTTCCTTACAGTGCAGCGCAGAATTAGGTGAGTAATTTTGTTTTAGAATTGCTCTGTAAACAGTTATAAGGAGCTGCCTGATTTTGAATGTCAACACTGATAATAGAAACTGTCTGTTTCAAACACAATCAGTGGGTTAAATTAGCAGCTCATACAAATTTATTACAGTAAACCAGTTCCTACTTCCTGTGTTTGACTGAAGATGTTCAACATCTTTTGATACTTTACTGTCATAAATGACCTACAAAAAATAAACAGCCCTTTAGTTCTCACAAAATATCTTTAAATTGTAATAAAAATTAATATATTTTGGTACAAAATGCTTTTTATGAAGTTAAAAGTTGGATACAAATGTACATACACATGCAGGTGTTGAATCCCTGTATGTTCTATTTGTGATGTGTAAAGCTATAATCAGCAGTATTTAGGCTCAATAAAATATATTGAATTCTGATCTAAAACAAAGTCATTTCTTGCATTTGAAGAGGTCTGAGTGTAATTTCCTGAGGAAGGACACTGGGTGTGTCCGCTCCTTTTGACCACATGATTCATCTCTGTCTGAGGCTCCTCCTCCAAGTCATCATAATCTGAGAAAAAAACAATATATTTGTATATATACATCATTTCCAAAAAAATCCAAAAAGAAAAAAAGGAAATAGACCATTACGTAACAAACTGTTCACTAAATAAATCTCTTTTTTTCTTCTATCTTCTAATATTTTTTTCTTCCAATATTTTCTACCCGGTGGCACGGTGGCGCAGTGGGTAGCGCTGAGAAGGGCCTGGGTTCGATTCCTGGCCGGGCGACCGGGGTCCTCTCTGTGTGGAGTTTGCATGTTCTCCCCGTGTCTGCGTGGGTTTCCTCCCACAGTTCAAAGACATGTAGTCAGGCCAATTGGAAATGCTGAATTGCCCCTAGGTGTGAGTGTGTGTGTGATTGTATATGTATGTCTGTCTGCCCTGCAATGGACTGGCGACCTGTCCAGGGTGTATCCTGCCTTCAGCCCAATGACAGCTGGGATGGGCTCCAGCACCCCACCGCGACCCAGAAGGATAAGCAGTTTAGATGATGTATGTATGTATTTTCTTCCCATATTTATCAAAACTCCATCATAATGCTAAGATGATCCATGTGTAGAAGAAGTTGCCAGTGAATACTGAATGAGTTTACTTCAGTCTGATTTCCCTCCATGGTGGTCCTTAGTGCAGGACTCTTAACTCTGGTCCTGGAGGGCCGGTGTCCAAACACACCTGATTTCACTCATCTGTTAATTACTATGTTTAGTCTGGACACCAACCCTCCAGAACCTACAGTTCTACAGATCTACACAGTGCCCTAGAATGAAAAAACAATCATCAAAAACACAAACAATTCTGTTTCAGTTTTGAGTATCTGCGCTGTCCCATCATTCTTAGAACACAGTTAGGCAGATATAGAGAGGACTGATTACTTCCAGTCCTGTCTAGAGAGCAGTGTGGCACTAATCAACTGTTTCTTGTCTCTACTAAAAGAAATGTAGCTGCACTTCTTTTATGAATGAAAAAAAAAACTGCAGGTTTTATAAAAAGGCTCTACATCAAAATAAAGAGGACATTATTTATTTATCATTGATAACAAAACTCATTTATCACTAGACTTCCTGTGCAATTGAATCACTTACTCTACTTTACACACTCATATACATCTGGAATGTAGCAGCATACACATCTCCTTCACCAACATGGGAAAATACATTTTAACAATAAGCAACAAACCAGACATTTTACTATACAGAAGTTTAGTTTAAATTTAGTTTTAACCTTAAAAGAATGTATATATTAAAGTAATACCTACCTGTCATAATGTTGGAGTTTGGTTCAGTGGTAACAGCATCGTCATAGTTATCTGTCATGTCTTCTGTCAAAATGTAAAGATAAATGTCATTAAATCAGCATCAGTATCATCAGTGACTGCGTTCATGTATGAGATCACAGTATTGTTACAAGTCATACCTGTTTCAGCAGCTGAGCTCTGATCAGCAGTGATGACATCATCATAATTATCTGCTACATCCTCTACACCAAAACACAGAGATATTTAGAATATCAAAGCTACATTTTGAATGACTGTAGTTTTCCGCAAGCAGTATTTATCAGCTGTTTCAAACATTATCTTTGAATATATTGACATTGACCCTAACATTAGCTTTAGCACTAATAACTTTTAACTAGGTTTTTTTGTTTTTTGTTTTGTTTTGTTTTTTTTGACATAGTCCGATTTAAACATGCCCTTCCTGAATTGGGGTCTTGGCATTAAGGAAGGGCTTGTGTGGTCTAGGGCTCTTCAGAGATAAGCAGTATGCTCCTGTTAGGTTCTCCCAAGGCAAACAGGTCTGGAGTGAAGACCCAGACTAACATGATCCAAAATCCCCTATGATCAAAGGAGGCAATTTATCATATACCCTGCCTGGGAGACTGTTACCGAGACCTAACCCTTGAGCCAGGCCTTGGGATAGTGATCCTCTGCGAGTGCCCGGTGGCCGGGCAGCACGTGTAACCCGGCTGGGCTCAGCTCAAAAAGGCAACATGAGGAGACCATGTGGGCCCACCACCCGCAAGGTTTAGCATAAGGGACAGGTGCAGTGCCTTATAGGCAGTGGGAGATGGCGAGAAGGTCCTTGGTGGCATGGACCCCTGCGGTGGAAACTGGCCGTTGACATCCCGCCAGTGAAAGGAGCCGAAGCTTTTTGCGGGAGGCTGAGAGGTACCTACTAGATGTAGTTGTGCTCACCTCCATTCACAGTGTCGACTCTGGAACCAAACACCTTGATAGGTCAAGTCTCTCTCCTACTTAGAAGTTGCACAGGGTGAGAGGCACTGGGCGGGTGTGGGGATATTCACAATGGCTGACAACTGCGCAGTTGGAGGTTGTTCCAGTGGACAAGAGGGTCGCCTCAATGCAAATAAAAATCACATGGAGCAAAACTGACTGTTGTGTGTGGTTATGAACCACACAACAGTTCGGAGCATTCAGCCTTCTGTTTTGGACAGTGAGGTGTTGAGCTGTCAACCAATCACCATCTGGTAGTGAGTTGAATCAGATGGCAGGGAAAACATGAGTGTCCGAATAGACCCTGTTCAAAACCTCCATTGCGGAAGCCAGTGAGCATAGCTGTGGCCAAAAGCTTGTTGGTGTTTGTCAGGGCAGTAACCCAAGAACCCCTTGGTGGACACTAGTTGAGAGGGAGACCATTAAGGATTGGTTGGCCTGGAGGACTTAAGACTCAGCAGATAGGTACCGAAGGGCAAAATAGGCTGCAGCAAAACAAAGGAGGAGTTTGGAGAGGCCATGGAAAAAGACTTTCAGTTTGCTTTAAGGAGGTTCTGGACAACTGTTTGGTGACTCAGGAGTGGTCAGAGTGGTTTTGCTCAAGCTGTACTCAGCAGGGGTGGAGAAACTCTGACTTTTAATAAGGACATTGTTGGTCAGTGGAAGAAGTTCAGGAACTCCTAGACTCAAGAGACATGCCTCTATTATGGGAGTCAGGGCCATGGCAAGCTCCTTGGCGGCAAGGCACCAGGGGTGGTTGAGATTTGCCCAGAAAGGCTTACTTCCTGATGTTGTGGGGCTGTCAAAGCTGACATGCCTCTGCAGTGTCACAGGAACCTTGGGAACAGTACCCTTGGACTGGCAGACCATGGTGATGGTCCCCATTTTTAAGAAAGGGGACCAGAGAGTGTCTGCCAGTTACCAGGGTATCACACTGCTCAGCTTTCCTGGTAAAGTTTCTGGCAAGGTGCTGAAACAGAGACTCTGACTAATAGTTGAACCTCAGATTCAGGAGGAACAATGCGGATTCTGTCCTGGCCGTGGAACAATGGACCAGCTTATCAAATTCATGTGGATTGTTGAGAGGGCATGAGAGTTTGACATCCCAGTCTATATATGTTTTGTGGACTTGGAGAAGGCTTACCCCCCATGTTTCCCAAGATATTCTGTGGAAGTTTCTTCGGGAGTACAGGGTGCCGGGGCCACTAGTCCAGGCCATTCGGCCTCTGTAGGCCATCAGTGAGAACTGTGTCCGTATACTCTGCATTAAGTCAGGCTCATCCAGTGTGGGTGTTGAGACAAGGTTGTGCGTTGTCTCCACTTCTGTTCGTGGACAGGATATCAAGCTGTAGCCAAGGTCAGGAGGGCATTATGCATTGAGGCCAGAAGGTGGCATTTCTGCTTTTTGCAGATGCTGTTGAACTGCTCCAGGTGGAAGAGTTTATGTATCTCGGAGTCTTGTTCGCAAGTGATAGGAAGAGGGATCGTGAGATCAGCTGCAGGCTGGGAGAGGTGGCAGCAGTAATATGGTTGCTGTACTGGACTGTAGTGGTGAAGAGGGAGCTCAGTTATAAGGCAAAGCTCTCTGTTTACTGGTCGGTGGTTTGGGCATTTGATTAGGCTGCCCCCTGGTAGCCTCCAGCTGGAGATTTATCAGACATGCCTGAATGGGACGAGACCCCGAGTTCATCATAGGACCCGCTGGAGGGTTTATATATATATATATATATATATATATATATATATATATATATATATATATATATATATATTTAAAAGAGTGAAGCTCCACAAACACTCCAAAGAATTAATACTGTCACATTTTTATATTAATGCTGTTTTTATAGCATTTATTATTTGGTTATATTGGTATGGTTTTTAATTTCTTTTCAATTTGTTCGAAGCTAAAACCCCAAAACAGAAACCCACCTATGACACTCTCAGAGATCTGTCCAGTGGTGATGACATCATCATAGTTATCTGCTATGTCTTCTTTTTCTGATTCATCTACATCAAATAAAAGCAGACTGACTTTACAAACAGTTCAATCATATTTTCATATTGTGGTTTAATATATAAATAAAAAATAAAAAAAATCAGGGGATTAACTAAAAAGGTACCCACTTGTCAGACCACTGGTGACATCATCATAATATTCTGATTTCACTCCAGACAGAGACTTTGCTGTAAAAAGAGCATATTAATCACTTTTTATTAAATTTAATAATAAAATGCTCATTCAGAAAGGTTTTAAATAATAATCTGACAGAAACATCTGATCTAGAGACTCAGCAATAAGGAGAAGTTGAGAACAGTTAAAGAAAATCTGAAACAGTAAAGATCAGCAAAAGTTACTAGAAAATCATATAAAGCAACCTGGATAGAGACTATAGTTATTAATTGTATGTGCTGAGTTTTAAAACATCGAATTTACTGTAAATGATTTTGGCATTACTGTACAAAACATGGATTTATGATGAATTTTAAATTTTCTAATGGCTACTGTAATATTTGTCAGCAGAATGTAGTTTTAGGTTCTCTTACCTGAGAGAAGCTCTTCATCTACATCTTCATATCCTGAATGCTGACCTTCAGAGAGGATACTTCCTGTTAGAGAAGAGCAGAACTCTGGCATTTAGCTGTGTGCAGCTAACACATGTAGCACCATGGAAGCACCACAAAATGTAATAAAAAGTGCCACATGATTTTGTGGGGATTTGTGTGCCTGTGTAATTTTTATTGTCAATGCTTTTCAATCCCAAATTCATCACAGCTATTTAAAGATCACACCAGTTCTTAGGTTTCAAAGGTTAAGCAATTAATTAATGAATGTATTTAGGGGCTATCCGACAACGTGAGTGAAAGTACAAATAACATTACATTTTCTCTTCTCCTTCCTCTTTTTTTTCATAAAGCATCACCAAGGTTCTCACCAATTAAGATCATATTACAAGCTTTTACAGCCCATTTGGATTATTGTCTGATCATCGTGCATTTAAAGTTTCATTCATATTACATTCATGTAAGTGAGTTTCTAAATTGCAATATTTTCCAGTGGAATGGAATCTGATGCACACACGTGCTCTTACCTGAGAGAAGCTCCTCATCCACATCCTCATATCCTGAATGCTGTGCTTCAGAGAGGATACTTCCTGTTAGAGGAGAGCAGAACATTTAACTGTCATAATATATCTAGTTCTATGGAGGCACCAGAAAATGTAGCAAAAATGCTGCATGACACTAAGACCTTAGTGGGATCCTAATATGACTCTCAAACAGCACTGTTTACCTGATCATATCTTAGTGGAACTAGCAGTCTCAGAGTAACGTCAAACCACTGCTGTAATGTAATTGTAGTAGCTGGGCTGGCACAGGAAATAATATCAGTGCAGACAGTTGATGGCTCTCTCAGACACAGAATCACAGGCACTTCTGATGGGATTTTTTTATTTCATTTTAACAAACAGGTTAAATTATTTAGTTGTTTCATGGCAACTATTGCTGTATTCCCAAGAGTGTTTTACCACAGAATCTTTGTACAGTGATTTGCAGTAATTTACTGTAAATTTTAAATACATTTTGGTAAATTTCATGTATTACAGCATTAACACTTTTCAAATCTAGAACAGTATCAATACCATACCGTGAATACAGCAATACTAATCGACCATTTAAATAAATAAATAAATAAATAAAATTAATGTACACAGGCTAGCTGGCCAACTCCATCTAAGTTCACCTTACAGCATCTAATTTCAATCAGCTTTTCAACACGAAAACAACCTTTTCAGCTACTCAGTAGGTTTTAGCAGAAAAACAGTACTGCAGTTTTACTTCAGTCTTTTTCAGTTTTGTTAAATGTAACTGTGTACATTGCATATACTGAAGCACATCAGCCAGAGACCAGCTGCAGTGTTTTGTACTGGGTGAGTGCCAAATCTTTATTTTTAAACTGGTGGAAAAGAACATTTTTTGTAAAAAAAAAGTGGGAACTGCATGATCTATGTGACAGCAGTGGCTGACAGGCTAACATTAGCTAGCTATCCAGTCATTTTGTGGACATACATAGCTATGTAGCTGCTGTATTAGGTCATTTTGTGGATGTTCTTAGCTAGTTAGCTAACCATGACTGCTGTATTTGGTCATTTGTGGATTTAATTAGCTCGCTGATTAAAATTCATTTCTTTATTGGAGGTAGCTATCAAAGCTAACTTTTGCTACTTAATTGAAAGTTCTACTCAGGAAGTCAAAATGTCTCTAAGCTCAGGCTACGATGTCAACATGTCTACTCATCCCTCAAAAAAAGTGTTTTTTACATTTGTAAGCATTGTTCTGGAGAGGCACTGTCCAAATAATGAGTGGCTAACTCTCATTCACAGACACTGACAGGAAGAGCCCAAGAAGCTTTTGCTGAGGTCAACACAGTGGATAGGTAGTCAAAAAGGCTGTACTAAGAGCATTTGCAGAGACTCTGAATCAGCTGATACTATGAAGCAGCTGATACTCCCTGAACAATTTAAAAAGTGTCCCACAGCAAAAGTGTTAAAAACAGTGTCCCACAGCAGTTAGAGGTTCACCTAAATGAGCTAATGATAGCTTGTGTGCTGGTACATAGGTAGTCATGGCAAGACAAGCCTAAAAGCAGCATCAAGAAGCATTTTATAGAAAAACAAAAAACAAAAACAAACAAACAAAAAACAAGATTTTAAGAACAAGAGTGAGCAATGACCATCAGTGTAGTTAAAGTCAATGGGAGGGCATCTAGAAAGATTTCAAGAGCATATAAAGCATTGTTGCCCTGAACTTTAGTGGAAAGAGCACTCTTGTGGTGGTCACTGTAGCTGACCTGTGGCCCTTGTCATTTCTGAGATCTTGATGGCTGCTTGTTCAGACAGGATCTCAAGTCTCTTAGAGACTTATTCCTTGTAAATCAAAATCTAAAGAACATGTCATTATTTTGATGTCTTGAGTCACAGTTTGAACCAGAGTCTAGTGGTGGAATCTACTGTATGACACGGGGACCCCACCAACATGCAAAAAGCTATGATGCCTCATGTATGATGAAATAATCTTCAGCCTTGACTAAGATTAACATTATATTAGGCGATCTAGATTACACAGCGAACTATACACACACACACACACACACACACACACACACACGTGATAATATCAATGAGAAAGCTATGATTTGAGTTTAGTAGTCAGAAGTAGACACTTAACTGAAAAAGCAGTTCACACCAAGTGAACCAGTCCTATGGGCATTTTCTGCAAATTACCCTAAAATAATTCCCTTAAAGAAGGAGTTTACTCTGCTTTATTTCTTAATGAGTCCATACATTAACACAAAATCAGCTAAGCAAAGTCCCTGTTTAGTTAGCTAGCTCCTTAGCTAGGCATCTAGGCTAAAATGTGATAAAAAGCACTTGCAGTGAACATACATTAGTATTTAATAATGCATCATTGGTAAAACTCAGTCTTTACAACCCCAAATAAAGCTTGTATTACCTCCTTGTAAAGTATTACAGTAGTAATCAGTAATAGCAGTTGATAAGACTCAACAACAAATTTGTGCGTATTGCAGATCAGAAAGGTGCAGAACCACAAAAAACATGGAGGTGAAAAATACAAGAAAAATAAAAGAAATACAAGAATAACAGGTAGAATGAGAAATGATTGTCACCAGTAAGAGAAGAGTACAGAGAACAAGTGAAGGCAAAGATGATCCCACAATAAAGGCCTACAACCCCGTGTACACACACACACACACACACAAATAAAGAATGCACATGAATCATCATTGATCAAATGAATACAATTAATCTTTATTCATTATAAATACACTACAATAAGTCTCGTAGAACACTCACCCCTCTGAGTGGCTCTTGCAGTATTGAATCTGCAGTAAATCTCCTCATAGACTCTCTCAGGGCCCCTACTCAAGCCTTCATAGACTCCCTCAAGCCCTCTTCTCAGGCCTTCATAGACTATGTTCTCCATCCTCTTAGAGAGCACTGTGAAGGAAACAAAGAGAAACATTAAGCCAGATTGACAGATTGAAAGACTAATGATGTTTAGAGAATGTACAGAAAGTGGATTGTAGATAATCTCTGAATCTCTCTACCTCTCCTGAGCACTCTGTTCTGGTAAAACAGCACAACCAGAAGCATTAAGGCCAAGAAGAGCACCGTTCCCAGGATGAGGAGAGACACTGGATAGATGGACGAAACAGCAGCACTTGGAAGAGCTTGTAAAAGAGTGTTTGTTCTCTTCACTGGCCGACCAACTAAAAATAAAAATACAGAACAGAAACTGTGCAGAGTCCTGAACAATCTATTCAGAAACATACAGCAAAATCTTTATCTGTCTAAGAGACATAAAAATACCTGTGGTGTTGGAGGTGGTGGTTGTTATTATGAGTGGAGTGGTAGAAGGCACAGACATGTCTGTAAATACAGAAACAGCAGTTCTGATTCTGATTTTTGTAACAGTTTAAGCACTGAATGTGGCAAATTAGCATTAGATAATTTTAACAAAAGTGCACTGATGCACCATTTAATGAAAACTTCCAGGTTTAAATACTGTGATCAACATTTTTAATTAGAGTCAGAAGCTATAAGTCCAGCAGGATCCTCTAACCTATACAGGTGACTCCAGCGTCCTGCCTGTGGGAGCAGTCAGTGTGGTTCTTCAGGGAATGAGGACAGTCCCACATTCCCTCTACACTTCACTCTGTTCAGCCAGATAGGCCCTTCACCAGCACCAAAGACAGCACTCCCATCAGCACTCAGCGCCGGCCCACAGCCCAGCTGCCTGCAGACCACCTGAGCATCCCTGATGTCCCACTGATCATCACAGACGGACCCCCACACAGCGTTATGATTCACCTCCAGCCTCCCAGAGCAGCTTCCATTTCCTCCTCTCAGCCTGAGAGGCAAGTGATCTACATAATACACATCACACATGAGGAGACAGAGAATCACTGACTGTGCAGGACAGTCTGAAAATAAACTTCAATACAGCTATAAACTACTAAGGTAATATTTCTACTCTTTGTCATACACTGTGATACAAATGCAGTTATGTGTGTGAAGAGGACTAACACTTATTATTAATGTGTGTTCTTACCTGTGCAGTGTCTCTGATGAGGAGATGATGAGGAGCATTTTAGATGCCGTCTCTGCTCAAAATTTCCCTCATCTTTGAATATGTCAAAGTAGTTTATTTATATTTAGCTGTATTTATATTTAGGATGTAAATCCATTGTGCTAATATGCTGACACTCTAGATCAAATTCATTTTCACACATGCTATTCATGACAACATATAAAAGCACTACAAGCTGCCTACCTGAGCATTTAATGTGAGCTACCTCGTTGCGATTATCACAGTTGTTCTGTCCCCAGGGTGAAGATGGACAATGCCACAGACTGGAGTCATGACTCCTACATTTCAGATCATCCAGCCAGTTAGGAACTGATTTCACTCTTGCTTTGGAAGCCCTCTGACTCTCCAATCTTCCACAGTTCAGCTCCTGACAGATCACATTAGCTGTTTCTTCAGTCATTCCATTTTCACACACATTACCCCAGGACCCATTGTAGAACACTTCCAGGTTCCCCTCACAGCCCTCAGTGAGTCTGATCTCTTTAAACTCTAGTGAGAGAAAGACAACTTATACTGAGTCTTAATACTTGTTGTGAATATGCTTTTTTACATGTTTTAGGAAATGTACCTTCGTTGAAATATACAATGTTGCTTCGGTCAAAAATTTCAAAAATGTTTTTGCACAAAGGCAATTGAAAATATTTTATGTAATCAGGAAAGATAAACAAATAAAGTAATAACAGCCTGTCCTAAAATAAGACGATATGAGGACTTTAAGATCAACATGCTCTACCAGAGCACACAACTCCTACGTCGTCCTTGTGTCCACATTCATCCTCTCCACATAGCTGAAATCTGCAGTTCCACAGGGACGTCTCGTTCCCCTCACACTCCACCTCATTCAGCCATATGGGTCCAGTTTCGAGTCCAAACCAGGCTGGTACAGGAGCACTGAGGGCCACTCCACACTGCAGCTGTCTGCAGACCACCTGCGCATCCTTAATATCCCACAAGTCATCACTCACTGTCCCCCATGAGCCGCCGTGGAAAACCTCCAGCCTTCCTGCACAGTCTCCCCCAGAACCAGCCAGCCTGATGGAGCCTCGAGCTGAATTAAACTTACCTACACAGACAGACAGACACACAAGACTGAGATCAAGATAGAGATCTTAATTTGTCCACCGCATGATGTTTTTTTCTAATTTTTGCACAATTACAGCGTATGTTAGAAAGGATAAATTTAGTGAAGATATTATTATCTCGTTATACTTAGAATATTAAATGATTACCAGAGCAGGTGATTGAGAGCTGTTCTCTGGAGCTGCAGTTGACTGCTTGTGCACTGCCGCAGTTCCCCAGATGAGCTTCACTCCCAGAACAATTGAAACCCATCACACACATGTGTCTGTGTTCAGGACTGGATGGAGAGGAGCTGGAGAAGCTGAACACAGAGCCACAGCCCAGCTGTCTGCAGACCACAGAGGCCTCAGACTCACTCCAGGAGTCCAGCAGAACTCTCCTCCAGTCCTGTCTGAAGTACACCTCCACCTCCCCCTCACACTCCATCCCTCCAGACAACCGCACTCGCCCCTCATGAAACGCCAGAGAGGAACCTGAAGAGGAAAATAATCACTTAACTAAAATATATTCAATTAATTGAGGGTGCCGTATATTTTTACAGTTTTTTTCCTAACATAGTATGAATAATTATTGGTATACAGTTTTAAGAGCTCACCACTGCAGATGACTCCAGCATCCTGTTTATGAGAGCATGCAGTTCGACTCCATAATGAAATAGGACATTTTGACAGGTGTGTTTCATTCCTCTGACAATCAAACACATCAGCCCAGATCTGGCCACTCCCCTCCCCAAACCAGTCTGACCCCAACACAGCCACAGCACTCCCACACTTCAGCTGACCACAGAGGACACTGGCAGCTCTCATATCCCAGCTTACATCACACACTGTGCCCCACTCACTGAGGTACTGGAGCTCTACTCGACCAGAACAGGAGTCAGAGCCGTTCACCAGTCGAGCCCCTGTGTGACCTGAATGAACATCACATTAAAGGAAAGCGCAAGGATTAAGGCAATTCAGCAAATTGTTCAATCTTTTTAAAAATATTAATACTTTACCTGCACAGACCAGAGCCACATCACTGTCATGGGAGCAGTTGTGTTTGAGTGAAGATGATGTTGGGCAGAAGTAAATCTGAGACTCGTTGCCAATACACTGAAGCTCCTCTGACCACACCTGACCATCCCCTCTGCCAAAAGCAGCTCCTCCCAGCACCTCCACAGGAAGCCCACAGCCCAGCTCTCGACACACAACCTCTGCATCCTGCTGGTCAAAGCCAGCATCACACACTGTGGACCAGGTCTTCACATTAAGCACTTCCACTCTCCCAGAGCAGCGGTGAAATCCGTCAGTGAGTTTGGACTTTCTGTGACCTGTGTGTATTTGAATAACATTAACATTGTAAATTACTCATAACAGATTTACAGATCTACGTACATATTATATTCAGAAATTCGTGTCATGGTTTCCAACAAGTTTCCACTAAATAACTGTTCAGTGCAGTCAGTGTAGGATGTTAATGTTAGAGGAACGTAACACAAGAGAGAAATTAAATGTGCTGTGCAACTCAAGGGAGAATTATTTAAATAATATCTTTTTATCCTTTGTGTTAAATATTAAATGTTTATTTTGTGTTTCATTTTATTGTTTAAATCCAGTTCAGTATTCAGACACTGCAAATTAGTAACATTAGTGCTTTGTTGCAAATCATTTGTTGGTAATTACACCTTCAACACATCTATGGTAAGAAGTAATTAGATTTGTGCAGCACTGCAGTTCAAATTTGACCCATTCCTCTTGGCAAACCTACTTAAATTGCCCAAAGTCATGAGCGTCAATATCTTAATATCTTGATTTTTGGAAAAAAGTCTTGATATATAAATGAAATGCGGTGGCAATCACCATTTAATCCTGAGTCATAAAAGATGAACATTTTAGTTTTTTCCTCTTTGCACAACCTGAATTAAAAATATATTTAGTTTATTTTCTGGTTAATAAAGCTAAAGTGAGAAGCTTACTGTTATGTTTTTGCTCCACTTCATCTCAGTTATTATACATACTACTTATTCTGTTCAACAAGGCAGAGCTGAATTTCCTTCTGTTAACTTTCTCCATTTTTTTACATTACAGTCTGCATGGTAGTGGGAGAAAAGGTTTGGAATGGTAAGGGTAATGAGGTGTTTCCAATTTACACTGATATGTCTATTCATAAATCTTCACAATCCTAATGAGTGTAAAGACCTGGACATACTCTTCTGCCATTTTTATATGTTTTTTGAGCAGAAGTACATCATATAAATGTTTAAGAAGGTATTATTTAAAATAGATTAAGTTATACTGTTTACATTATAAGAGTTTTTCACATGTACACATTGTCTCATTTGCCAGTATTCAGAACTACTGGTATATAATTTAATATAAAAAAGTTCTTTACATTCAATCTTCATTGTTCTAAAATAAGTTATGATCATAATGATAACATTTAGATGAACTCATATTCATTAATGTCATGACTAATTGCAGCTTACCTGAGCAGATGACTGCAGCACCACATCCATGATCACAGTTATGTTTGCCCCATCCCTCTGTTATACAGTTCTTCAGAGATAATTCTGATCCAGTACAGGTCACACCATCCATCCAGATTGGTCCTGATCCTGGTTCAAAGTGAGCTTTACTCAATGCATCTACAGCCTCTCCACAGCGCAGCTCTCTACACACCACTGCAGCATCTCTCATATCCCAGTCATTATGACACACTGTTCCCCACTGTCCTCTATGAAGAACCTCCACTCTCCCAGCACAGCGACTGCCACCATCCACCAACCTCACACTTTCTGTACAACAGGGAGATGGATAAGTGCAAGGATTAAGGCAATTCAGCAAATTGTTCAATCTTTTTAAAAATATGAATACTTTACCTGCACACACCAGCCCCACATCACTGTCATGGGTGCAGTTGTGTTTCAGTGAAGATGATGTTGGACAGAAGTAAATCTGAGATTCGTTGCCTCTACACTGAAGCTCCTCTGTCCACACCTGACCCTCCCCTCTGCCAAAAGCAGCTCCTCCCAGCACCTCCACAAGAAGCCCACAGCCCAGCTCTCGACACACAACCTCTGCATCCTGCTGGTCAAAGCCGGCATCAGACACTGTGGACCAGGTCTCTCCATGAAGCACCTCCACTCTCCCAGAGCAGTGAGAACCACCAACCAGCCTGACTCCTAACAGAAAAACAATACACAAAAACAAATATACATCTACAAACTAAAGTCTAAATATACAAAGAAAATTCTATCTAAAACCATTTATCTGGGCAGTAAGCGTTCACTTATTCAGAAAACATTAACAGTGAAATAAATAAAAGTTAGCAATAAAACAATACATTATGCAAACCATTTGCAAAATGTGTCTTCAAGAAAATCCAATGTTTATAATATATAAATATATCAATATTGAAAACTTAATAGCCACTTTTGGCTCAAGTACTTTTTGTATAAAAGTATGTATTTGCCAGATAAGAGAAAAAAAGCCCTACTGTGACTCTGGTTCATTGTAACATGATGCAAAATAATGTCTTATTTTCTCAAGATTTGACTTCAAGTCTAAATAATGACTCAATAATGAGTAAAATTAAGAAAAAAAAAAATATAATATTTATCTTAAGTCATAACCATAGATATACATGCCTAGATGACAGTGTTGTCAACATCGCTGCTGGACTGCATTCAGTACCATTACAAAGCGGCAGTTTAAGAAAGATTCTGTCCAAAATGATACTATTTCAAGAATATTGAGCTCAGAAAGCGGGATAGGATTATATAACGGGAACGCAGCGATCCCGCTCATGCGTATTTTTTGTGTGATGTTTATGTGTAGATATGGCCGTGTGGTTGGTGAGGCACAAAGAACCTGTTGATGTGATTGTTTTTCCTTTGGTTTTATTTTGAGCTTATTTCATTTAATGTTCAGTTTAGGGGATGTTAACTTGATGCAGTAGTTATCTATTTAAAATGATGGTTGCTTTGTAGCTAGGTAAATTATAGCATTCCTTAATCTGTGTAGATTAGAAGTGATTCACACAGTGATGGATTTGCTGATGTGTGTGAGATTATGTTTCTACCATAGCTCACACTAAACTGTTTTTAATTTCAAGTGCAGACTAAATACTCTTCTGCTGGTCTGGACGGCTAATTAGCACAATCACAGTTATTAAAGAAATCAAAGCTACCGAGAGCAGTCTGGGGATTATAACAAAACAAATTTTGTGAAAATCAGTTGAGTAACAAGGAAGTTGTGGCCGATTTAATCCTAAAACTCATCACCTCTCAATACAAGCGAATTTGTTCACAAGCGGATCTTGGCGGACACACAAGATGGCGGACACACAGACGTGTTACTTCAGTTAGAGAACAACAGACAACGCGGCATCTAGGTATCTATGGTAAAAACATTGTTTAACTGAAAGAATTTCCTTCTAGTTTTTTTATTTCCTTCGTCCAATTAAGAATAATGTCAGACATTCATAAAATATTTTTTTCTGTCGAAAACAAGGTAATGTTTTCAAAAACCTCTCTCTTTTCTATATCCACACACAAACAGTGGTAGCAACATTAGCACTAATAAATAGGACAAGCTTTCCACAAGTGTTAAATAACACAGTTAATATTTACTATCAGTATTGGTAAATCACAGTAAGCGCTTCTTTATAATAATCTTCTCTCAGTATTCGGCGCTTTGACAGAGAAACTCTTATAAATGCATATGCAATGAGGCAAAGGCGCAAGAGCAGCATCCGCCGCTTTTATCTTCTTCTGCTATAAGGGCGTTGTGCCTATTTAGTGAACTGTGACAGTCGCTTTTTAAAAGTCAAATGGAATCTGTAACAGTGCAAAAAATGTGTAAACCTGCCCATATGTGTTCCCAGCCTTTTGGCAGGCAATGCATAGCAATGAATAGAAATCAATGATGATTCTGTTCTATTGCTCTCTAAAACAAACAATGATAGATTGTACATTCCAAAATAAAAAATACAAAATTAAAATACATTCATTAAAAATCAGGACTGATCAAAACACCTTTGAGGGTGACACAGCTAAAATCAACTTTATAACGAAAACAGAGCCTAGAGATTAATGATATAAGTGCAGGATGTTTTTTCATAGTTTTCACATTCATCTGAATCAGATAAGTTCCACTGTGGATAATGCAATTACATTGTACTACAGGGAGTTTTAGTCAGCCTATTGCTTTTGTCCTGAAAACTAATAGAGAAACTAATCATATTTCAACTTGAGAATTATTGGTAAATACACTCAGATAGATATAGTCAATAACATTCATAATCTTCATTCTGAAGTGATGATAATATTATGACAAATCATGAATATGATGACTGACTGTAACTTACCAGAGCAGACGACTCCAGCACATCGTTTGTGAACACAGTTATATTTACCCCATCCTGATGATTTACAGTTCTTCAGTGTAGACTCTGATCCACTACAGTGAACATTACTCATCCAGATTGGTCCTGATTCTGATCCAAGGTGAGCATCACTCGGTGCATCTACAGCCTCTCCACAGCGCAGCTCTCTGCACACCACTGCAGCATCTCTCATATCCCAGCCATCATCACACACTGTTCCCCACTGTCCTCTATGAAGAACCTCCACTCTCCCAGCACAGCGACTGCCACCATCCATCAAACTCACACTGTCTGTAATTGTCAGAATAACATTCTAAACAGTTGATCACAGCATAGAATCTAAGAATAACAGGAAACAATGCAGCTCTTACCAGCACACACCAGTCCAACATCACTGTCATGGGAGCAGCTGTGTTTGAGTGAAGACGATGTTGGACATAAGTAAATCTGAGATTCGTTGCCTCTACACTGAAGCTCCTCTGACCACACCTGACCCTCCCCTCTGCCAAAAGCAGCTGCTCCCAGCACCTCCACAGGAAGCCCATAACCCAGCTCTCGACACACAACCTCTGCATCCTGCTGGTCAAAGTCAGCGTCACACACTGTGGACCAGGTCTCTCCATGAAGCACCTCCACTCTCCCAGAGCAGCGATGAGGACCACCAACCAGCCTGACTCCTAAAATAAGAGTGGAGATTGTATAGTACTGTAGTTTCTCAGGTCATATATCATTCTGTTATTAACTTTGAACCTATTTGTATTTTACAATTGAACACATTAACATGTTAACACATTTTGTAAAGATATACATATTTTAAAAAAGTAAATTAAATAAAATTTAAAGAGTGAAAATTTAATTTCTCAGCAACACCTACCAGAACAAATGACTCCTGCATCTTTAGTATGATTACAATCATGTTTTCCCCCTCCTGGTGATCTACAGTTCCTCAGTGTAGACTCTGATCCACTACAGTGCACATTATTTATCCAGATTGGTCCTGATCCTGGTTTAAAGTGAACATCACTCAGTGCATCTACAGCCTCTCCACAGCGCAGCTCTCTACACACCACTGCAGCATCTCTCATATCCCAGTAATCGCTACACACTGTTCCCCATGTTCCACTATGAAGAACCTCCACTCTCCCAGCACAGCGACTTCCACCATCCACCAACCTCACACTGTCTGTACAACAAGGTCAGGATACACAAATGTTGTTAAAAGCTGTTAAATTCATCCACAGTAGAGCTGCAAAAGCTGTCAAATTCATTTAAGTAATATAGGAGTTAATACCAATGTCATCAAATAGAAGATTTCCTGAGCAGGTGACTCCAGCATCTTCAGAATGATCACAGTTATGGTCACCCCATTCAGTCGATGTACAGTTAATTAATGTAGACTCTGATCCACTACAGTCAACATCATCCTTCAAGATGGGTCCTGATCCTGATCCAAAGTGAGCACGTATCAGTGCATTTACAGCCTCTCCACAGCCCAGCTCTCTACACACCACTGCAGCATCTCTCATATCCCAGCCATCATCACACACTGTTCCCCACGTTCCGTTATAATGAATCTCCACTCTCCCAGCACAGCGAATACCTCCATCCACCAACCTCACACTGTCTGTACAACAAAGAAAGAAAGAGAGAGAGAGAGAGAGAGAGAGAGAGAGAGAGAGAGAGTTTAGTCAAAAAAGCCGCATATGTTTTATATATACATATTGTTGCTGTCGGACGAAAACCTCATATCTCCAAAATGGTGACTTTACAGGTGAAGGAAAAAAAAGACTTTACTTTTGACGTAAGTCAATGGAACCAGACATTTTTCCAAGTAATTCTGGACCTGGACCTGGTCCTTTGTCCATTTATCTTGAAATGTACACCCAATATAAATGACTGTAGGTATTTTCAAATAATGTCAAAAACTGTACAACTTAAAAAAAAAAAGAAACAAAAAACAACATATATATAATATTTTAAATGAATGGAGAAAGGTTTTATTGCAAGTGGTTTTGGATCATTTATACTGACACATTGTTCATAATACTTCCACACATTTAAAAAAAAAAATGCTATATTCAAGCAAAAGAAATAGATGTATGGATAATTTACACTGTAATAACATAAGATAAAACTTAAAATAACATTTATCAATGTGACAGCACCTAAATTAAGAAACAGAGAGACTGAAGAAGAGCGACAGACAGACAGAGAGAAAGCAGCACAGTTAAAATTGTAATTATTGTTTGATACTGAAAGTGTACTTACCAGCTGTGGTGAGTGTGATTGTGGTGGACAGAAGAATGAGAGCCACGCAGCTGTCCATCTCCCGCTGACCTGCACACAGTCTGTTCAACTCAGCAGCAGAACAAGCTTCACCTCCACTCCCCCAGACAGACGGAAGAAACTGAGAGAGAGACAGAGAGACAGAGAGAGAGAGAGAGAGAGAGAGAGAGAGAGAGAGAGAGAGAGAGAGAGAGAGAGAGAGCTCCCCACAGCCGCCAATCACACTCACTATGACCTTACTAGAAAGAGAAGAGGAAATCATCAAACATTTTCAGTGACAAATCAGAGGAGGCTATTTTTTCTTTCTCCATATTTATCAAAAGAGTGTCAGCACTGATGAACAGAACTCCACCTCCGTCTCTAGAGGTGTGTGTGTGAGGAGAGACGCTCGCAGCAGTGTGGTGAGAAACACACCAACATACAGGAGACTGACTTCAGAGAGAGGAAACACTCCAGTGTAATACAGCATTAATGCTGCACCTGCAGAGAGCTGATCCACACACTGATAAACATCAATCACACTGATACACTACTCACACACAAACATACAAACACAAACTCATAATCTACTCACACACACTCTCTCTTGAACAAACACACACGCACACACACATACAGACTGATAAATTATTGACACACGCAAACATATGCACACACAAGCACACACTACTCTAAATACAGATTCACAGGAATACTAGGCCCACTTTATCACTCAGTACAACAAAAAAAATTAAAGAACTAAAGAACAGGCTGCCTTTTAATTATTTTGAAACAAAAGAATAAAAAAAGCACATCATAAAAATTGATCAAAATCACACAATACTCTACAGATTTATAAAAATAATACATTTTTCATCACAGTTCAATGCCCCTGTATCCCAGCCATTTAGTTTAAATGCTTTCCACACATTCTTCACTGTAATACAGTTTATTCTCCACAAGGTGGCAGCAGAGGATTAATAAATAGACAATGTAGTAAACTTGAGTTTAAAGCTGTGAAGTGCATTTTCAGATATAAAATAACACTAAAAAAAATAATAAAGTAAAATAATAATAAAAAATACATTTAACATTCAGAAATATTTTGCCACTTTAATTTCATCTTCAATAAAATAAAAAATCAGCATCCAGTTAAAATACCTAACAATACCAAAATAATTGTGCTTACCTTAAAACCCTAAATTATCTTAACTAAATTACCTTATTAGTGTCAATAATGAAATGGACCTGAAATCTAAAGGCCTAAACAGCCTTTGGAATTATTAAACATAACTGTCTGGTGATAAACCTCTTTATAAATGTCTATTGTCTATGTAGCAGCAAGAGAGATGCAGTTAAACTCAAACTGTAATGGAGGGAGTGATCGTTGGTGAAAAGCCACAGGGCTGAAAGTGCTCTGTTCTCTGTGTTCACTGTCTGAGATTTCTTTGTAAAACACTCCAAAAAAGCTAAAGAAAACCGGGGCCTCTTGCAGATCTCTGTGTGCACGCGACAAAATTCTGAAAAAGCCCTCAAAAGTACGTGAGTGAGAAAACCTTCATACACTCTACAAGTTTTCTGATTAACTCCTGCGTCTGAGACGATGTATTGTAGGGCTGCAACAAACGACTAATTTCGTAGTCGAATAATCTATCGATTACTGAAACGAATAATCGATTATTCGGATTTCCAAATCATTTTTATGTAGCTATTAGCTTTTAAATTTAGCTTGAAGTTGTTTTATGCATTTGCTAACTAACAATGAAGACAAAGATGAATAACATTCAAGAATTCACTGTTTTAAAGAACTTTCCTGCTGATACAAAAGATAAATAAATAAACCTCCAATGTATTTTTCCTGTCACAATTTATAACCAAGGATGTGCAAAGTAGCAGCAATAAAATATAACAAAACAATCGGTTTTTCATTCAATCAAGTAAATAAAAAACTAAATCTAAATTTCAATGTTGACTTTAAACAGTGCAGTCTGTGCTCTGTGCATTCTGCTGTCTGTCTACACTTTGTTGTAAATTTTACAATCACAGTCTTTACTGAAACGGAGGAAGGACAGCATCTCCGTACTCCTGAGAGAGTCTCGCTGTGCTCTGAGAGCGGATATTCCTCTCTGCAGAGAAGATGTGCCTCGACGTTAAGACAACGACGCAGTGTTTAAAAGTGTAAACGTTATCTGGAAAGTGAACAGGGTCGCTGTGAATAACAGTTACTTGCTTCTCTGTTCCAACTCCGTTAACGATTTTAGAGAACCGAATTTCAAACAGAAAACGTTACAGCTCGGCTCACAACATGAAATAGGACGGAATTAATATTGGCTAACGAGCTCGCTAGCACAACTATCTCCGCGTCCCAAGCCACACACTTCTGCACTTCACACACTACACTAATGAGTGCACTTCTAATGGTATATGCGCTATTTTTACACACTATCTAGTGAGCTAGTATGCGGTTTGGGACGCAGCGTTTACCGAGCTGTATCTTCTTCACCCACTGCGCCGACAAGTTTCCTCTTCAGATGCTCCAACATGGAGGATGGGCTCCCATTCCAGCTAAGGTCAGCTTTTCAAACAGCACAACTGACTGCTTTTTTCGGAGTTTAGCGTGAAATGCTCCACACTTTCGACGATTTTGTTCTTCAGGCTGCCATCGCGCTGTTGTTAAGTCTCCAGTAAGCCGTAATGTCAAAACGTTTCTAGTGAGCGAGAAAGACGCGTAATGACGTCACCAACTAATCGACTACTAAAGTAGTTGACAACTAATTTGGTCGTCGATTTTAGTGGACTAAGTCGAATAATCGTTGCACCCCTAATGCATTAAAACTGTTTTAGAACTACAGCACGCAGACTGCTGGTCACCGTAGCAACGACAATCTAGTTGTAGCTAATGAAAAGGCAAAGAAAAATATTTAAGACGAACATCGATAATTTAAAGACCAACTGACAGACCTGTTTGCTGCGCTGCGTCTCGCTCCTAAAACAGAGAGAACGCGCTTCTTAAGGTGGCAAGTCATTTGATTTGATTGACAACTACCCAGAGAGCGAGCATATATCGGTCCGCTGGATTGATAAGGTCGGCACCCTACTGACTGTTTGCCACTGCTGGTCCACCCTCAGACCACCCAGTTAACTGTTATGCATACAAGTTTTAACTAGTTTTTAATCTCCTCAAACAGATTATAAACGCACACAGACTTTTATTTGGGAAATAAACTACAGACAAATATTACAAACAAATGAGGGGAAAAAAATCATGACTAGGCCTGAAATAAAATGATTTTATGGAAAATGTTGTTGCTGACACTGAGCTAGATTAAAATGATTTACTAAAGTAATTTACACAGTATAACTAAAGAAAGGCGGGAGGAAAAATCAGTAAATCGGACTGTGAGGATAAATGAGTGATGGTAAGTGGAATTTTGTCTAATACTCTGCTTAATCACCTGTGGACTGCCCAGAAAAGGCTGAGCAAAATGCAAGTGGACCGCCAGTGGTTCACTATCCTCTCGCTATTAGGGTAGGTAAACACCAGATAGCGAACGGAAGAGAAAAGACTGAGATCAGCGGTCTCAATATGGGAGGATCTGCTAAATGTGTGTGTTTAGTGTTTTGAGAATATGAATGTGAGCATTTGGGAGCATTGGCACCGTGTCCTGAAATGTGTGTAAACAGTCAAGAAAAACTGTAAATACAATCAAACGGAATAATTATAACTGCTGTCACTGATAATAATGTGGATTATTGTCCTGAGTGGATATTAAGTATCAGGGTTGTTCTGCCTCAGTCTGGAGTCTGAGTTTACTCCTGTTCAACATGGTCTGAAGTAACTTTAAAAAGCAGAGAAGATGCAAAACAATTTGTCAAGACAAGAGAATCAGTAATACTCCATCATGTTTCATCACCTCTAAAAAAGCAGATTTAGATTTACTCAGTCTGCATGTTCTGTTTACAGATCTCTGTGAAATGTACATTTTTAAAAATAAATGTGCTCCATAAATGAAGCACTTTTGATTCCTGAGAGATCGTCTGTTTTTGTATCTGAGATGTGTTAGTATGAAAAGCTGTTTCAAAGAACCTCCACACAATTGAAAGGTTCTGTAAAAGTTAGGAGTTTTCCTAGAATCATATTAACCTTTTAATGTGTGTAATACTGCTCAGTTCTTTTAACAAATGTAAAAAGCATTAGAACACTATGATAATAATGAAGTTTCAAATGTTGCATCAGAGGAATGAGTGATGGAAAGAGTGGAGAAGAAAGAAAGGGGTATTTAAAAGATCTGCATATTTTATTCTCTAATAATCATTCTACCTGAGCATTCTATAAATAAAACGAGTGCAATGATGTCAAACTGCATTCATTGTATTAACTTAAAGAATAAGGACAAGAACAGATGAATAATGCATGCAGTGAATGAAGATTCACAATAAAATCATTATAATGAAATGAAGGAAAAAAAAAAGAAAAATAGCAAAATGGTAAAAAGAAATGAACACATCCAAAAATAACTGGTCTTTTGGTCTGAGAGTTCTGTCCTCTCTCTTTTCTGTGCTGGTACTGATCCTCCACTGTCTGTCACAATGAATACAGAGTTTCAGTGAAGTCACACTTTGTCTAAACATTCTGCCAGTCGTCTGCAGCATGTCCTCTCCTTCAAACGCCATCTTTATCCTCAGAAAGACCATCTTTCTACTTATCTTTGCCTCAGTATAATGACACTTCATCAGATATAAAATGTATCATGACGTCTATAATGTATTTTCAGTTCTGACCCAAACAGCAAATGAGCTAAAATCTCTTCTATTTTCTACACAGACTAACACACAATTTCTGAGACACACAGAGTCAGAGTCACAGATAAACAGTTATCAGGTGTCCACAGGTGTACCACTGGTCAAGATATAGAGAGGATAGGACAGTTCAGAATTATCTTTCAGTCCCCGGCAGGAGATTCAGTGCATTACAAAAAACTCAATATATAGAATTTAACTCATTGTTGTGATTAAGGCTGTGTGGATATGATCTCACATTAATAATCAAACAATATTTACAGTCTTGCAAATAACACAAAAGAAAAAATGAAGACTTTTTACTCTGTAACACAATACTAAATGATTAATCTGTTAATCTGTTATCTGTTCATTTGTAAACATTTATAATGGTCTGGCCAATTTTTGGGTGACAACAGTACAACTGTCTCAGACAGCGGTGGATAAATGAATCACTCATAGAAATGTACTACAGTAAAACAGCACTTAGATTACTCACATTTAAAATTTTACTTCTTGCCTGTACAGCTTTTGTAGCTTTACCCTCTTAAATAATATACAATGAACATCAACAGCCCTTTAATTTAACGCTTTTAGCCCAAATCATTCACACACTGAAACTGTAATTAAACATTTTTGATAATACATGGATTATTTCTCCAAACAGCTCCCTAATAAGACTTAATATGCTAATTAGCAAAATACTTTTTTGCAGTATTTACACACATTTCGAGTCAGGACACAGGAACACAGCACATCACTGACAGAAACTGTAACTGCCTGTGTTGAATATGAGAACACTGATAGCATAAAAATAACCTGAGATGTGTTCTTCTTTCCTGCACACACAGATGTGTTCAATAAATAACACACTACATGTTGCTTCACATCTGTATTGACAGTATAGCTCACTAAGGCTGGAAGATTTCAATGAAAGCCATGCATTTTGTGACACTGGGCTTGGTAAATCTGGGGGGTAAGATAGAATAAACAATGTTTATACTTTTTAAAATATGAATTGTGATCTGTAATAAAATCATTTCTTGCGTCTGAAGAGGTTTGAATGTAGTTTCCTGAAGAAAGACACTGGTTGTGCACTCTCAGTCACATGATCCATCTCTGTCTGAGGCTCCTCCTCCACATCATAACCTGTAAAATGAGTATTTTTTTTTAAATAAATACATACACACATACACACATACATACACACATACATACAAAAGAGTTGTGCTAGTGAAAATCCTCCCTTGGATTTTCTTCCTACTGTGTATACTCCAGCTGCTGCTGATAATCCAGGTAGTTGGATCAAAATCCTGGGGAACCATAGTGCTATTCTAAAGCACTATGTACAGCCCCAATTCCCAAAAAGTTGGGACGCTGTGTAAAATGTAAATAAATGTAAATTAAAACAGAATGCAATGATTTTCAAATCTCATAGACCCATATTTTATTCACAATAGAACATAAAACACATATCAGATGTTGAAAGTGAAACATTTTACCATTTCATGAAAAACATTAACTCATTTAGAACTTGATGGCAGCAACACATCTCAAAAAAGTTTGGACAGGGCCGTGTCTACCATTGTGTAGCATCCCCTCTTCTTTTATCAACAGTCTGTAAATGTCTGGGAAGTGAGGAGAACAATTGTTTGAGTTTTGGGAGAGCAATGTTCTAGCTGTACAACAGTCCTGGGTCTTCCTGAGTTTTCATTTCAGGATGTGCCAAATGTTTTCTGTTGGTGAAAGATCTGGACTGCAGGCAGGCCAGGTCAGCACTCAGACTCTTCTCCCGTGCTGTTGTGATGGATGCAGTAAGTGGTTTAGCATTGTCTTGCTGAAATATGCAAGACCTTCCCTGAAAGAGACGTTGTCTGAATGGGAGCATATGTTGTTCTAAAACCTCGATATACTGTTCAGCATTGATAGTGCCTTTCCAGATGTGTAAGCTGCCCACGCCATAGGCACTAATGCAACCCCATACCATCAGAGATGCAGGCTTTTGAACTGTGCGCTGATAACAAGCTGGATGGTCCCTGTCCTCTTGAGTCTGCAGAACATGGCGTCCATGGTTTCCAAAAAGAATTTCAAATTTTCATTCATCTGACCACAGAATAGTTTTCCATTTGCCTCAGTCCATTTTAAATGAGCTTTGGCCCAGAGAAGATGGCGTTGTTTTTGGATCGTGTTGACATATGGCTTCTTCTTTGCATGATACAGCTTTAACTTGCACTTTGGATTGCATGGTGAACTGTGTTCACAGACAGTGATTTCTGGAACTGTTCCTGAGCCCATGCAGTGATTTCCAGTATTGAATAATGCCTATTTTTAATGTAGTGCCGCCTGCGGCCTGAAGATCATGAGCATCCAATATTGACCGTCGGCCTTGTCCCTTGCGTACAGGGATTTCTCCAGATTCTCTGAATCTTTTGATGATAGTATGTACTGTTTATATTAAGTCTTTGCAATTTTATGCTGAGAAACATTTTTCTGAAATTCTTCCAAAATTTTTTGATGAAGTTTTTTCGATTGGTGAACCTCTGCCCATCTTTGCTTCTGAGACACTTTGCCTCTCTAAAATACTCTTTTTATACCCAGTCACGTGAGTTAATTGCAAATTACTCCTCCAGCTGTTTTTTATTAGTACTACTTACTTGTCCAGCCTTTTGTTGCCCCTGTCCCAACTTGGCAGCGTTGCTGCCATCAAGTTCTAAATGAGTTAATATTAATGGTAAAATGTCTCACTTTCAACATCTGATATGTGTTCTGTGTTCTACTGTGAATAAAATATGGGGCTATGAGATTCGCAAATCATTGCATTCTGTTTTCATTTACATTTATTCACATTTTACACAGCGTCCCAACTTTTTGGGATTTGGGGTTGTAGGTTATGTTTAATATTACAGGTTTACTCACAGTTCAAGTCCTTCACTAAAGTCCCAGGGAACACAGTGTAAATTGTTAAAGATGTTTATATGACTAGAGTTTTATATTAAAGCTGTGTGAGTGGAACAAGTGACATCAGCCTTGTGAATGGTGAGGAAAAAGCTGATGTAAGCTTTAACAAAGATTAAAATCATCCTAGTTTACACTAAGGAAAGTGAAATTCGTCATTTATTTGACATTACAAAATCATTCACAGGATATTTTTTGTACATTGTGTGCTCACAAGTACAAAACTAACCTAGTTTGAAAGAAGAAGATGGATCTAGAATAATATATTTGAATAAAATATATTACTGTTTATAATAACTGACTGTTTTAAGCATGTGTATGGACTCATCATTAGCTATCATTTTATGAATAAGGATAGATTTAGAGACAAGTAACTTCCAGTATTGCAATAATAGAAGTGCACTATTCATTTGTAGTGTTACAGGTAACCCTTCCAACTCTGCTGAAGAATTGAAAAATTTCATTCCCAAAAGGTATATATACATATATATATATATATATATATATATATATATATATATAAAACAAATATGGCTGCATTCCTGCTTCCTGTGCACTTAATTTAAAATACTTACACATACATTTACATTTGGAATGTAGCAGTGTACACAAGATTAACCACTCACCCTTTACGCCGCTTACATCCTGTTTAGCAGTGCTGACATCATCATAGTTCTCTGCTGTGTCCACAAACATGATGAATGATAACATTAAGAAACAAACCTACTAATTTTACTGATTTTACTGTGTTAAACTTATGTATTACATAATTACTTTATATACATTATATGTATAATATAAGATAATATAAATTATATGAAATTATTTGTCCAAAAACATACCTGTCATAATGTTGGAGTTTGGTCCAGCGATAACAGCATCATCATAGTTATCTTTCATGTCTTCTGTCAAAATGTAGAGATAATTGTCATTAAATCAGCATCAGTATCATCAGTGACTGTGTTCATGTTTGAGATTACAGTATTGTTACATTACGAGTCAAACCTGTTACAACAGCTGAGCTCTGATCAGCAGTGATGACATCATCATATGTCTCTGCTTCCTCTACACCAAAACAGAAATATTTAAAAGTCCATATTCTTTTTCCTCAAGGTCCACTTATAATGTTTGTCATGATTAATTATTTCATGATCTATTTTCTAACCTCTCTTTGTCCTCTACAATTAAACAGGCTGTTTTTGTTACCGTGCCTTTAAGACTGATATGTGTAAACCAGCCTTCTTTCTGATTAGCTATCCTGCATCATTTACAAAGCTGTCTGGGTTGAAAGGCTCCTTAACACTTCAGCATGGGTGGGTGGAGCTAATGTGCTGTAGGCTGAATAGGCTATACACAAATTATTGTTTTTCATGACATTACAAAACCAGTGAATTCAAAACAAGCTGTTTCCGAACAAAAGTAATTAATTAATTATTGTAATTTAATTTAATTGTATTTCCTTCTAAACTGAAACCGAAAAACAGAAACACACCTGCTACACTATCAGAGATCTGTCCAGCAGTGATGACATCATCATAGTTCTCTTCTGTGTCCTCTTTTGCTGATTCACCTAAATCAAATAAAAACAGACTGACTTTACAAACTGCATGTTTTTACATTGTGGTTTAATGTAAAGATAAAATCAATCAGGTGATTAATTAATAAAAGAACTCACTTATCAGGCCACTGGTGGTAACAACATCATCGTAATATTCAGCCTGTACTCCAGTCATAGACTTTGCTGCAAAAAGAGTGAAATTCATCACTTTTGATTAAATTTAATTAAAATGAAATATTAATTTGATAGAGCCTGTGAATTACAGGATAAGACACTGTTAAAATTCTACAGGAAATTACTTTTGACAGACGCTTCAGAACTAGAGATAAATCAAATCTTTAATTGAAGAAACAAATTAGACTTACTTATGAAACCACCCTTAAAAACCAACATGTATGATGTAAAATTAACCAAAATATTAAGTATGTTTATTATAGCAGTTTAGAATGTATCCAGAATGTCTGAGTGATAATGTATTAATAGTGTATTCCTGTGATTATATGGAATGAATAGTGTATTTGTTTACTTACTTACTTTCTTACTTACTAACTTACTTATTTACAATGATCTAAATGTTATGTCTAAATGCCTGTGCTGATGACATGAAATCATGATTTGTTAAGCACTGTTGTGGCTGTAGTCTGTTTTTTTCTTAAAAGCCAGCTCTGGTTTAGTAAAGTCCAAGGATGATAACCACTCCGGAACTAAGAGGTAATGGACATTTGTTTACTAAAAAGGTTTACTCTGGTTCCCTCATGACAGAACGAAGACACTAAATAACCTTCATGACTCTCAAAGGACACAGCTGCGTATCTCCCAAACCTTCTCTCTCCGCCTTATCTATCACACCACAGACATGCTTCTCACTGAGCCGACTTTTCAGTGACTTCATTTTACAGAACTTTAAGGAATATATTTTCCAACATTATGGAACTCTTGTGTTTCTGACCACCCAAAAATAATTAGTCATATGAACTCTTGAAGTGTTCCCTAGTTATGAATCTTATAAGTAATTTGTCATTGTTGTAGGAAACAAGAATGTGTCAGTTGTGACTGTTTAATGGTATAGCATAGTTTTGAAACTACATGGTTGTTTTCACGATATAACCCTTCACTGTCTGTTATAAAAGGAGGTATTTCTGTTCCTCAAAAATCTGTTCCATCCAATAGCCTGGAACGTGATACATTAGCCCCGTACCCAATCCCCGACCAGGAGGCGTGGCTTGGACCCCGTCTAACAGAGACTTGTGCAGTTTCAGCTGGAGAAACAAAAAGCCCCCAGAGAACGGAGAACAGCAGTAACAAAATGGCATGAAAAGTGAATTGCAAATTCGCTCAACACCTTTGTTAGGATCTACAAACCTACTGGTGGCCAATGGTGAGTTTTGACGCCCAAGTGTTGGCTGTAAAACTTAAAAAAGGTGTAGCAGAGTTGATCCTAGAGCCCAGAGTTTTGGAATGGTTTGCCTAAGTGATGCGGCTTGAGTGAAACCAGCATCCCTCTGCAACCAGCCCACCCGGTTGGTCTGCTATGTGCTTTGTCCATCTCCAGCTGGGGAAGCTGTGCCTTGTTGATGACAGAGCTCCAGGCCGGGTCTAACCGCCCAGCCTTGTGCGCACAAGCCAACAGAAAGTTACCTGCTGGACCAAGCGACCAGACCCACACCCTGCCTAGGTGGAACGAGGCCAACCTACCACCTGCCAGCGTGGTAAGGCTAAAACTCCTTCGTACACTCAGATCTGATGCCCAGGTCGCCCTCCTAGCCTCCTTCTGTGTGATTTAATGTCAGCAAATTTGCACCATTTAACAACCTGCTATCTCTCTCAATTCTTATCAGGGACTCTAAATAACTCATGCCAACCTGTTGATTAGACAATAAACTCCATTTATCTTGTTCATTTATACTAAATAATAATCAAGCTAGTTATTTGTAAACACATGGTGTGCGTGTGAATTATCATTGTTCAGCTGAATGATCCCTGATCCTAGGGGAACCCCCTCTTTTCTTAGGGATCAATGATATCAAACTGATCAAACCGATGTATGTTTGTGGTACATTAGTAACATTGGTTGAATTACTATTATTGCTCATATATATATATATATATATATATATATATATATATACACTGCTGAAATGGGGATTCTGATTGGTTCTGATTGGTTCTGCAGCTAAATTAAGATTCTGATTGGTTCTACAACTGGAATGGGGATTCTGATTGGTTCTGCCGCTAAATGGAGATTCTAATTGATTTTGCAGCTGAATTTTATTCTCTGTCTGTTCATGTCAGACAGTGCTCCATGCAGGGAAAGAGGGGTTGTTATTTTTTATGTAAGCATCCTGAACTCAGTCAGAAAGTACTGGGTCGTCCCCCAGTACTTTAAAAAGTGGTGGGTCAAATGCCCGCTTGCCCCTGTGGTTCCAGTGGCCCTGCTTAGTTCCTTCACTTTACTTTACCAATTCACCTCACTATGTTGACAGACGTTTGCTTGTTTTAAGCATTATTTCTTAAAACAAATAATAAAAAAGAAATAAACAATATATTTCTATTACTAAAGTTACTTAATAAAGTAATTTTATTAATTGAAAGTGACCCAATTTCAATTAATAAAGTTACTCCAGTAAGAATGTCTAGAAGTAAGTTACACAATCTTATAATATTCTTACAACAATCTCAAAATGGGAAATATTAGAAATATTGGCTAGATATAAGATAGCATTGTTTCAAGTGTAGATGATTGTGCTTAGGAGCCCACTATTTTAAAAATGTGCCTTTCACTTGCGTTCCTCTCTGTTGACTAGAGCAGGGGTTTTCAACCTTTTTGGACATGCGCCCCCTTCTGTGTGTCTGCTTTGTCCACATTTCCACACTCAATCTAGCCTCTCCATTGTTCCAGTTTTCTCACGAACCCTTCGATTTTGTCAGACAACGTTGGCAAATTAGAATTTGGGCCCTGAAGTGACGAATTAATGGTATTAAGTTTGTCGAAAATTTTCATGACAAAATGCCCACCACGGGCGAGCAGAGAGATCCGGTGTGGAATACTGTACCGTAAAAGTTTGGTATTTTTCTCTTTCATCATTAAGGACTGTATTAGAGACAATGGTGTAGCCTGTCTTGGAACATTGTACTTCTGAGGTAGTTTTTCATGATTTTCAGTTTTAAAAAAGACCTTTCTGCACTTGCCACAGTGACAGGTATGGTTAAAAAATAGCATAAGAGCAGGAGCCACATCCCTCACACTAGACAGAATTAAGGAGTGCTTCAGGAGCAAAAGCTTGGTCAGAGACTTAACTGAGCTCACAGTCTCTGGTCCGAGAGCATTTCAGAATTAAATAAAAGAAGCAAAGTTTTACTCGGTAATTATGGACACTGCTTGGGACTTAAGTAAGGTGGATCAATTGTGATGTGCTAAATGAATCTGCCGATGCAATAGCCGTTATTCACAAGGATGATCTTACACCCGAGTTTCCATCACAGTTCCTTGACTTTATTATTATTTTCAATGAAAACATTAACAAAAATATCTATTGTACAACTTCAGAAAAAAGATAATGTTTAAGTAAGTAAATCACTGTTGTCGGAAGAAAACCTGGTACCTCCATAATGGTAACTTTACAGGAGAAGGATGGAATGAGACTCTAACTTTACAGGAGAAGGATGGAATGAGACCAAGTCATTTTAGGTCATTTCTTTTAGTCTATTCACCATAAAATTTACATACAATGTAAAGGATAACAGGCATTTTCAAATTATGTCAAAAATTGAAAGATGTCAAAAATATAAGGTTTTCTTCTGACAACAGCAAAATATAGCCTCAAAGGTACAGTAATGACTCAATTGTGTATGCTTATCATCACATAGACTTGGTTATTTAGTTTGTTTATTTATTGAGGACAATGATCCAATATCACATATCTGTGAGTAGAAAAAAAATGTGAACCTTTTCTTTGAGTATCTGGTCTGCCCCCCCTTGTGTAGCAATAACTGCAACTAAAAGTTTCTGGTAACTGTTGATTAGTCCTGCACTGTGAAATTTCAGCCCATTCCTCCATACAAAACAGCTTCAACTCTTTTACATAGGTCATTTTCCTCCCATGAACTGCTCCATTCAAAAACTTTACCTGGATAAGGTTTTTAGGCTGGAATTCTGTGTTTTCAGTGTTCTTTTTGGAGAGCAGTGGCTTTCTCCTTGCAACCCTGCCACACACATCAGTGTTCTCTTGATGGTGGACTCATGAACATTAACATTAGCCATTATGAGACAGGCCTTTAGTTGCTTAGAAGTTATCCTGGGTTTTTTTGTGACATCGCGGACTATTACACGCCTTGCTCTTGGTGTGATCTTTGTTGGTCGACCACTCCTGAGGAGTGTAAAAATGGTCTTAAATTTCCTCCCTTTTGCACATAATCTGTCTGACGGTGGACTGGTGGAGTCCAAACTCTTTAGAGATTATTTTGTAACCTTTTCCAGCCTGATGAGCATCAACAACTATTCTTCTGTGGTCCTCGGAAATCTTCTTTGTTCATGTCATGATACACTTCCACAAACGTGTTGTGAAGATCAGACTGTGACAGATCCCTGTTCTTTAAATAAAACAGGATGGTCACTCACACCTGATTGCCATCCCACTGATTGAAAACACCCAAATCTTATTTTCACCTTCAAATGATCTGCTAATCCTAAAGATTTGCATACTTTTGCCACTCACAAATATGTAATATCTGGCCATGGGAGGAGTTTGGCGAAGCCATGGAAAAAGACTTTCGGTCGGCTTCAAGGAGTTTCTGGACAACTATCCGGCGACTCAGGAGTGGTCAAGGTGGCTTTGCCCAAGCTGTATTTGGCAGGGGTGGAGAAACTCTGATTTTAAATGAGAATATTGTCAGTCAGTGGAAGAAGCACTTTGAGGAACTCATTAATACGAGAGACATGCCTCCCTCACAGAAGTCAGGGCCAGAGGCTTCTAGCGGGTCAGGCTCCATTTCCCTAGTGGAAGTCACTGAGGTAGTTGGCAAGCTCCTCAGTGGCAAGGCACCGGTGGTGGAAGAGATTCACCCGGAAATGCTAAAGGCTCTGGATGTTGTTGGGCTGTCAGGCTGACACGCCTCTGCAATATCGCATGGACCTCGGGAACAGTACCGTTGGACTGGCAGGATGATGGTCCCTATTTTTAAGAAAGGGGACCGGAGGGTGTGTGCCAACTACCGGGATATCACACTGTTCAGCCTCCCTGGGAATGTTTATGCCAAGGTGCTGGAAAGGCGACTCCAGCCAATAGTCAGACTTCAGATTGAGGAGGAACAATGCGGATTTTGTCCTGGCCGTGGAACAATGGACCACCCTCTCTCAGATTGTTGAGGGGCATGGGAGTTTGCCAGCCCAGTCTACATGTGTTTCGTGGACTTGGACAAGGCTTACGACTGTGTTACCCGAGATATCTTGGGGGAAGTCATCTGGGAGTATGGGATGCTGGGGCTACTACTCTGGGCCATCCAATCGCTGTACTCCTGGAGTGAGAATTGTGTTTGTATACTCGGCATTAAGTCAAGCTCATTCAGCATTTGTGTTGGACTCCGCCAAGGTTGTGCCTTGTCTCCACTCCTGTTTGTAATATTCAGGGACAGGTTGTCAAGGGATAGCTGAGGTCAGGAGGGCATTATGTGTGGAGGCCGGAGGGTGGCATCTCTGCTATTTGCAGATGATGTTGTCCTTTTGGCTGGATCGCATGGATGCCTCCAGTGCTCACTGGAGTATTTTGCAGCTGAGTGTGAAGCCGTTGGTATGCAGATCAGCACCTCCAAGTCTGAGTCCATGATCCTCGCCTGGAAAAGGATGGCATGCCCACTCCAGGTAAGGGGAAAGGACCTTCCCCAGGTGGAGGAGTTTAAGTGTCTCAGGGTCTTGTTCATGAGTGATGTGAACAGGGATCATGAGATTGGCTGCAGGCTGGGACAAGCGGCAGCAGCATTGCAGTCACTGTACCGGACTGTAGTGGTGAACAGGGAGCTGAGCCATAAGGCAAAGCGCTCTGTTTACTGGTCAGTCTACATCATGACACTCACCTATGGTCATGAGCTGTGGGTAATGACCGAAAAAATGAGATTGCGAATACAAGCAGTGGGAATGAGCTTTCTTCGCAGGGTGGCGGGCTACACTCTGTTTGATAGGGCGAGGAGCTCAGCCATCTGGGAAGAGCTCGGAGTAGCGCTGCTACTCCTCCCAAGGGGGTTTACCAGGCACAGCCTACTGGGATGAGATCCCGGGGTCGTCCTAGGACCTGCTGGAGGGATTGTATCTCCAAGTTGGCCAGGGAGCAGCTTGGGGTCCCCCGGAATGAGCTGGAGGCTTGTTATGAAGTTTTAGGTCAAATTTATGCAGAAATATAGACAATTCTAAAGGGTTCAAATTTTCAATATATATATTTATGTGCGTGTGTGTGTGTTTGTATGTGTCTGTGTCTGTGTGTGTTTACATAAAGGAGCAAGAGGGGGCCAGTAAAAAGTAAACCACTGGTGTAGGAGATTTTATGAAATGTCACTTTGAAAAATTGAATCAAATAGAAGGTCCCTATCTATGACTTTGCACTAATGTTTGAAAATACTCAAAAAAATGACTTGAGTACGTGTAATTGAGTGAATGTAACTAATTACACACCTCCATCCTCCATGCCATGCTTCAAATATAGGATTTACTTTAGACCTAAATGTGTTCTAAATAATCCTGCCTTCCGCCCAATGACAGCTGGGATAGGCTCCAGCACCCCACCGCGACCCAGAAGGATAAGCGGTTTAGATGATGGATGGATGGATGGATGTGTTCTAAATAATAGATAAAAGATAAAATAAACTCGGCTTATAATATTTATAATCAAGCCTGTAACTAATAAATGGTGATTTTAATATTTGTGAATTTAATGGAGTTTAACACTCTCTGGTCCTCTTACCTGAGAGAAGCTCCTCATCCACATTCTCATATCCTGAATGCTGTTCTTCAGAGAGGATACTTCCTGTTAGAGGAGAGCAGAACAGTTATGAATCACGTTCAGAATGCAGAACCACCTACAATCCTCTGAGTGCTGTGGATTATTGTGAACTGGGTGGATTACAGGAAATAACATCAGTGCAGACAGTAGAGAGTGCTCTCATACACAGCACTCAACACTCTTTCACTCACCTCACTTGGAAATGAACTCTCACTCACTCTGTCACTTACTTGATCACTCACACAGTCATTTGGTCACTCAATTGGTCACTCACTCAGACACTTTGTCACTCAATCAGTCACTCACTCACACACTCAGTCAATGACTCAGTCATTCATTTGGTCAATTTGTCACTCAATCGGTCACTCACACGCTTGTTCACTTAGTCACTTACTCATTTATTCACTTGGTGATCAACTCAGCAGGTCAGTCAGTCATTCACTCACTCTCTTGGTCCCTTGATCAAACTCACTTGGTGACTAGGTCACTCACTCAACAACACATTCACTTAGTCCCTTAGTCTTTCACTTCCTTGATCTCTCTCTTGGTCAAAGACACACACAGACACACATACACACACATACGCTCCATTTACTCTCTCTCTATCTCTCTCTCTCTCTCTCTCTCTCTGTCTGTCTGTCTGTCTGTCTCCCACACACACACATGCAAATTCTCCCTTTAAACCATACACATTCATTCTCTCGTCTCACCTGCAGCTGTGTGGTTTGTCAGTTTTACAGCAATTACACAGTTTAACTTCAGCTGCCTAATAGATGCTTATCAGCAGAATGAACACACTACACTACATGTAGATCTACTCTGCACGTTTCATCTAATATACACTAAACTCTCATATAACTGATTTGCTCTTATTAGTAGTACACAGAGAATGCTATACTGAAGAAATTATTCAAAATTTTGGATTAACTTTTTACATTTTAAATCATAGTTAATTTGAAAACATTGCTTTGATCTCTAGGCAAGCCAGCATGCATTGCATTGCATGTTATGCTACATCAAATACACACACAGAGTCTATGTTGCTTATCCTCCTGGGTCGCAGAAGCCTATTCCCAGCAGTCATTGGGTGGAAGGCTGGTCACCAGTCCATCACAGTGCAGACACACAGACATATTCACTCACACCTAGGGGTAATTTAACATCTCCAAATCACATGGCTGCATGCCACTGGGCTGTGGGAGGAAACCCACGCAGACATGGGGAGAACATACATAGTCCACCCAGAAAAGTCTGGTCGCCCGGCCGGGGAGTCAGACCCAGGCCCTTTTTGCTGTGAGGTGACAGCACTACCCACTCCACCACCACGCCACTATTACCTCAACTAATTCAATACAATATAAATCCATGTATCACTCACCCCTGCGAGTCAGGTCATTTCTTTTAGTGATGTATCTGCGGTCGATCTCCTCATAGACTGCTTCAGTCAGACTCTTACGCCTCCTCTTAGAGAGCACTGTGAGGAAGAAAAAAATGGAGTCAGCTCAGTAGAAGAGAAGACTGATGACAGACTGAAGGACTAATGATGTTTAGAGAATGTACAGAAAGTGGATTGTAGATGATCTCTGAATCTCTCTACCTCTCCTGAACACTCTGTTCTGGTAAAACAGCACAACCAGAAGCACTAAGACCAGGAAGAGCAGCACTCCCAGAACCAGGAGAGACACTGGATAGATGGACAAGACAGTAGTTGGAAGAGTTTGTGGAGGAGTGGCTGTTCTCTTCACTTGCCGATCAACTGCAAAAAAAAAAAAAAAAAAAGAATAGAAATTGTATAAAATATTGAAAAACATTTCTGAACATTTAGGAAAATGACCTAAGAGACTGAAAAGTACCGGTGGTGGGTGAAGTATTGGCTGTTGTTTGAGGTGTAGTAGTAGTAGAAGGCACAAGGTCTGTATATACAAAAACAAAACAGTCAGTGAAACCAAAACACATTAAGCACAAAATTATCAAAAAAGTTTTTGGTGTTATACGGTATTCCTTGCTATAATCACTGACTATGAAAAAAAATCAAATTGGCCAACATTAACAAAATTGACTAAAGTCACTTTATAAAGTATTAACAATGGACCAAAAGAATTTTAATTGGATTTAGAAACCCCAAAGTCCAGCAGACTCCTCTGACCTGCACAGGTGACTCCAGCATCCTGACTGTGGGAGCAGTCAGTGTCGTTCTTCAGGGAATGAGGACAGTCCCACAGGTGAATCTCATTCCCTCTACACTTCACTCTGTTCAGCCAGATAGGCCCTTCACCAGCACCAAAGACAGCACTCCCATCAGCACTCAGCGCCGGCCCACAGCCCAGCTGCCTGCAGACCACCTGAGCATCCCTGATGTCCCAAAGATCATCACAGACGGAGCCCCACTTAGAGTTATGAAACACCTCCAGCCTCCCAGAGCAGCTTCCATTTCCTCTCATCAATCTAAGAGGCAGGTGATCTACACCACACATATCACATATGAGGAGATATTGCTCCTAAGCTAATTAAAAACTATATGATAAAACAGCTGTGTACCACAATGTGAGTTTTTAGTGCAAATAGAATATATATTGGTTGAACCAATAATACCTATTTGAAACAATAACCCTATTTTGCTTACTTGAGCATTGTTTCTGATGGGCCTGATGGAGAGATGAGGAGCATTTCAGATGACTTCGTAACACATTACGATTTTCATTTTCTGAGAAAATGGTAAGATAATTTATTAACCTTGAGCTTTTACACATAAAACTTATTTAGTAAATTTGACTTTCCAGAGAATTATGTTTTGTAGCTATTTCAGCCACTTTCATTTCACATTCATCATATTACATATTATATTAATGCCAACATTCAGAATCACTACATGCTGCTTACCTGAGCAGGTAATGTGAGCCACCTCATTGCTATTATCACAGTTGTTCTCTCTCCAGGGTGAAGATGGACAATGCCACAGAGTGGAGTCATGTTTCCGACATTTCAGATCATCCAGCCAGTTAGGAGCTGATTCCACTCTTGCTTTGGTAGCCGTCTCACGGCCAGATCTTCCACAGTTCAGCTCTTGACAGATCAAACTCATTGTTTCTTCATCCATCCCATTTAAACACACATTTCCCCAGGTTCCATTGTAGAACGCTTCCAGATTCCCCTCACAGCCCTCAGTGAGTCTGAACTCTTTAAACTCTGGTGAGAGAAAGCTGACTAAGTTTAACATTCAATTTTAAGTATACATACACTGTTTATAAATAACATTATTTAGATGTTTTATTATTTAGTGGACTAATATTTGATTTCAGGAAGCAGGAGCGGGTGCACATTCTAATAATTATCGATGGGGACACTGTAGTGAGCATTAGCAACTTCAGGTTTCTTGGTTTCTAGGTTTCTAGAATGTGCACACATCATGAAGGACATCACATGGACGTGTGATGAAGAAGGCATAACAGCTCCTCTTCTACCTAAGAAGGCTGAGGGTGGTTCAGCATAAATCTCTTTAATATAAGGTCATTTTACACCTGCACTTTTGAGAGCATTCTAAAGTGCTGCATCACCTCCTAGGTAAGGGGACTGCACTGCTCTCAACCACAAAACTGAAGACAGCCCATCATATCACCAAGGTTGAGCTTTCCTCCCTCATCAAGTTATACACTGACCTCTGTTTGATTAATTCAAGGAGGATCACAAGAGACTTCATCCACCCAAAGTCCCAAACCAGCTGGTTCCAAGACAGCTTCTTTCTCCAGGCCATTAGGGTGCTGAACAGCCAGTAACTAGTCAGTGCTTTGTGCACTGGTATGTGGCCTGTAGACACTTCAATCCTGTACTAACACCTCACAGAACTCAAAGCTAATGAACAGTATGCATTTTGTAAAGTGTGTGAAGTGCAGGACTCCAACTAGCCATTTATTGTCGGTTTTATAGCCTACTTGTTCAAAGTGTGAACATACTATTGCTACAATATTTAATTAGTGTGTATGGGAGGATATTGTGTTGTGTGTGTTGTTGCTTATTGGTTGTGATACTTGTAACTTACAGGGGGTGCAAAATTGTAACTCGCCTAGAGCAGCAAAAATGCATGCACCAGCTCTAGGAGTAGGTAGAGTAACACTTTACAATACAGGTTCGTAGTTAATAGGCAACTAAGCAGGAAGTAAGAAGGGATGAATGAGTAGTGCTGCATTAACACTTAAGTAACTACTACTAACTTCCAAGGAATGCAAGTTAATTAGTGAAGTAATGACTAGGGTAGTTCACTATTAACTAAACAATATCTACTGAGTCTCATTACTAATTACTTAGTAACTATTGTTGTGAATAATTACACATTAATTACAGATCAATTCAAGATTAATTGCTCAACAGTCTTTCAAGGTTCTTGCTGAACTACTAATTAATGTAGTGTATTCCAACACTTCTAAAAGTACTGAAGTGCACTACACAATGTGCAGTCTTTACAATATAAAGAATTCTCCATTATAATTCACAGAGCAGGTATCCTCAGAGCAGGCTGGGGGCATCACACCACACTGTACTGACTGGTGTCCCTCATGTGCTTGTTTTGATCAGCAACCTTGAAAGGCAAATGCACATCTTTATATTTGGCAGCATGAACAATTTTGCATACCAGCCTACAAATGAGACAACTACTAAAATACTACAGTAGTCATTCGACCAGTCTGCTTACATCTCATCTTTAAACTGTAGAAAACACTACTTTTTTTTCTGCAGGAGCATGTGTGCAACTATTGTTTCTTCTGAACAGTGTGGTGTGATGCCTCCTCTTTCTCTAAAAAAAATCTGTTTCTGTGAATAATAATGGAGGATTCAATTCTTTATATTGTAAAGACTGCACGCTGTGTAGCGTATTTCAGTACTTTTAGAAGTGTTGGAATACACTACATCAGTTAGTAGTTCACCAGGAACCTTGTAAGACTGCTATTGTGCAATTAATCTTGAATTGATCAGTAATTAATAAGTAATTATTCTGTTACTAAGAAATTCTCGATGAGCAGATAATCTGTAGTTAACCCTAATTATTAGTTCACTATTGTCTACCTAGTAATTAACTAGTACTCCTTAGTAGTTAATATTAGTTACTTAAGTGTTAATACACCATTACTTATTCATCCCTGCTTAGTTCCTGATTATTTACCTATTAACTAGAAAAATTGGTAACACTTTACATTAAGGGTCGCTGATCAATCATTAAATATATAATAATCAACTATTAGCTTCCTATTATTTAGTTATTAGTTAACTCTTCATTAAGCATTAGCTATTACTTAGTAATTGATTAAGCACTTAGCAATTAGTAACTAAGTACACTGTTAGGTCATAAGTTAGTTTGTCATTAGTTTGTGGCTTACTTACTCATTATCTGTGTGCTAATTACTGCTTATTACATTGTTATTTAACTAATAAGTATTTTTCTTCATATAAAGAAGTAACGTGATAACTTACTAGCACTTATGTGTTAATCCCGCTAATTATCTGTTAATTAACTTTCCATCACCTCCATATATTCAGTTGCTTCACTTTTCTTACTTTGGTTCATTAAAGATGCTTATGGTCACATCTGACCGTAAGATGAGCGCACACAAATTCATGGACGGTTTTGTTATTCATCACATTCATCTTGGCATATCTGTACTCATATCTGGTAGGAGTGCATGTAAATTTGGGCATAAATGCTGGATATGTGGCTAATTAACCAAAACTATTATCAACATAATCTGTAATTGCAAAAATAAGAACAACAATAGAAAATTTCAATAATACTAATTTGTGTGCATGACAGTCCAGTACAAAAGTGGATGTACTTACTTTACATGCACATTGATATAAACAAGTGCTGAAACTATTTCATGTTCCATTTAATGACACATTACACTGTGCTTTTGTTTCATACTACTGACTCACAAACACAGCTTCGGTCATACACTGCAATAATACAGCGTTTATTTTAGGGAATTAATTACACTAAACAAACACTCTACTATGTTAACAACACTGAGCATTTTGTTTTATTTCGCATTATATTTTTTCCAGTTGTTTTCATTTTAATACTATTAAGTTTGGTCAGCAGGGGAGGAGTGCACTCACTGCTGGACATCAAACTCCACCCATGAGCACGGCCATTAACACTCAAAATGTAAAGATCTAATGGCCATGGGCCTTTTTCACAAAGAGTCGCGATTACGTCCGGATTAAGCATTAGCAGTGAACTATAATGCTCAAATACTGAGCTACAACAGACATATGTTAGTTTTTGTGCACTATCATGACAAAAGGAAGTGAATGGAAGCACTGATTTAACTGTAAACACAGCTAAAATGCTGTGTATGTTATGCAGCCCTGCTTACTGCTGCTGCAGCTGCTCACATCAAGCAGTGTCTCTGTAGTTGAACAACATGCCAGCGATTTCTGTAATATTTTTGTTTTCAAAAGAAATTAAAGTTCTTCTGTGTAGTATGAATTTGGTAGACGTTGTTTAGCTGCAGCTAGCTAGCAACGCTAGAAGCCATTTCTAACTGTAGCTGTATTCCCAAAATAAGGAAGCTAGTTAGCTTTCATCAGCTGCTGACACCAGCCGGCTAACGTGGAGCAGGTTCTGTGACACATTTAGCTACATGATGGCAGTGACTTCTGACATAAACACAAACAAAAACTTTTACATGTAAAGTCTATTTAATAGACATTGTTTAAACTGTATTAGCTTACGGTAGGCTAGCAGGCTACAGTCGCTAATTAGCTAGCCTACCATTAGCAGTTTGAGGAACACCAGCTACGTATGAGCATCAAACTTTAAAGCTAAGTTAGATCTAACGCTGGCTATGTTGGCGATCTGCCAAACAGCATTATTCTTATAGTTTCATGGCAAATTTTGAAGCAGCACTTCAGAAAACATCCACCTTTCACTGCTCAGTCAAAAACGCGACTCCTAGCTGAAAAAAAAACATCTGAAAAAGCTGCTTCATGTTAGCCGGGCTAGTTTGGTTAGCAGTAGCTTCTAGCCAGTATAGCTAGCTTAATATAAACAAAGTCTATAACATTCATGCTACATATAAAAGTTCTTCATTCTTTTGATAACAGAATATTACCGAAATCGCTGGCATGTTGTACAAAGACTCAGAGACGGTTTGATGTGAAGCAGCTGAACTGCAGTAAAAACAACATACAGCGTCTCAGCTCTGTTTACAGTTAAATCAGAGCTTCCGTCCACTTCTTACTCTCACTGTCACAACCGTGCAGGAAAACTAAAATACAGCTGTTGTAGCTCAGTGTTTGATCATTACAGTTCACTAGTAAACATTTTGACATCGCGTCTGCAGTAGCTATATGGAGAGGAAGTGAGTTTTACCCTGCTAATGCTTAAACCGGAAGTAATCACGAATCTTGTGAAAAGGGCCCATTAATCATCAAAGTCGCGTAAAAAAGAACACCTTTTTCTTGCCTTTTATAAGGTATGAACTGCTCTGCATCTGATTCATAACAATTTTGTATGATGTGGAAACAAGTGGAGATTTGAGCATAAATGATAAATCAGCTTCAGTGCATGAAACCAGCCTACCAGCACCTCATTTACATATCATTTACATGAAGCACACCCTAATTCATGTAGATGTTTCAGTAGCCAGCCAATAAAACGGCAGTGTTTGGCATGAAAGCTAATGGCCGTGCTCATGGGTGGAGTTTGATGTCCAGCAGTGAGTGCACTCCTCCCAGCTGACCAAACTTAATAGTATTAAAATGAAAACAACTGGAAAAAAATAAAATGTGAAATAAAACTAAATACTCTCAGTGCTGTTAACATAGTAGAGTGATTGTTTAGTGTAATTAATTTCCTAAAATAAACGCTGTATTATTGCAGTGTATGACAACAAAAGCACAGTGTAATTTGTCTTTAAATGGAACATGAAATAGTTGCAGCACTTGTTTATATCAATGTGCATGTAAAGTAAGTACATCCACTTTTGTACTGGACTGTCATGCACACAAATTAGTATTATTGAAATTTTCTATTGTTGTTCTTATTTTTACAATTACAGATTATGTTGATAATAGTTTTGGTTAATTAGCCACATGTCCAGCATTTATGCCCAAATTTACATGCACTCCTACCAGATATGAGTACAGATATGCCAAGATGAATGTGACGAATAACAAAACCGTCCATGAATTTGTGTGCGCTCATCTTACGGTCAGATGTGACCATAAGCATCTTTAATGAACCAAAGTAAGAAAAGTGAAGCAACTGAATATATGGAAGTGATGGAAAGTTAATTAACAGATAATTAGCGGGATTAACACATAAGTGCTAGCAAGTTATCACGTTACTTCTTTATATGAAGAAAAATACTTATTAGTTAATTAACAAAGTAATAAGCAGCAATTAGCACACAGATAATGAGTAAGTAAGCCACAAACTAACGACAAACTAACTTATCAACTAACAGTGTACTTAATTACTAATTGCTAAGTGCTTAATCAATTACTAAGTAATAGCTAATGCTTAATGAAGAGTTAACTAATAAGTAATTAATGGGAAACTAATAGTTGATTATTATATATTTAATGATTGATTAGCGACCCTTAATGTAAACTGTTACCGAAAAATTATTGTAAACTGTTACTGTAGATAGGAGAGAGGATCAGCTACAGATGTGGTTCTCTTCCCAAACTGCAAGTATTATAATACTTAATTTCCAGAAATATCCAAACATTACCTATAAGCATTAACATAACTATCAATCCTTACTTAAAACCTTGAAGCATTATTAGGTACAACAAGCTGAAAATTTCAAGAACAGCAGCAAATAGCTCACTTTACCTGAACACACGACTCCTACATCCTCCTTGTGTTCACATTCATCCTCTCCAGACAAATGGTGTCTGCAGTTCCACAGGGACGTCTCGTTCCCCTCACACTCCACCTCATTCAGCCATATGGGTCCGGTTCCAGGTCCAAACCGGGCTGGTACCAGAGCACTGAGGGCCACTCCACACTGCAGCTGTCTACAGACCACCTGCGCATCCTCAATATCCCACAAGTCATCACACACTGTCCCCCATGAGCCGCTGTGGAAAACCTCCAGCCTTCCTGCACAGTCTCCCCCAGAACCAACCAGCCTGATGGAGCTGTGAGCTGGATTAAACTTACCTACACACACACACACACACACACACACACACACACACACACACACACCATCACAGTCAAACTGAGAACCAAGACCAGGATAAGACAGTAAGTCATTTTACATTATGTACATGTTTAATCATTTATTCTTTACATTACCCACCCATTTGTCTCATTACCACGACATGAACGTTGCACAGCTATCGAATATTTGCAACTGGACTAAATAAGTAGTGTAACTATTGCTCATTTCTGAAAATATTTAAAGAGTGTTACTATTACCAGAGCAGGTGATTGAGAGCTGTTCTCTAGAGCTGCAGTTGACTGCTTGTTCGCTGCTGCAGTTCCCCAGATGAGCTTCACTCCCAGAACAATTGAAACCTGTCATACACACGCGACTCTGATCAGGACTGGATGGAGAGGAGCTGGAGAAGCTGAACACAGAGCCACAGCCCAGTTGTCTGCAGACCACAGAGGCCTCAGTCTCACTCCAGGAGTCCAGCAGAACTCTCCTCCAGTCCTGCATGAAGTACACCTCCACCTCCCCCTCACACTCCATCCCTCCAGACAACCGCACTCGCCCCTCATGAAACGCCAAAGAGGAAACTGGGGATTAAATAATCAATTATCTAATTTTTAAAGGTTTTAAATTTTATTTACCATTTTCTTTTTGATTGATGCTGCCATAGACATACACAGCAACTTTCTAACATGGTTTTAATTCTCTAAAATGCAGTACACAATTCTGAGAGCTCACCACTGCAGATGACTCCAATGTCCTGTTTATGAGAGCATGCAGTTCGACTCCATGATGAAATGGGACATTTTGACAGGTGTGTTTCGTTCCCCTGACAATCAAACACATCAGCCCAGATCTGGCCACTCCCCTCTCCAAACCAGTCTGACCCCAACATAGCCACAGCACTCCCACACTCCAGCTGACCACAGAGGACACTGGCTGCTCTTATATCCCAGCTTACATCACACACTGTGCCCCACTCACTGAGGTACTGGAGCTCCACTCGACCAGAACAGGGGTCATAGCCATTTATCAGCCGAGCTTCAGTGTGACCTGAATCAACATCACATTAGAGGAAAGAACATGAATAAGAGCAACTCACTGCCCATATAATGGGACAAGCAGTGTAATGCTTTAATGAAAGTTTAATAATTTACCAGCACACATGAGCCCTACATCACTCTCGTGGGAGCAGCTACGTTTGAATGAAGATGTTTTTCGACAGAAATAAATCTGAGATTCGTTGCCTTTACACTGAAGCTCCACTGACCACACCTGACCCTCCCCTCTGCCAAAGGCAGCTCCTCCCAGCACCTCCACAGGAAGCCCACAGCCCAGCTCTCGACACACAACCTCTGCATCCTGCTGGTCAAAGTCAGCATCACACACTGAGGCCCAGGTCTCTCCATAAAGGACCTCCACTCTCCCAGAGCAGCGATGAGGACCATCAGTAAGTCTGGACATGCGACCTGTGTGTATTTAAATTACATCAATTGGTATTGTATATTCTGAACAGCATTAATAGGACTGTTAGTGCATCGCTTTTCACCTGCAAACTAGCTAGGTTTGTATAGAATTAACTCATTCATTCAGAATCAGGCTACTTGAGGGTTACTATTAATATTTTTCCTACATTTTCCCACAGTTTCTCTCACCTATCTGCATTTAAGTGCCACTGGTATTTAAGATAATTAAAGATAATTAGACCTAAAATCTTTATGAAAATAAAGCTTATGTGATGATGATGATCATGATGGTAATGATGATGATATAAACAGATTGTCATCCTTGTTAGCTTACCAGAGCAGATGACGCCAGGATCATCATAATGCCTACATTCATGTTTACCCCATCCCTAGTGAACTACAGTGTTTCAGTGTGGACTCTGATCCACTACAGTGCAAATAATCCATCCAGATTGGTCCTGATCCAGGTCCAAAGGGACCATATTGTGGTGCTTCTACAGCCTCTCCACAGCCCAGCTCTCTACACACCACTGCAGCAGCGGTCATATCCCAGCCACGACCACACACAGTTCCCCACTCTCCTCTATGAAGAACCTCCACTCTCCCAGCACAGCGACTGCCACCATTCACCAACCTCACACTGTCTGTACAGAAGAGCGAGCGAAAGAGAGAGAGAGAGAGAGAGAGAGAGAGAGAGAGAGAGAGAGAGAGAGAGAGAGAGAGAGAATTTCAGGTGCACACTGGGCTCCACACAAGGGTCCTGGGCAAATAAAGGGTTACAATGGTGCTTGGAGAACTGTATGTGACTGTCTGTGCAACAAGCATTATTGCATTAGCACCTAATCAAAAACTGTAATCTAGTTTTACCTGTTTACTTACAATAAAGCTTTACCTGTTGGGTCTGTATAGTTTGAGAATTCTTACAATGCAAAGCAGACAGTTACATGTTGTACTTTAGTGCAAATTATTTTGTTACAGTGAATTATTCACAGAAATATGATGTTGATAATACAAATGTGTTCTTACCAGCACATACCAGACCCACGTCACTGTCATGAGAGCAGTTTTGTTTGAGTGAAGGTGATGTTGGACAGAGGGAAATCTGAGATTCTTTGCCGTTACACTTAAGCTCCTCTGACCACACCTGACCCTCCCCCCTGCCAAAAGCAGCTGCTCCCAGCACCTCCACAGGAAGCCCGCAGCCCAGCTCTCGACACACAACCTCTGCATCCTGCTGGTCAAAGTCAGCATCACACACTGTGGACCAGGTCTCTCCATGAAGCACCTCTACTCTCCCAGAGCAGCGTGAACCACCAACCAGCTTGACTCCTAATATATCATCAGGAGAGAATTATCACACATGTTTATGATTGACAACAATATGTTCATAAATATTTGATTTCTTAATGAGTATTTTAGGATAAACATCCTTTCTAATTACTTTCTAATTCCTTCCTTTCAAATTACTTAAAATGTTAATGACTGTAAAAATAGTGTTAATTGGCAAACAAAGCTGTACTGCACAAAATATATTAACTAGTGTACAGTGTATTAATGTATTTATGTGAAGGCATTATAGTAAAGATTACCTGCACAAATGACTCCAGCATCCTTAGAATGATCACAGTTATGTTTTCCCCATCCTGCTGACACACAGTTCTTCAGTGTAGACTCTGATCCGCTACAGTACACATCATCCATCCAGATTGGTCCTGATCCAGGTCCAAAGTGAGCTTTACTCAGTACATCTACAGCCTCTCCACAGCGCAGCTCTCTACATACCACTGCAGCTGCAGTCATATCCCAGTAATCATGACACACTGTTCCCCACTCTTCATTGTAATGAACCTCCACTCTCCCAGCACAGCGATTGCCACCATCCACCAACCTCACATTGTCTGTATAAGAGAGAGAGAGTAAGACAGTAAGAGTAAGGCATCATGATCCCATGCAGCCTTATCATCATCATTGCAGCTGACGATGAGTTCATGAATTCAGGGTTCAACTCAGATCAGCCAGGATTTGTGCTTCTTTATTTGGTACACTTCAGAAGCAACTGAGACTCCAAATAGCAGATTGACAACAAAATGCAATTATATACAAATCATTTAAATCCTACATTTCATTGAAAATAGTAAAAAAATAAAATATGTTGAAACTGAGAAATGTTATTGTTTATTGAAAAATATTTGCCCATTTTGAATTTGATGCCAACAATATGTTTCAAAAAAGTTGGGATGGGGGCAACAAAAGTCTGGTTAGTAACATGAGTGCATATAAAAAGAGCATCCCAGAGAGGTCTTTCAGAAGTAAATATAGGGTGGAGTTCACCACTCTTTGAAAGACTGCATGGTCAAATAGTGCAACAAGTCAAGAATAACATTTCTCAAAATAAAACAGCAAATATTTTTTGCTTTTCATCATCTACAGTACATAATATCATTAAAAGATTCAGAGAATCTGGAGAAATCTCTGTATGAAAGGGACCAGGTTGAAAACCAGTATTTGCTGGCCATGATCTTTGGGTCCTCAGAGGCACTGCATTAAAAACAGATATAATTATGTAGTGGAAATCACTGCATGGGCTCAGAAACATTTCTGAAAAACACTGTCTGTGAAAACAGACAGTGCTGCATCCAGAAATGCGTTGAGTTAAAATTCTAAAACGCAAAGAAGAAACTGTACATAAACAGGATCCAAAAACACTGCCACCTTCTCTGGGCCTGAACTCATTTAAAATGGACTGAGGGGAAGTGGAAAAGTGTCCTGTGGTCCAACGAATCAAAATTTGAAAGTTTTTTGGAAATCATGGACACTGTGTCCTCTGGGCTATAGACCACTCAAGTTGTTATCAATGCACAGTTCAAAAGCCAGTATTCATGATTGTATAGGGGTGCATTAGTGCACCTGGCATGGGTGATGTGCACATCTGTGAAGGCAGAATTAATGCTGAATGATATACACATGTTCTGGCAACATATGCTGCCATACAGACAGCGTCTTTTTCAGGGAAGGACTTGCTTTTCAGAATTTCAGCAAAACAGTGTGAAACCTCATTCTGCATGTATTACAACAGCATTGTTCCATATTAAAAGAGTCAGGGTGCTAAACTGACCTGCACCAATTAGGCATAACATTATGACCACCTCCTTGTTTCAGCTCCACTTACTATATAGGTGCACTTTGTAGTTGTACAATTACAGACTGTAGTCCATCTGTTTCTCTGCATACTTTGTTAGCCCCCCTTTTACCCTGTTCTTCAGTGGTCATGACTCCCATGGACCCTCACAGAGCAGGTACAATTTGGGTGGTGGATCATTGTAGCAGTAACACTGACATGCTGGTGGTGTGTTAGTGTGTGTTGTGCTGGTATGAGTGGATCAGACACAGCCACAGCAGTGCTGCTGGAGTTTTTAAACATTCACTGTCCACTCTATTAGACACTCCTACCTTGTCAGTCCACCTTGTAGATGTAAAGTCAGAGACGATAGCTCATCTGCTGCTGCACAGTTTGTGTTGGTCATCCTCTAGTCCTTCATCAGTGGTCACAGGACGCTGCCCACAGGACACTGTTGGCTGGATATTTTTGGTTGGTGGACTATTCTCACTCAGACCAGCGCAACACACACTAACACACCACCACCACATCAGTGTTACTGCAGTGCTGAGAATGATCCACAACCCATTTACATATTTATTTATTTATTTTTTTATTTATTTATTTTTTCTGCAGCAGATTCTTCTGTGGTGTTCTGCCAATTTTTCTCATATAGTCAACTCATTAACAGAGATTAACTAGTTCCAAGTCTATCAAGTCCTTAGATGTGGTTATTTGTTGCTTCATTGAGCATTCTATTTTGTGCCTTTACAGTGATCTTTGCTGAGCACCTACTTCTAGGGAGAGTAAAAATTAGTTAATTATTAAATAAATAAATAAATAAATAAATAAATACTTCATTCAGAAATAAGCAATTTAACTGGTTGCATTCAACTAAAATGAATACTTTGAAAGAAATATTGCAAAGTGCATTTTTGGTTTAGATGAACAAAAGCAATATTTTACATAAACCCTCAAAAGCACTTTAAATCAACTTCTGCCCTGTTCCACATTTTACAGTATAGCTTTTAGATGTTAGATGTTTAGATGTCACAACAACTGTAAAAAGTGGCTCATCAGATCTATCTAAAAAAATTACTTCATGTGGTAACAAGCAATTGAACTAGTTTTATTCAACCTAAATAAATACTTTGAATGAACGATTCTTTCAATCAATGTAGTTTTTTTTAAGTTGAATAAAACTAGTTCAATCTTCTCTTCCTTGTAAGGACTTCCTTAGGTTTCTATTTGTGTATTACTGTAGCCAAATAATCCTACACATACACCTATCCTATCCTTAGCCTCGGCATCTGAAAAGAGGATTGGAAAAAAATATCATTTGTGGTGAAAGCAACCTGTGCTTAAGTAAGGACAAAAATGTCATGTTGTCCTATTATTGTGAGGACATGTAGTCCTCACGAAGATAGCAAGGCATATGCACACATACATTCCCAAACCCAAAGAGTGTTAAATTATATGAACTAGTTTTACAGGCAAGAGCTTAAATTTTAGTACTTTCTTGTTCACTATTTTTCAATTTTCTGTTATGTTTTCTCCACACAGTTTAACATTGTTTAATTGTTTAATTTTGTAATTGTAAGTACTAACCAGCTGTGATGAGGGTGATTGCAGAGGAAAGAAGAATGAGAGCCACACAGTTGTCCATCTCCCTCTGACCTGCACACAGTCCGTTCAACTCAGCAGCAGAACAAGCTTCACCTCCACTCCCCCAGAGAGACTGAAGAAACTGAGAGAGAGAGAGAGAGAGAGAGAGAGAGATAGAGAGCTCCCCACAGCTGCCAATCACACTCACTATGACCTTATTAGAAAGAGAAGAGGAAATCATCAAACATTTTCAGTGACAAATCAGAGGAGGCATTTTTTTCTTTCTCCATATTTATCAAAAGAGCGTCAGCACTGATGAACAGAACTCCACCTCCGTCTCTAGAGGTGTGTGTGTGAGGAGAGACTTTCGCAGCAGTGTGGTGAGAAACACACCAACATACAGGAGACTGACTTCAGAGAGAGGAAACACTCCAGTGTAATACAGCATTAATGCTGCACCTGCAGAGAGCTGATCCACACACTGATAACCATCTCTCTCTGTCACACACACACAAACACACACTAAAACCTACTCACACACACACACACTATGCACACACACACACACACACACACACCCACACACTGATAACCTACTCACACACACACACATACACACACACATACACACACACACACACACACACACACACACACACTGCACACACACATACACAAACACACACACACAAACACTGGTAACCTACTCACTCTCTCGCTCTCTCTCTTTTAAACACACACACACACACACACACACACACACACACACACACACACATATAAATAACCTACTCACTCACACACACACACACACACACACACAAACACTGATAACCTACTCACAAACACATTGATAATCTACTCACTCTCATTCTCTCTCTCACACACACACACACACACACACACACATAAATAACCTACTCACACACACACACACACACACACACACACATACATACATATAAATAACCTACTCACTCACACACACAAACACATACACGCACAATAATAACCTACACACACATAAATACCTCTTGTCACTCTCAAACACACACACACTACTTACACTCACACTCCAATCACCTACACACACACACACACTCTCTCATACACACACACATACACACACACACATTAATAACCTACTCTCTCAGACACACACAAACATTAACACAAACACACAAACACACACACGTGTGCACACACTCACAGTGTCATCCCCCAAACCCCCACCCACACACACACACCTGCAGCTGTGTGGTTTTTCTGTATGTCCAAAAATGGAAGTTTTACAGGAATCACACAGTTTATCTTCAGCTGCCTAATAGATGCTTATCAGCAGAATTAACACACTACACTACATGTAGATCTACTCTAACTGTACATTTCATCTAATATACACTAAACTCTCATTTAACTGATTTACTCTCAATATTAATACACTGAGAAAATAATACTCAAGACATGATTTTAACTCACTACCTCACTGACTTACTGACCCAATCAGTCATTCACGCATTTGCTTATTTGCTCACTTACTCATTCAGTCACTCACTTGCTTACACATCCACTCAATAATTAGCCATCATGTCAACATACTCACTCACTCACAAATCCGCTCACTCACTCACCCACTCACTCATTTGCACTCTTGCTCCCTTATTGGCTCACTTTCTTGCTCACTCGTTCACTTACTTGCTTATTGACTTATCTACTAACTGTTTGGCTGCGTATGAGTACTTGAATGAAACTTTCTTTGTTATCACTTATTCAGTTATTCACTCACTCAAACAAACACACACACACATTCCCTCACACACACATGCGTACACACGCACACTGATAAACTTCTAACACATGTTTTAAGTCAAAATACAGATAAACAAGAATACGACAGAACAAAATACGAAGAAAATTTAAAGGGAAACTCCACCTATTTTACAAAATTACTTAATCATTGAGAGGTTTAGATGTGAACAGAATCATTCGGAGTGGTTCGATCCGAAATGTGCCTTTCCAAAGAAATTTACAGCCAGGGGGAAGTGTCGCAAAAACATTTGGTCCTGGAATTGCGGTCCTGAAACTGCTGCCTCCTGTTCTGCAGGAATATAGGAATAAAGTACAGGCCGGCGCCCACGCAGAGCAACCCAGGGCGAATGGAAAGTGCTGGTCTCAAAAAAAAAAAAAAACGACTTGCTACTCCGCTTACCAGTTTATGCGGTAGGATAGCGAGGTAGATCACTTTTGTATTTTTTTGCGTGGCCCACGTTAGACAGTCGGGCGGAGAGGCGAGGTACACGCAGGGCGTAGTAAGGAAAAAATAGTACCCAAAGAAAATGTTTTTTTTGTTGTTGTTGTTTTTTTTCCAATTGATCACTATTTTACCATTATCACCGCGACATATAAAAACTTACAAGACACATGTAAGTTGACTCAGTAAATTTCCCTAGAAGCATTTCACACCAAACTACTCTGAACAATTTTGTTTACATCTAAACCTTAGATTAATTAATTCATTTTGCAAAATCGATGGAGTTAAATATGTAATTATACTGATCTGAACTGAGGAACGAGCTGCTTTGTAATTATTTTGTAATAAATGAAAGACAGTACATGATAAATGCTTACACACTGAAAGTGAATGCTTAGACCAAAGCTTCAGAACCTTAACTTTTGTAACCATGATTTAAACAAAGGCACCAAAAGTACAAACACATTTACTGCTTTGCACTTTGACTGCAGTTCTCCAACACACTTATACAGAACACTATCACTGTCATGGGAGCAGTTGAGTTTGAGTGAAGATAATGTTGGACAGAAGTAAACCTGAGATTCGCTGCTTTTACACTTAAGCCCCTCTGACCACACCTGACCCTCCCCACTTGTTACCACATTAATTAAATTTTTTTAGGTTGAACTGACAAACCATTTTCTACAGTGTAGCACCATTTGAAGCATGAGGCAAGCTCACGGTAAGTGCTAGTTAGGCTTATACACAGCTTCTGGACTGTGAAGTTGGTTGTTACACAGTATTTACAAAGCCATCTTTAGTAAATCAAAAGCCATCTTTAGTCAATCAAAAGCCATCTTTAGTAAATGCAATGTTATGCAATATTTGCAATGCAATATTTACATCAATTAGAACCTCAAAAGCACTTCGTCAACTTTTGTCAGGTTTCACTTTTTACTGCTTACACTGTAAGAACAGGATTCAGGACTCTGTCCTTCTTATGTCATTTACAAGCCCATAATAAATGTATAATTATTATGCTGATAATTTGAGAGTACAGAGAACTGACCCAGGACTTTGTGGACTGGTGTCTGAGGAACCACCTCCTGATCAATGCGGGGAAGTCCGAAGAGATGGTGTGGATTTTCGCAGATGCAGTCACCTCCCTCCACCAGTGAACATCCAGGGATTGGACATTGAGTGAGTGGACTCTTATAAGTACCTGGGATTTTACTTTAACAATAGACTGGACTGGTCAGAAAACACTAGTACACTTTATAGAAAAGGCCAGAGCAGACTCTATTGACTCTACCTGCTCACGAGACTGAGGTTGTTTGGAGTGCAGGGGGCGACACTGTTGTGGCATCAGCCATCTTTTATAGAGTGGTCTGCTGGGGCAACAACATCTCAACTGCGGACAGGAAGAGACTTGACAGACTCATTAAGAAGGCCAGCTCTGTCCTGGGATGCCCCCTTGACACCTAGACGGATGTTAGCCAGACAAGCTTCCCTGCTGGAGAACAGCTCCTACCCCATGCATGAGACTGTGGCAGCACTGGGCAGCTCCTTCACTGACAGGCTGCTTCACCCAAAGTGTGTGAAGGAGTGCTATCGCAGGTCCTTCCTGCCTGCTGCTGTTAGACTATACAACCAGGACTGCTCCCAGTAGAATCCTCCTCCACATCCCATTAGACCTCACACACCTACAGCACATAAACTGTGAATTCCTCACCATTTCCTCTGTGCAATATACTCAATACTCCATGTGCAGTATTTTAAAATATCTCTATAGTTTACAGATCTTATCTTTTCACACAGGAATAATAATGACTGCATGTTGAATTCTGTATCTGGAGTTTCTTATGATTTAAGTGTGTAATGTGTGGAAGTTATTAATGTGATCTGAAAGATAATTCTGTACTCCTCTCTCTGGCTGACTGGCAGTTCACATTCACTTTTGAATCATGTAGATGGCCTGAGACTTGACTTCACACAGACCCACAATAACTTTGTTAGTACTCAATCCTATTCTTCTTTCTCACAACCACAATTCTCAATCTGTCAGACTCACAGACACTAAGCTACTTCTGCTCTAAAGCCTGTGATGCTGATTCTCCCACATCACCAACCTGTCCACACCAGAGGAACACAAGCCTCAAACTCTTACTAACAACTGCCTGCATCTGTAGGGGTCAGCATCTAAAGCAGGGTCATGACCCCGACCCCGTCTCACCCTGTTTGTACATGACATTTTAGAGTTTGTGCAGGTTGGACTGTGTGATTAGAAAGAAAGAAAGAAAGACAGAAAGAAAGAAAGAAAGAAAGAAAGAAAGAAAGAAAGAAAGAAAGAAAGTAAGAAAGGGAAAAATTGAATATGTTTTAACATGTTCTTCAATTTATATTTGTTCATGTTGCTGAAGCTAAAGAGGGAAAGCTGGTGCCCTGCAGGAAAAAGCTCATCAGGAATGTTTAAGTATGGATAAAGTTGGAGGAAATCAGAGATCCTCTGGGAGATACTGTGTTCCAGCTTTCCAGACGGTTCCACATTAGATCTTGTTTAAACATAAGAGAGAGACAAGAACAGGAAGAGAATAGTCATTATTACAGGACAGGTGCAGTTTTAAAAGTTTCAAGTTAACATTTCCTCAAGGTTTCCTCAAGTGAAAAATGTTCGGAATATGGCCTCCATTTTAAATAAGTTATTAAGTTATTAAATTAATGAGTTATTAAATCAGTCATTTTTAATATAAATCTAAATACACAAATGTTTAATATGAGTTAACACATTTGTGGAGACTTTAATATGTATGCTTTCTAAAAGGAACTGGATATCATAGGTGGACATAAGTGGACAATTATAATTTTAAAATTAGCATTTTGAATTGAATCTATTTTAAAAAGCATAGGCTTACCTTTGAGCTGAGTTTTCTGATGCGGCTGCAAGGTTGGTGGGTGTGGTAGACTGGTCAGGTGGGCTCACTGGAGCAGACTGGGCTTTCTTCTTTTTCATCTCCTTACTGTAATAAGGAAGGGACTGTGCGTCGTGACGTCATCGTTCTTTTTAGCACAGTTGTCTCTTTGCGCGACAGTTAAGTGGAGACATTTTTGAATTCGAATTATTATTATTATTATTATTATTCAAAAGTATTAATATGAAAGCGATTCTAGACTTTTGAGCGCTCGTGAATGTTGGTTCAGAGTCTACAGTACATTAGAGTTGGTATCAGCATGTTAACACTTATACTGAGCTATTTAAAAATAACTCTACAGCTTCTTTAAACAGCAGACAGTGAACAGTACGTTCTTTCCGTGATGATGAATATAGATGAGGCCAGCACGCGCTCGTTCAAAAATAATAACAATAATAATTCGCCTTTTGCAAACTCGTGGTCATCTTCCAACAGATTAAAATACAGAAAAATATACTTATCTAAATATACAGTTATATAGAGATCTTTGTTTTCACTACTTTATTACAGTTATTAAAGGAACATTATTTTTGTGATCATTATAGATTTGGAAATTATATAAAATAATGTACGATATTTAAAAATAAAATTATATAGAATTATATAGAATAATATAATCCAAATGTTAATATACCTTGCTATTTAAGATCACCGATTGTTGTTAATATTATTATAATTATTATAATTATGACAAAAATTGTAATAATAATAATAATAATAATAATAATAATATGTTGATTTTGTTTTTCTTTTCTGTTTTAAGTTCAATACATTTCTGGCTGATACTGAATTGTTCACAGCTGAAAAAATTAAAATATAAAAGCTCTCAATAAAATCATCCTAACAGGACTGACATTTAGTTCAGTCTAAAACTCTGTTGTTCAATAAACCTTTAATATCTAAACCAGATCTGTCTAAATGCAGCTCTTCTGTGATGCTTCATGTGTAGCAGTTTGTAAAAGTAAATACATGTAATACAACGTGCACGTTGCTGCACGTGTTGCAGTTGGTATACACTGACACAGAGACATGACCCAGACAGATGACTTAGTTTGAGTTAAATAAGTAGTAGTTTCATATGATTGAGGTCTGAATACAGGAACTATCAGCTTTGTGACTTAAATAAAGACAAAGACACTCAGTATAGATTGTATTCAGTTTCTCCTCTGTGGGGCTCTGAGAGAGGGAGACCACGGAGAGGAGAGAATTCGGGTCAACACAGTCGTTTTTATTAACAGTGTCTTAAAGAAAAACAACAACAACCAGGAGAAACAGTCAATAACTGATATGTAGTCTCTTTAAAGCAGGGTTGTCTGCTAAGGCTGGTCGCTCATCTCTTTCTAGTGTTCGGAGTGACTATTTCAGAGAGAGAGGAGAGAGAGAGAAGAGAGAGAGAGAGAGAGAGAGAGGAAGTGTGTCTGTGGCCATGCGGTCTCCGGCTGTCCACAACACGAGGTGCTGAACGGAAATGGATCCGACGGGAACCCTGGACCCACTATCGGCCACATCTCTAGATAAAGGGATTAAAGCAAGTGAACAAGTGAATTTACACTAAACCCACTAAATCCTCCATGAGCTGCTCACGGTTTCATACGTCAGTCAGTGCAGTGACACACAACCACATTTCAAGAGTTCAACTAAATATTTTAACTTTTTACTTCATTTTTAACTTACAAAATATCACAACAGCTAGTCCACAAACAAGTAATGTTTCCATTATAACAAAAGTTGACAATTAAAATATCAAAATTAATATTGTTTATTTTCTTATTTTTTTAATCACTCACTCAAGGAAAGGAAGAATCTGTAAATTATGAACTTATCTGACAGTGTGGTTCATCTGAAAGACACAAATTCTGTAAAAATACTCATAATTTAAGTAGTAAAACAACATTCAAACACAAAATCACCATCCATTAAAAGATCCTAAATGAGATTTTCAGCTGCAGATACTTTTCAGTTGTCCAGTTTATATTTGTATTTGATCACACACATAAAAATGTGCTCTATTAGATGCTTTGTGTTTACTTTCCACAGTTTATCTATTCACTGTGAGAAATGAGGGGGAAATAAGTGTTTATACTTGTTTTCAGGGCTTAGAGCTTCAACATCTGTATCAGAAGTATCTGTATCTGAGAGATTACAGATAGTTAATAAATCTATGAGAGCTACAGCATTTTGATAGTGAATTATAAATGATCTGGGTTTATTTTTGTATTTAAACACACAAGTAAGATTACATAAAGCATTATGTGTTTACTTGTCACAGTGATGTTGACAGTGTGACTGGTCATTCATCTGACTAACACCTGTAAGGAACAGCATCCTGTATATACTGTCAAAAACAGATACTGTACATTTATGTTCATCAAGGTGGTGTTAAGGTCCAGTTGTGCCTTAAATTAGTTTTAAAATTCACTTTCCCAACAAACCTGTACACATTTTAATTACCTAATATTTTGAATAGAAAATAAAATGAAAAGCCTGGAGTCAAGACAAGGTGCATGAAGTCAATGTAACTAATATATATATATATTATATATATATATATATATATATACATACATACACTTAATACTAATACTAATACTATATATATATATATATATATATATATATATATATATATAGTTGTAATGTAATGTAATATGCTATAATTATGTTCCCTAACTAAAGGTACTGAACATGTACCCCTTGAGGATACCACCACAGTGACAGGCAAGGACATTTTTTTTTTTTTTGGGAGTGTAGGTTACTGTTATTTTTTGTTATTAAATAATTTTTATGAGCAGTACTTATTTCTTTTTTTATTTTTTATTTTCCTCCACAATTTAGTTGTGTCCTGTCCCACCCACTAGCTAGGCATTACCATAAGTCATAGGTCATGACTGACACCATACCACCAACACTAGGAGGGTGAAGGCTAGCACAGGCTTCCTCCAAGTCATATGAAGCCAGACACCATGTTTTTTTTTAAACTGCTGCTAACACATCATCATCATACAGCTCAGTGTGCTTGGAGAAGAACACTAACTGCCAGTACATCAGCAGATTATTGTAGCAACACCGAGGATCAGACAGAAGGATTAAATTCACATGTAATTATTTTATATTTATAGAGCGTTGAAGAAACATCATGATGTAACATTTTTTGTGTGAATGTGAGGCTTTTAGTCTGTTATTGTAATTTTTATTTTTATTATAATTTTTATAAAAACATTCTGAACACAGTAGTTTAAAACAATATAGCTTGAATACATTACAGCAGTGGTTCAGCACAGTTCTTTCTTTAAATTCTTCAATCTACATTGTTTGTTTCTCTGCTCTAAGACACCTGATGCAGCTCATGAAAGACTTTCTCATGAACCGATGAAAATGTGCAGATGATGAGAGCACTGAGACTGACAGACACTGCAGAAATCTCTATAGAAGTACAGATCTTGTACACTGCAAACCATTATTTTATTATGTTCTGGACTCTATAGCAATTTACAGCACAACTGTATTAACTAGACTTTTGTTACACAATGGTGTAAAATGTAATTATATTGTGAGAACTGTTATCAATGATTATGGATGTTTAAAACACTTTATTGTACACGACATCTACTAGAGTACCCACAAGTCTAAACCTCCCAACCAATCAGAGCAGTAGGAGTTTTTTCACAATGTTCCAGATGAGTAAAGTAATGTTACAAACTGTACTATCACTAGATTAAGAGTGTTCGGAGCCAGTTCTAGGGGAGCCTGGACACTTCCTATTTCTCCTATTATACCAAACACATGACTTCAAACACTCAAACACTGAAAAAACTCAAACACTGTTATAAAGTGTTCAGAGTTCAGAAGCACTCAGTGTAAAACAGTGATGAAACATTGTTTGCTGTTCTGTGTTGAGAAAATGAGTGGATTTTTCTATATGAAAATGATTAAGGATTTACAAACTAAGATTTTGCACAAAAGCTTTGAAGAAGCCCATTCATTGTGACCTATTCAGGAGTGCCCTCTTGTGTTTAATAAACCAGGAAGATATTATTGAGTGGCAGTGCCTGTGAGGACATAATCTCAAATTATCATCATAATAATCTCATCATCATCATTACAGACTTACAAATATCATGAGAGAGAAAGACCAGACCACGTTCCTTACAGTGCAGCGCAGAATTAGGTGAGTAATTTTGTTTTAGAATTGCTCTGTAAACAGTTATAAGGAGCTGCCTGATTTTGAAAGTCAACACTGATAATAGAAACTGTCTGTTTCAAACACAATCAGTGGGTTAATTTAGCACCTCATAAAAATGTATTACAGTAAACCAGTTCTTTTCTTCCTGTGTCTGACTGAAAATGTTCAACATCTTTTGATACTTTACTATCATAAATGACCTACAAAAAAATGGCCTTTAGTTCTCACAAAATATCTGTAAATTGTAATAAAAAATAATATATTTTGGTACAAAATGCATTTTATGAAGTTAAAAAGTTGAATAAAAATGTACATACACATGCAGGTGTTTAATTTCTCTATGTTCTATTTGTGACGTGTAAAGCTATAATTAGCAGTATTTAGGCTCAATAAAATATATTGAATTCTGATCTAAAACAAAGTCATTTCTTGCATTTGAAGAGGTCTGAGCGTAATTTCCTGAGGAAGGACACTGGGTGTGTCCACTTCTCTTAGTCACATGATTCATCTCTGTCTGAGGCTCCTCCTCCAAGTCATCATAATCTGAGAAAAAAAAATATATTTGAATATATGCATCATTTCCAAAAAATCCCAAAAAGAAAAAAAGAAAATAGACCATTATGCAACAAACTGTTCACTAAATAAATCTCTTTTTTTTCTTCTATCTTCTAATATTTTTTCTTCCAGTATTTTCTTCCCACATTTATAAAAACTCCATCATAATGCTAAAATGATCCATGTGTAGAAGAAGCTACAGCACTGCCAGTGAATACTGAATGAGTTTATTTCAGTCTGATTCCCCTCTATGGTGGTCTTTAGTGCAGGACTCTTAACTCTGGTCCTGGAGGGCCGGTGTACAAACACACCTGATTTCACTCATCTGTTAATTACTATGTTTAGTCTGGACACCAACCCTCCAGAACCTACATTTCTACAGATCTACACAGTGCCCTAGAATGAAAGAAACAATAATCAAAAACACAAACAATTCTGTTTTAGTTTTGAGTATCTGCGCTGTCCCATCATTCTTTGAACACTGTTAGACAGATGTAGAGAGAACTGATTACTTCCAGTCCTGTCTAGAGAGCAGCGTGGCACTAATCAACTGTTTCTTGTCTCTACTAAAAGAAATGTAGCTGCACTTCTTTTATGAATGAATAAAGACTGCAGGTTTTATAAAAAGGCTCTACATCAAAATAAAGAGGACATTATTTATTTATCATTGATAACAAAACTCATTTATCACTAGACTTCCTGTGCACTTGAATCACTTACTCTACTTTACACACTCATATACATCTGGAATGTAACAGCATAAACTTCCCCTTCACCAACATGGGAAAATACATTTTAACAATAAGCAACAAACCAGACATTTTGCTATACTAAAGTTTAGTTTAAATTTATTTTTAACTTTAAAAGAATGCATATATTAAAGTAATACCTACCTGTCATAATATTGGAGTTTGGTCCAGCGGTAACAGCATCGTCATAGTTATCTGTCATGTCTTCTGTCAAAATGTAGAGATAAATGTCATTAAATCAGTATCATCAGTGACTGTGTTCATGTTTGAGATTACAGTATTGTTTCAAGTCATACCTGTTTCAACAGCTGAGCTCTGATCAGCAGTGATGACATCATCATAATTATCTGCTACATCCTCTACACCAAAACACAGAGATATTTAGAATATCAAAGCTACATTTTGAATGACTGTAGGTTTCTGCAAGCAGTGTTTATCAGCTGTTTCAAACATTATTTTTGAATATATTGACATTGACCCTAACATTAGCTTTAGCACTAATAACTTTTAACTAGGTTTTTTTGTTTTTGTTTTGTTTTGTTTTGTTGTTTTTGACATAGACTGATTTAAACATGCTCTTCCTGAATTGGGGTCTTGGCATTAAGGAAGGGCTTGTGTGGTCTAGGGCTCTTCAGAGATAAGTCATCTGAAGCAGTATGCTCCTGTTAGGGTCTCCCAAGGCAAACAGGTCTGGAGTGAAGACCCAGACTAACATGATCCAAAATTCCCTATGATCAAAGGAGGCAATTTATCATATACCCTGCCTGGGAGAGTGTTACCGAGACCTAACCCTTGAGCCAGGCCTTGGGATAGTGATCCTCTGCGAGTGCCCGGTGGCCGGGCAGCACGTGTAACCCGGCTGGGCTCAGCTCAAAAAGGCAACATGAGGAGACCATGTGGGCCCACCGCCCGCAAGGTTTAGCATAAGGGACAGGTGCAGTGCCTTATAGGCAGTGGGAGATGGCGAGAAGGTCCTTGGTGGCATGGACCCCTGCGGTGGAAACTGGCTATTGACATCCCGTCAGTGAAAGGAGCCAAAGCTTTTTGCGGGAGGCTGAGAGGTACCTACTAGATGTAGTTGTGCTCACCTCCATTTACAGGAACTCTGGAACCAAACACCTTGATAGGGTAGTTCTCTCTCCTACTTAGAAGTTGCACAGGGTGAGAGGCACTGGGCGGGTGTGGGGATATTCACAATGGCTGGCAACTGCGCAGTTGGAGGTTGTCCCAGTGAACAAGAGGGTTGCCTCAATACAAATAAAAATCACATGGAGCAAAACTGACTGTTGTGTGTGGTTATGAACCACACAACAGTTCGGAGCATTCGGCCTTCTGTTTTGGACAGTGAGGTGTTGAGCTTTCAACCAATCACCATCTGGTGGTGAGTTGGATCAGATGGCAGGGAAAACATGAATGTCCAAAGGGACCCTGTTCAAAACCTCCATTGCGGAAGCCGGTAAGCATAGCTGTGGCCAAAAGCTTGTTGGTGCTTGTCAGGACAGTGACCCAAGAAGGGAGGCCATTAAGGACTGGTTGGCCTGGAGGACTTAAAACTCAGCGATAGGTACCGAGGGGCAAAATAGGCTGCAGCAGCAGTGGTGGAAAAAGCTAAAGCAGTCCAAAACACAGGAGAAGTTTGGAGAGGCCATGGAAAAAGACTTTCAGTTTGCTTTAAGGAGGTTCTGGACAACTGTTCGGTGACTCGGGAGTGGTCGGAGTGGTTTTGCTCAAGCTGTACTCAGCAGGGGAGGAGAAACTCTGACTTTTAATAAGGATACTGTTGGTCAGTGGAAGAGGTTCAGGAACTCCTAGACTCAAGAGACATGCCTCTATTACGGGAGTCAGGGCCATGGCAAGCTCCTTGGCGGCAAGGCACCAGGGGTGGTTGAGATTTGCCCAGAAAGGCTTACTTCTGGATGTTGTGGGGCTGTCAAGGCTGACATGCCTCTGCGGTGTCACAGGAACCTTGGGAACAGTACCCTTGGACTGGCAGACCATGGTGATGGTCTCTATTTTTGAGGAAGTGGACCGGAGAGTGTGTGCCAATTACCAGGGTACCACACTGCTCAGCCTCCCTGGAAAAGTTTCTGGCAAGGTGCTGAAACAGAGACTCTGACTAATAGTTGAACCTCAGATTCAGGAGGAACAATGCAGATTCCGTCCCGGCCGTGGAACAATGGACCAGCTTATCAAATTCATGTGGATTGTTGAGAGGGCATGAGAGTTTGACATCCCAGTCTATATATGTTTTGTGGACTTGGAGAAGGCTTACCCCCCACGTTCCCCAAGATATTCTGTGGAAGTTCCTTCGGGAGTACAGGGTGCCGGGGCCACTAGTCCAGGCCATTCGGCCTCTGTAGGCCATCAGTGAGAACTGTGTCCGTATACTCTGCATTAAGTCAGGCTCATCCAGTGTGGGTGTTGAGACAAGGTTGTGCGTTGTCTCCACTTCTGTTCGTGGACAGGATGTCAAGGTGTAGCCAAGGTCAGGAGGGCATTATGCATTGAGGCCGGAAGGTGGCATTTCTGCTTTTTGCAGATGATGTTGAACTGCTCCAGGTGGAGGAGTTTATGTATCTCGGAGTCTTGTTCGCTAGTGATAGGAAGAGGGATTGTGAGATCAGCTGCAGGTTGGGACAGGTGGCAGCAGTAATATGGTTGCTGTACTGTACTGTAGTGGTGAAGAGGGAGCTGAGTTATAAGGCAAAGCTCTGTTTACTGGTTGGTCTACATTCCCTCCCTCACTGATGGTCATGAGCTTTGGGTAATGACCAAAAGAAGGAGACTGTGGATACAAGCAGTGGAAATGAGCTTTCTTCACAGGGAAGTGGGCTACACTCTATATGATAGGGTGAAGAGCTCAGTCATCCAAGAGGAGCTCAAAGTACAGCTGCTACTCCTCCACATTGAGAGAAGCCAATTGAGGTGGTTTGGGCATTTGATTAGGTTGCCCCCTGGTAGCCTCCAGCTGGAGATTTATCAGACATGCCTGACTGGGACGAGACCCCGAGTTCATCCTAGGACCCGCTGGAGGGTTTTTATATATATAAATACACACACACACACACACACACACATACATATATATATATATAGAGAGAGAGAGAGAGAGAGAGAGAGACCTGGAAGGGGCTTTGGGTTTCCTAGAATGAGCTGGAGGAAGTTGCGGGGGACAGGGTCATCTTAATGATAAAAATTATAATAATAATAATAATTTTATTTATATAGCACTTTTCATGCCAGTGGCAGCTCAAAGTGCTTTACAGACAGGTGATAAAACATAGTTAAAGAAAAGATCATTAGTACTTAATTAGAATCAGAAAAAAATGAAGAAGATTAAATCACAAGATAAACACCACGAGACATTGAGTTTTAGTTAAATGCTAATTTAAAGAGATATGTTTTTAGGTGCTTCTTAAAAGTGAGCACTGAGCTTGACTGTCTAATAAAAGGTGGAATTGAGTTCCACAGTTTAGACAGCATAATAACTGAAAAAGGCCTCTCCGTGTTTTCTGTATTTTACAGACGGTATCTATAGAAAGGCCTTTCTTTCTCTGCTTCCCTACTGCTACGCTGACCCTAGCTGGATCAAGCAGTGTAGGAAGATGAATGAATGAATGAAGGATTTTAAATTGTATGTGAACCAAAGATTTGCTTATTTTAAGCATGTATACAATTCACTTTACTGCAGCTCCACAAACACAATTAAGAGAGTGAAGCTCCACAAACACTCCAAATAATTAATACTGTGACATTTTTTTTTATTAATGCTGTTCTTATAGCATTTATTATTTGGTTATATTGGTATGGTTTTTAATTTCTTTTCAATTTGTTCGAAGCTAAAACCCCAGAACAGAAACCCACCTATGACACTCTGAGAGATCTGTCCAGTGGTGATGACATCATCATAGTTATTTGCTATGTCTTCTTTTTCTGATTCACCTGAATCAAAGAAAAGAAAACTGACTTTACAAACAGTGCAGTCATATTTTCACATTGTGGTTCAATATAAAGATAAAATCAGGGGATTAATTAAAAAGGTACCCACTTGTCAGACCACTGGTGACATCATCGTAATATTCTGATTTCATTCCAGACAGAGACTTTGCTGTAAAAAGAGCAAATTAATCACTTTTAATTACATTTAATAATAAAATGCTCATTCAGAGAGGTTTTAATGTAACAAGATCAGAATTTTAAAATTCAGTCTTCAGTGTGTGACTCCATTAAGATTATGCAAGAAATAATTTCTGACAGAAACGTCTGATCTAGAGACTCAGCAATAAGTAGAAGTTGAGAACAGTTAAAGAGAATCTGAAACAGTAAAGATCAGCAAAAGTTACTAGAAAATCATATAAAGCAACCTGGGTAGAGACTATAGTTATTAAATGTGCTGAGTTTTAAAACATCGAATTTACTGTAAATGATTTTGGCATTACTGTACAAAACATTAATTTATAATGAATTTTTAAATTTCTAATGGCTACTGTAATATTTGTCAACAGAATGTAGCTTTAGGTTCTCTTACCTGAGAGAAGCTCTTCATCTACATCTTCATATCCTGAATGCTGACCTTCAGAGAGGATACTTCCTGTTAGAGGAGAGCAGAACTCTGGCATTTAGCTGTGTGTAGCTAACACATGTAGCACTATGGAAGCACCACAAAATGTAATAAAAAGTGCCACATGATTTTGTGGAGATTTATGTGTCTGTGTAATTTTTATTGTCAATGCTTTTCAATCCCAAATTCATCGCAGCCATTTAAAGCTCACACTAGTTCTTAGGTTTAAAAGGTTAAGCAATTAATTAATTAATCAATTAATGTATTTAGGGGCTATCCGACAATGTGAGCGAAAGTATAAATAACTGCATTTTTTTTCTTATTGTAAAGCATCATAAAGGTTCCTCACCAATTAAGATGAGGCTATGTTCACATTACAAGCCTTTACAGCCCATGATTGATTTGTTCGATCATCCTGCATTTAAAGCTTACATTCATATTACCTTCATGTAAGTGAGTCTGACGCACACACATGCTCTTACCTGGGAAGAGCTCCTCATCCACATCCTCATATCCTGAATGCTGTGCTTCAGAGAGGAGACTTCCTGTTAGAGGAGAGCAGAACATTTAACTGTCATAATATATCTAGTTCTATGGAGGCACCAGAAAATGTAGCAAAAATGCTGCATGACACTAAGACCTTAGTGGGATCCTAATATGACTCTCAAACAGCACTGTTTACCTGATCATATCTTAGTGGAACTAGCAGTCTCAGAGTAACGTCAAACCACTGCTGTAATGTAATTATAGTAGCTGGGCTGGCACAGGAAATAATATCAGTGCAGACAGTTGATGGCTCTCTCAGACACAGAATCACAGGCACTTCTGATGGGATTTTTTTATTTCATTTTAACAAACAGGTTAAATTATTTAGTTGTTTCATGGCAACTATTGCTGTATTCCCAAGAGTGTTTTACCACAGAATCTTTGTACAGTATTTTGCAGTAATTAAATGCATTTTGGGAAATATTTAATGTATTACAGCATTAACACTTTATTGTAAACCTAAATACAGTATCAATACCATACAGTGAATACAGCAATATTAATCACCTGTAGTTCACCTTACAGCATCTTATTTCAATCAACTTTTCAATACGAAAACAACCTTTTCAGCTACTCAATAGCTTTTAGCAGAATAACAGTACTGCAGTTTTACTTCAATACTCAAGCACATCAGCCAGAGACCAGCCTCAGTGTTTTGTACTGGGTGAGTGCCAAATCTTTATTTTTAAACTGGTGGAAAAGAACATTTTTGTAAAAAAAAGTGTGAACTGCATGGTGTGTGTGATAGAACTGGCTGAAACATGTTGATATGTGGCTGACATGACCTGGAGTGGAGGCTAACATTAGCTAGCTATCCATACCTATTGTATTAAGTCATTTTGTGGATGCATATAGCTATGTAGCTGCTGTATTAGGCCATTTTTTGGATGGAAACAGTTAGCTAGCTCATGTAGCTGCTGTATTAGGTCATTTTCTGGATGTACTTTACTAGTTAGCTAACCTTGACTGCTGTATTTGGTCATTTGTGGATTTAATTAGCTCGCTGATTAAAATTCATTTCTTTATTGTAGGTAGCTATCAAAGCTAACTTTTGCTACTTAATTGAAAGTTCTACTCAGGAAGTCATTATGGCTCTAAGCTCAGGCTACGATGTCAACATGTCTACTCATCCCTCAAAAATGTGCTTTTTACGTTTGTATGCACTGTTCTGGAGAGGCACTGTCCAAACAACGAGTGGCTAACTCTCATTCACAGACACTGACAGGAAGAGCCCAAGAAGCTTTTGCTTCAGTCACCACAGGGGATAGGCAGTCAAAAAGGCTGTACTAAGAGCATCTGAAGAGACTCTGAAGCAGCTGATAAGAGCAGTTAAAGTCAATGGGAGGGCCAATTAGAAAGATTTCCAGAGCATATAAAGTGTTGTTGCCCTGAACCTCAGTGGAAAGAGAACGCTCGTGGTGGCCACTTTAGCTGACCTGCGGCCCTTGTCATTTCTGAGATCTTGATGGCTGCTTGTTCAGACAGGATCTCAAGTCGCTTAGAGACTTATTCCTTATAAATCAAAATCTCAAGAACATGTTATTATTTTGATGTCTTGAGTCTAGGTATCTAGGCTAAAAAAATGTGATACGACTCTCTGTAAAAGCACTTGCAGTGTACATACATTAGTATTTAATAATGCATCATGGGTAAAACTCAGTCTTTACAAGCTCAAAGAAAGCTTGTATTACCTCCCTCTGAACATTCTAGAGGGGGTGTGGCTAAAACTCAAAACTTACATTGATGGAGTAGATGCAAGTTTTTAACAAGGGCAATGAGTATTTTAACCTTTGTTGTGTCAATGTTGGCAACAATTTACTTTGTCTCTTACTACCAAATACAGTTAATCTAAGATAATTTATCCTAACCCAAAGGGTACACTGAAAAATAAAAAAACAGAGACAGTGCAGATGAGATTACATCAGATGCTAGCTAGATATTTGTATAACTTATTGACTCTTTGCAAAAATGCAGACAAGATTTATTAGCATAGATCTGTTTTCTGAATGTAAGCAGGGTTTGAGAGGTAAATTTAAAATCTTATCAAAGATTTGAGAGCTAGCCCTAGAGGGCACGTTTTAGGGAAGACTTTAGAGATTTTATTCACTTTATTCACTGGGCTCTTAATTGTGTTTTCTCATTTGTGGAAGTGCCCTATACAGCACTGCATCCCATTTTCTCTACTAGAAAGGACACCCATTGGAAAACTGTTCTATAGGGGTGGCATAGAGGGCACTTCATAAAGGCACCAGATTCCTTGCGGAAATGATTTTATACAAAAAGCACATGAGCCTAACATGTGGTTACATTGCGCTGGACTTATGCTAAATATGAAGCTGCATCTGTGTTCATTTGCATAGAAGTTCTTAATCTGCATGGTAACTCTAACTGTAACTTTTAAGTAACCCTAAAAAGGTACTAGCTTACAATTTGTGTTCCTTAAAATTAAAGATATAATCTTTATTTTACCTTTCACAATAAAAATAATACAAGTATTACAGTAGTAATCAGTAATAGCAGTTGATGAGACTCAACTACACGTATTGCAGAACAGAATGGCACAGAACCACAAAAAACAGGGGGGTGAACATACATGCAAAATACAAGAAAAATAAAAGAAATACAAGAACAACAGGTAGAATGAGAAACAATTGACAGCAGTAAGCGGAGAGTACAGAGAACAAGTGAAGGCAAAGATGATCCCACAATAAAGGCCTACAACCTACACACACACACACACACACACACGAATAAAGAATGCACATGAATCATCATTTATCAAATGAATACAATTAATCTTTATTTATTATAAATACACTACAATAACTCTCGTGTAGAACACTCACCCCTTTGAGTGGCTCTGGCAGTATTGAATCTGCAGTAAATCTCCTCATAGACTCTCTCAGTGCCCCTACTCAAGCCTTCATAGACTCCCTCAAGCCCTCTTCTCAGGCCTTCATAGACTATGTTCTCCATCTTCTTAGAGAGCACTGTGAAGGAGACAAAGATAAACATTAAGCCAGATTGACAGATTGAAAGACTAATGATGTTTAGAGAATGTACAGAAAGTGGATTGTAGATGATCTCTGAATCTCTCTACCTCTCCTGAGCACTCTGTTCTGATAAAACAGCACTATCAGAAGTATTAAGGCCAGAAAAAGCACTGTTCCCAGGATGAGGAGAGACACTGGATAGATGGATGGAACAGCAGCAGTTGGAAGAGCTTGTAGAAGAGTGTTTGTTCTCTTCACTGGCCGACCAACTAAAAATAAAAATACAGAATAGAAACTGTACAGAGCCCGGAACAATCTATTCAGGAACATGTAGCAAAATCTGTCTAAGAGACATAAAAATACCTGTAGTGTTGGAGGTGGTGGTTCTTATTATGAGTGGAGTGGTAGAAGGCACAGACATGTCTGTAAATACAGAAAATGCAGTTCTGATTCTGATTTTTGTAACAGTTTAAGCACTGAATGTGGCAAATTAGCATTAGATAATTTTAACAAAAGTGCACTGATGCACCATTTAATGAAACTTTCCAGGTTTGAATACTGTGATCAATATTTTTAATTGGAGCCAGGAGGTCTAAAGTCCAGGAGACTCCTCTGACCTGCACAGGTGACTCCAGCGTCCTGCCTGTGGGAGCAGTCAGTGTGTTTTTTCAGGGAATGAGGACAGTCCCACAGGTGAAACTCATTCCCTCTACACTTCACTCTGTTCAGCCAGATAGGCCCTTCACCAGCACCAAAGACAGCACTCCCATCAGCACTCAGCGCCGACCCACAGCCCAGCTGCCTGCAGACCACCCGAGCATCCCTGATGTCCCAAAGATCATCACAGATGGATCCCCACTCAGCATTATGATACACCTCTAGCCTCCCTGAGCAGATTCCAGTTCCTCCTCTCAGCCTGAGAGGCAGGTGATCTACATCACACACATCACATATGAGGAAATACAGCAATGCTGATCAACCGGGATAGTTATAGAACTAATAACAATACAGCTATTAAGTGTAATTTTTCTTTTTGTACATTACCAGTAATAGTTTTATGAAGGAGCAACTTTTTTAACACTTGTGATGAACACATTTATTATTTGCAAGAGTTCTTACTTGAGCACTGTCTGTGATGGGTAGATGAGAAGCATTTCAGATGGCTTCGTAATACACGATAATTTAGATCTTCTATGAATACAGAAAGATACTTCATTAAGCGTTGAACATATAAAGTTGTTTTTCTATATTTCTATATATTATTTATTTTACATGTCTATATGTATAATTTATTTACCTATTTAAGCAAGTTTTATACTTTGTGTGATTTATTGTCAGCACAAGAATGTATACACACTCTACTTATATGAACATAAAACACTGCCTACCTGAGCAGGTAATCCAGGCCACTTCATTGTCTTTATCACAGTTGTTCTCTCTCCAGGGTGAAGAAGGACAATGCCACAGAGTGGAGTCGTGTGTCCTACATTTCAGATCATCCAGCCAGTTAGGAGCTGATTCCACTCTTGCTTTGGCCCAAGACTCACTGCCAGATCTTCCACAGTTCAGCTCTTGACAGATTAAACTCACTGTTTCTTCATCCATCCCATTTACACACACATTACCCCAGGTTCCATTGTAGAACACTTCCAGATTCCCCTCACAGCCCTCAGTGAGTCTGATCTCTTTAAACTCTAGTGGGAAAAGAATTTATACTAAACTTTGCTTTTGAATGTGCATGTTTTAGGAAGTTCATACAATTAAAAATTAAATATCTTGCATCCCCTCAAAAAGTATAAAAATAATTAAGCTCCTCTGCTTAACTTCCTTAAAGGCACGGTTCAATGCAAATTCAAATCTACATAATTTCATCCCAAAAACAGATGATCAGCCTAGACATGTCTGATTACAGTGCTCTATTACATCTACTTCATGTCACACCTGAGATGTTGCAAATAATATCTTGGCTAAACTCCATGTCAGACTGTGTGAATTCAGTTATGCTGCACCTCAGATTATACTTTGAAAATCTTCTGGTGATTTGCAATGCAAGAAAATAACAACATTCTGCATGTACTTTCTATTTTGGCAAAACATAAAACCACACAAGCAAAAAAAAAAAACCCTCAGTATAGTAGTGCCAATGAGTTGAGGTCAGTGCGCTAATTTTTGTGTCCACTATTCAGTTTGTCTGCTATTATATTGCAGGTCATTCTATATATGAACTGAGGGTAGAGCCAGACTAATGTCATAATCTATTCTTAAACTTGTGCAGAATAAAGATTTTACCTCCATTTATCATCTCTCTCACCCTGTCTTTGGTCACAGAGGCTGTAAGAAGCATGTGACATTAACTGTTCAAAGACCACCGATTTTAACTTATGATCAAAGAACTCCTTCGTGATTTTAGATTTTGTCTGTGACAGTATCATCATGATGATTATAGTGTAATGTCTTAAGTTTGCTTCCTAAGCTGTGCACCGGAGTTATGAGACTAATGTAGCCAGGCTCATGCACAGACAATCTGGGGGTCAATAGAAAGAAAAGTTCAAACTGAACATGAATTAAACTTAGCCAAATGTACAGTATATTGCACATACTAACATCCAGAGAGACAACCCAATGCTTTAGTGCATTTGTGACTTCGATTATTTTGTAAAGTGATTATCAGTGCAAACATATCTTGGTTAACTGACTACATTTCTGTTAAGAGGAAAATTATGTTAATTTGATTTTTCTGTGAGCTGTTCCTTTAAAATCATGGTACCTGAGCACACGACTCCTACATCATCCTTGTGTCCACATTCATCCTCTCCACACAGCTGAAATCTGCAGTTCCACAGGGACGTCTCATTCCCCTCACACATCACCTCATTCAGCCATATGGGTCCAGTTCCAGGTACAAACTGGGCTGGTACCAGAGCACTGAGGGCCACTCCACACTGCAGCTGTCTGCACACCACCTGCGCATCCTCAACATCCCACAAGTCACTACACACTGTCCCCCATGAGCCGCTGTGGAAAACTTCCAGCCTTCCTGCACAGTCTCCCCCAGAACCAACTAGCCTGACGGAGCTGTGAGCTGGATTAAACTTACCTACATACACACACACACACACACACACACACACACACACAGACACACACACACACCACACACACACACACACACACACACTACAGCTGTGGCATCCTCATTCACTGGTCCTCTACATAAAGGAGAAAGTTAATCTGTTGACTGTAAAATTAACTTATAAGATTACAATATCCTTTGGGGCCGATTATTTTAGGAAGACTGTTAACCACTTATAATATTTAGCTGCTGTCATTCTTACCAAAGCAGGTGATTGAGAGCTGTTCTCTGGAGCTGCAGTTGATTGCTTGTGCGCTGCTGCAGTTCCCCAGATGAGCTTCACTCCCAGAACAATTGAAACCTGTCACACACATGTGTCTGTGTTCAGGACTGGATGTAGAAGAGCTGGAGAAGCTGACCACAGAGCCACAGCCCAGCTGTCTGCAGACCACAGAGGCCTCAGACTCACTCCAGGAGTCCAGCAGAACTCTCCTCCAGTCCTGCCTGAAGTACACCTCCACCTCCCCCTCACACTCCATCCCTCCAGACAACCGCACTCGCCCCTCATGAAACACCAGAGAGGAATCTGAAGAAGAAAAGATTTGAAGAAATAAAAACATTTTTACTTCACTGAAGGAGCTTTATAAACAGCCAGTTTTTGAGATGGACAACATGATTTTAAGAGCTCACCACTGCAGATGACTCCAGCATCCTGTTTATGAGAGCATGCAGTTCGACTCCATGATGAAATGGGACATTTTGACAGGTGTGTTTCGTTCCCCTGACAGTCAAACACATCAGCCCAGATCTGGCCAGTCCCCTCCCCAAACCAGTCTGACCCCAACACAGCCACAGCACTCCCACACTTCAGCTGACCACAGAGGACACTGGCAGCTCTCATATCCCAGCTTACATCACACACTGTGCCCCACTCACTGAGGTACTGGAGCTCCACTCGACCAGAACAGGAGTCAGATCCGTTCACCAGCTGAGCCTGAGTGTGACCTGAATAAACATCATATTACAGGAATTAACATGCATCAGAGTAATTCAGTGCCATATATTGCAACAAGTAGTGGGAAGACTTAATGATTTGAATCTCATTTGAGTTGAACTCAATTAAAAATAAGTGCTTTACCAGCACACACCAGGCCCACAGCATTGTCATGAGTGCAGTTGTATTTGAGTGAAGATGATGTTGGACAGAAGGAAATCTGAGATTCGCTGCCTCTACACTGAAGCTCCTCTGACCACACCTGACCCTCCCCTCTGCCAAAAGCAGCTGCTCCCAGCACCTCCACAGGAAGCCCACAGCCCAGCTCTCGACACACAACCTCTGCATCCTGCTGGTCAAAGTCAGCATCACACACTGAGGACCAGGTCTTCACATTAAGCACCTCCACTCTCCCAGAGCACAGATGAAAACCATTAGTAAGTCTGGACTTTCTGTGACCTGTGGAATTAGAAGGACATTAATACTGAGCACAAGAAAAAGCTAACAGGGTAAAACAACTAGATTAAAATAGTGTTAAAGGTAATGTTAGGTATTGTCCTGCTATTGGTCTGGGGACCAGTCAAGGACTAGTCAAGAAACTAGTCAAGAACGTATATTTTTAACTCATTAATTTTGACAAAGCTTACTTGGTTATTTCACAACTAATATTTTTATTTCTTTCACATTTTCTACAATTACTCTTATGTACCCCATTTAAGAGACACTAATGTAAAAGATCCAAGTTAATAACACTCAAAATCTTTGGAAAATAAATCTGATATTGTGGTAACAATCATATTAGGCATTTGTTCATTCGTAGTGGTGATGAGTGACTGCTGCATACCTGAGCAGATGACTCCAGCATCTTCACCATGATTACAGTTATGTTTACCCCATCCTGCTGATTTACAGTTCTTCAGTGTAGACTCTGATCCACTACAATAAACATTATTCATCCAGATTTGTCCTGATCCTTGTCCAAAGTGAGCTCTACTCAGTGCATGTACAGCCTTTCCACAGTTCAGCTCTCTACACACCACTGCAGCATCTCTCAAATCCCAGTAATCATCACACACTGTTCCCCACTGCCCTCTGTGAAGAACCTCCACTCTACCAGCACAGCGACTGTCTCCATCCACCAACCTCACAATGCCTGTACAGCAGAGAGAGAGAAAGAGAGAGAGAATACACAGTCAAAAGTGATTAAAGAATTTTAGTGCTGGGAGAAATGTTTGGGATGCATAAATAAAAAAAATTAAATAATAATCAATTAGAAAATAGTATTTTTGCATTAATGCTAATTTAGAAATCAGAAGGAACAGATGAGTTTCACTTCTTAGGCTTTATAGGTTAAAAATAATAATGATGCACATCAAGAAAATACATCTTACAGTTAAAATACAATGTAAATGTTTTAAAACATTTTATGAAAGTAAATATTGAAGTGAGAAAACACTGTTACAGTAAATCAGTCACAGACATGTAATCTTATCGCAGGCTACAATTAAAGTACTTACCAGCACACATCAGTCCCACATCACTGTCATGAGTGCAATTGTGTTTGAGTGAAGATGATGTTGGACAGAAGTGAATTTGAGATTCGTTGCCTCTACACTGAAGCTCCTCTGACCACACCTGACCCTCTCCTCTGCCAAAAGCAGCTGCTCCCTGCACCTCCACAGGAAGCCCACAGCCCAGCTCTCGACACACAACCTCTGCATTCTGCTGGTCAAAGCCAGCATCACACACTGTGGACCAGGTCTCTCCATGAAGCACCTCTACCCTCCCAGAGCAGCGAGAACCACCAACCAGCCTGACTCCTAAATGGGGTTGGGAGGGTTACGTCAAAAATGTATTCAGTTACAGATCTGATTACTTGGTAAGAAATGTAATTGTAACCTAATTCAAAGCATTACTATATTAATGTTACTTTCTATTACTTTAGGATTACTTGTCGTTAATTAAACACGTATGATTAAATAAAGAAAAGAGAAAAAAAAAAAATTTAACAAGAATTTAATTTAACCCACACCAAACACAAAAACTGCACTGATTTATGAAACAGAATAATAGATTATAGGTAATTCTGTGTCCCACACAGAAACAGTCACAGATCTCACATTTAGTGAAACAGCCAAATCTAAGAGGAGTAACTTATGGAAATAATTCGAACAAAACAGTATAATTTGTCTGAGTTTTGACATACTTATTTGTCTTATTTGTTAAAAATCTGTTGTTTTTCATGCCAAAGCTAAAAGTCTGGTAGAAATCTAATTTTAAGACCTCTCATTTGCAACAATTACAAAGAGAGCCCATTCTTAAAACTCAGAGTGACCATCATTTGTGTTCTATCTGCTAAAATGCTGCACTGGCTCATAAGGTTTCATGTTGGAGCGTCATGCTGGACTTTGATGATTGTAATTTATAGATGCTCCCTAATCAGCTCTTAGCGGTTTCAGCAGCTCACAGAAATCAATGTGTACGACAAGTGCAAAAAGGCATTCATTTCACAGGAAAACTAAGTAGGAACTGATCTTAGTTCTTAATAATAATGATCATTTTCATTTTGCACCCATCATTCATAAACTAATGAAGAAAAAAACATACATGTGAAAATGAAACTAACTTTGCCACTCATAAGACTTCACTTTGTGAATGTTTCAGACTGTTAGTTAAACCTGTCAGGTTAAAGTTTTCAAAAGTTTGATTTATAGTAACATTTGAACTGTAGACTTTTAAGGAGCAACAAACAAGAATAAAGAGTTTACTGTCTGATCAGATCAGATCAGTCTTATACTGTAGAATCTGGTGATGTGGAAAATCAGGGTACATGACTGATTCAGAAATCTTAAAGAAAACATTAAAATTTCTATGGATTGGCTGAATAAAAAGCATAAACTGCTGCTGTGAGGGGAATCTTCAGAATTCTTTCTGGCAGCACAATCATCTCCCCCCATCATCCCCAACTCTTTAAATCGACACGATTTATTCATGTGACATAGTTTTATTAAAAGACAAAAATACATAAGATAAATTGTATTTGAAGGTTTTAAAGAATGCAAGTGGGAAAATTCAACAGCGATTCCTGAAATGCTAATGATCATGATTAAAAAGTCTTAATAAATGGCTGATAAATAAAATATGATTGAAAAAATAATATCATTAAATAGATTACTTAATTTCAGAAAAGGTTACCTGAACAGATGACTCCAGCATCTTTAGAATGATCACAGTCATGTTTTCCCCATCCTGCTGATCTACAGTTCTTCAGTGTAGACTCTGATCCTCTACAGTATACATTATCCATCCAGATTGGTCCTGATCCTGGACCAAAGTAAGCATCACTCAGTGCATCTACAGCCTCTCCACAGTTCAGCTCTCTACACACCACTGCAGCATCACTTATATCCCAGTCATCATCACACACTGTTCCCCACTGATCATCATGAAGAACCTCCATTCTCCCAGCACAGCGACTGCCACCACCCACCAACCTCACACTGACTGTATAACAGAACACAGAAGAGACAAATATTTCTGCAAGTGGCCATAACTAGCTATAAAAACACCGAGGTACAGACCTCAGTAGATTCAGAAGGCTTTTTTTCCCCACAGCTCCAGTCATAAAATTCAATGTGGAGAGTGATGTCCTGATAAGATCACTGCTGCACTACCAGGTGTATTATAAAGTCACTGATGCTGCTCAGATCAGTTTTGACTTTTTGAGATGTGCAGGTACACAATACACATATTGGGCTAACACAGTTATGATGCAAAAGTAAGCATTTGTTAGGTGATTGTTTATGATGACAATTAACAGATTTGTTTTATTAAATGCATTTATTTTATATTACTTTTTGCTTTGTTTGCAGTAGCTGAAATGATCTGCAATCATTGGCTTAGGTTATAAGCAATCAAATCAGTTTGCTTTTTCAGTAATTACTTAGGGCCGAAAAAGTGATAGAGATAAGAAGGACACACAGGAAGAAAGTGAGAGAGTGAGAGAGAGAAGATGAGAGATGAAATATAAACCACTTACAGGGCCGTAACTAGGACGAAAATGTTTGAGACGTCAATTTTGTTGAAAAGTGACCTACGTCACACAGTGACTAAATTAACTGGTTAATATGTATATTACACCAATAGGTAAATTGCTATTACTGTTACATAAACTCTAGTCAGCCTGTTTAATTTTGTTTATCATTTAGCTATTCATTTACACATTTATTTTCAGCTCAAAATACTTGCTGAAACATATATATGCTAAATCAACTGACAGTTACATTGACTGTAGCTCATTTACCTCTCTCTGTCTCGTAGTTACTGTGCCTGTCTCTTCTTGCTCTCTTTCTTCTCTATCCCTCACAAATTACTGAAAAATCATATATTAAAATAACTTATAAATGTCTGTCTCTACCAAACCCCAGCAAATGGGAAAGAACATGCTCATATAGTTAACCAGACAAAATACAGCCAAATGTATCTGCTAATTATGTTACATGATACTCTGTCATCAGTGTACTAGTTAAGAGTGAACATGCTCTCTGTAGTTTGTTATGAGGAGGTAACACAACACAACACAACTGGTACTCAAACTCGACTAAAGCATACAGATTATGTTACTAATGGTCCAAATAAAAAACAGTATATCAGTAAGAGAGTTTAATACCAATTAGTGAAGATGTTCCTCTTACCAGCACACACCAGACCCACATCACTGTCATGGGAGCAGTTGTGTTTGAGTGAAGGTGATGTTGGACAGAAGTGAATCTGAGATTCGTTGCCTCTACACCGAAGTTCCTCTGACCACACCTGACCCTCCCCTCTGCCAAAAGCAGCTGCTCCCAGCACCTCCACAGGAAGCCCACAGCCCAGCTCTCGACACACAACCTCTGCATCCCACTGGTCAAAGTCAGCATCACACACTGTGGACCAGGTCTCTCCATGAAGCACCTCCACTCTCCCAGAGCAGCGAGA